>NW_004524606.1:6887158-6917626 GCF_000260255.1 Octodon degus | reverse complement strand
TCTCCTCTCCTCTCCTCTCCTCTCCTCTCTTCTCCTCTCCATTCACAAAAGCTTTGTTTCCATGTTTTCCTTTTCTCACCTTTTTTCCCTTCCCCCTCCCCTCTTTCTTATTCCCTTCCCCATTTGAACATCTTCTTCCTGTTTTACACTACCTATTATACACTTGGGTTCTTATTTTACACTTCTGCTATCTCACACAAAAATGTTTTTCTTCTAAGACTTAAGTGTTTTCAGCAGATAGGTACACAGTGCTAGTGGTTTATGTGAATGATGCAAAGCACAGGAAGAAAAGTCTTAGCACAATGCCTGGAACATTGTAGATGTTTAACAGATGTATGTAGCAATTTGAAGGAAAAACTAGCAACTCAGTGTGTTGCTGAGCTGAGCACTTTTTTCCATCAGCTGTTCTTTTCAGCCTCATGGCCACCTAAGGCTTCAGGATTTGGGGGCATTAGAGTTGTTTGCTTAGGGGTGGTGCTGGCAGTTGAACTCCAATAAGATTGTGAGCAGTAGAACCAAAGAAGACTTAACATCTAAAAAATGTTCTATGAAAAAAAAAGAAAGTATAATATTTATAAAGGAAAAATGAAACAGAAGAATGGAAAAGAAATTTTAAATGTTTTTCTTTCTTTTTTTCTTAGCTTGTGAATGCACTGAAAACAGTATCCACATTTGAAGTCCAGATTGTTGATTACAAGTACAAGTAAGTGAAAAACACACTGAGGTAAACAGTGCTTCGTTTTGCTTGATTGAGTTAATGGTGGCCAGAAAGCATTTTTCCAGGGGGAGCTGTAGGTACTTCTATACCTAGAAGTAGACACCGCCCCTCTCAGTTACTTTCTCATTGCTGGGATAAAATACCCAATACCCTTAAGCTAAAGGAGCAAAGTTTTATTTTAGCTCAACTTGTAGAGTTTCAGCTCATCATTAGCTGGGTACAAGGCAGAGTGATATGGCAAAGGGGCCTGGCACAGGAGAAATGGTTTATAGCAACTGGACAGGCAGGAAGCAGCAGCAGCGAGCCTCCCTTTTCCTTTTTATACCATTTAGACTATTGGCTGGTGCCACTCAGAGCCAGGGTAGGTCTTCTGTCTTTAGTAAATCCATTCAGCCATACCCAGAACCATGCTAATCCAGTCAGTGGACTGGTCCAGTACCACACATCCTCAATCCAGTATTACCCCCTTCATTGAGTGTCACATACCTGTTTTGTTGAAGTCATTGTGCTTTCCCATTTCAGATACCTACTGAAGTTCCCCCTTACAAATAAGAACAGTGGTGCCTCAATTCATGAACTTAATATATTCTGTGATTTTGGAGAAGATGGTCATGTTATAAAGGGCCTGCTTAGGCAGATGCAAGGGCCAGGGATTCAATTCCTGGGCCTGCCGTGCTGACCCCACCCCTAGGGCACCCTGAGACAGTGAATGAGACTGGGTGTGGTGGCATAGGCCTATTATCCTAGCACTTGGGAGGCTGTAAACAGGAGGATCACTATGAGCCCGATCTACACAGTGAGACTCTGTAGACCCTGTACTAAAAGTACAAAAAAAAAAAAAAAAAAAAAAAAAGATGGTCATGTTTGTGTTTGTAGGGAAAAGACACAAACAAAAACAAAATTTTTGCAAACATTTCTCTTTGTGAATCACATTATTTGCAAATAGGTGTTTATGAAATAAGATACCACTGTATACTTAAATCTAAAAAGGTAAATGCATTAACATAGAAAAAAGTTAAACTATTAAAAAATGAGTTATTATTTAGTAGGGTGTACTTAACTAGGCAAAACATATAGACATGGAATTTGATTTAAATTGGCAAATATACTTTCATAAATATTGTGACCATGATTCATGAGCTAACACAATGTAAGCCTTCTTCCTTCTCGTTGTCTCTCTTGTATTATTCTACATATTACAGAGAACTTGGGTTTTTAGATCAACTCAGGATAACACACAATACAGACATATTCATTGGAATGCACGGAGCTGGTCTCACCCATTTACTTTTCCTTCCGGACTGGGCAGTGATCTTTGAACTGTAAGTGTTTAGGGGCAGTTTTCCACATGGGTAACTTAGTATTTTAAGGTTATTATAAACTTCCAATGCTATATAAGACATTTTAAAACAGTACATATTAGAGATGTAGTCAGGGAACTGTGTTTTATCTTAACTCATTTCTCCTAGAGGAAGCGAGAGAAGGATAGGAGAACGGAGGAAGGGAGCACTTGTACAGCCTTGTATGTGCTGCACCGCATCCTCCTTCCACAAGCATACAGGCATGATATCCTGTGAGGTGATGTCAGTTCATAGGTAGCACTGAGGAAAGACCCGTCAATAAGGTCAGTCCCCTCCAGTCCTTGTTCTTATACTTTTTTGTAAAGTTAACATAAAATTCTTACAAGATTTTTTAAAAATATATTTTTATATATTTTTTAAAAAGTTCTTTGCAGTGCTAGACATGGAGCTGAGGGCCTCACACAGAGGTGAACACTTTACCATTGAGCCCCAGAATATTTTTAATTTTGATTTTTCTCAGTCTTCACAAAAAAAAAAACCCTTCCAGGAACATATATTAGAGGTGTGTTTTCCCCCCAGAGAATGGTAGATTTTGCCCAAACCCTGGACAGAAGCCTCATGCTGATACCTGTCTTTGTCTTTAGATACAACTGTGAAGATGAGCGCTGTTACCTAGACTTGGCCAGGCTCAGAGGTGTTCATTACATCACTTGGCGGAGACAGAGCAAAGTCTTTCCTCAGGACAAGGTAAAAGTTCAATCACAAAGCTCACCTTGTTACACGGACAGGGTTTAAAATTAGAAATGATCACTGAGCTTCTACCCAAAGATAAACTCTTCTACCATGGAAAATGGGTTGTTGTAGTTTATATTTGCAAATTGAAGATTTTAATGTTGTTAAGACTGCTTTGTGAAGTTTGGGCATAGAAAGATCTAACAGATTAGATACACCAGGAATCAGCAAACTGTACCCTCAGGTACAAACCTGACCCCCCCATCTGTTTTTGTAAATAAAGTTCTCCTAGAAAGTTCAGACATGTGTTTGTATATTGTCTGTGACTGCTTGTGCACTTCAGGAGCAGGGCTGTACTGTGAGTGAGAGCCTAGTGAGAGCCTGTTTCTAGAAAATGCTTGCCAACCTCTCGTGCTTACAGTGAGTTAAGATGATTGCCTTAGCCAAAGTAAAATAAAGTTCTTGCTCTTCTACCACGTCCCTAGCATCTGAAGGATTTGTGCTCTGGTTTGGCTTTGCAGGGCCACCACCCAACCCTGGGGGAGCACCCCAAATTCACCAACTATTCTTTTGATGTGGAGGAATTCATGTCGCTCGTCCTTGAGGCTGCGGATCACGTCCTGCAGCACCCAAAGTGGCCCTCTAAGAAGCGACGTGATGAACTGTAGGCGTGCTGCATCTGGCTTTGGGAGGAGACCCTCCAAACCCTCACACCCTCACACGCTCAACAAGCTGCTCTGTCCTAATGCAAATGACCTTTTCTACACCAAAAGATACCCTCGGGATATTTTGTGTTACATGGTCTTTATGTGTTTTGTATGGTTGTTATGTCGTTGGTATTTATCAATGGCTATAATATTTTTGCACTGAAAAAATTTAGTTTTTATAGTTAAAACTGGGCAGAGGCTCCCTTGTATAACCGAACTTTCTTTTTAAGAATACCAAAGTTTTCAATTTTCTCAGCTTTAGAATTTGTAAATGGTTCTGTAAAATGTGTGATTGCAATTCCAGAGTGTTTCCACTTGTTTATGATATATATATATATATATATCTCCAAATCTTCCATTTTATTTGCCATAATCTGTTCCTAACACTGATTATGGGGAGGGGGGAGAAAACATGCACCACACACACACACACACACACACACACACACACACACACACACAAATACACATTGTGATTCTCAAGCTACAGGACCATGTTACAGATCAGTGTTTAGTCAGTGCCAGATTATTTGCATGCTGCTGTATAATTTATATCCACAGATTTCATATTCAAATCATGTGCTCCCAAAATACAGTAGCTACATGTCATATGAACCAATGGGGACCTTCTGCAGTAATCTGTTGTGTATTTTGTAGCTGGATTCCACTGACTTTTTTTAGCTATAAAAAGTATTTGTGTTGAATTTCTATATGAAACAGTGGCTTATTTTGTTCAAGCATTTGCAACTGCATACAATATGTAGGTATCTACCTCTATTAGGACGGAAGTACCCTAGTCTTTGATTGTATGAACTTCAAAGTAGCCACATGAAGAGAACTTTTCCTTATAAAAAGTTAGGACTCTAAAAATGAAGACATATGAATTATCCAGTCAAAATGAAAAGCTATAAGAAAGTGCCAGTGTTTAAAAAGAATATCTAAATCATAGTCCTGCTTTTTGAATAGGATTCGTTTCTTACTGTGTAGGAACTTTCAATTTAGATATTAGAAACCATGTGTTATACTGCCCATTGAGAGGTTTACATTTCACTACCACTTGAGTGACCCCAGTTAGTAACAAAATATGTCTGGATCTTCGCTGATCCTTGTGTTAAAGGATTATGTGTAGATTTCTAGAGTGTAGTAATATTTATTAAAATATCTGAAAGAAAAATAGTGGGAGTCGGGGAGATGGCTCAGTAGAATAAGTGCTTCCCTGGAAAGTGCAAGGGCCTGAGTTCAATCCTTGGTTCCTCAAAAACAAGAACAGCAAAAAAATAGTGTATCACTCTAGGAAAAGCTTTGATTTGGATCCTAAACCTATACAAAAAGATTGATAACATTATGAATTTTTAAATAACAGGTATTGCTGCTGTTCTTAGTGTAGAACAGTAAGTAATCGCTGGGAAATATTCCCTATGAGAAAAACTGTAAAAGCTAATTTGCACTTTGAGTCAGTGGGGCATAAACATCTGAAAATTTGTCTGGAAAAAGTTTTATTATTTATCTTCTTACCTCATTTTCAGAAGCATATAGAAATATGGTTCCATAAACTATGGAGGATTCAGAAATTGAGAACATTTTTATAATAAAACTATATTTGAATAATTGGTATTAAAGAAGATACATTTTATATAAATAAGAAAATACATCTGACAATTTATGTATTTAACTTGTATTGGACATTTTTGGTAGAATCAAATGAAGGTCTTTGAATTGTTAAAACATTTAAAATGGAAAGACTGCTTTTTATTAAGTCTTAAAGGGGGATACATTTCATAATTTGTACATTTTGTACATGGTTTTGGAATAAATCTTTTTGTATTTCATTTAAATATCTGAACTATTTTCAGAGTTCTCTGTGCCTGAGTGTTATAGACTGTACTTGTTTCCCCCTGCCCAATCTGGTATCCTGTAGACTATACAAATTAAATAGCTTACTGATGAAAAATTCAGTTCAATTGAATAAATATATTTATATATATACCAATTTTTTTTTTGTGTGTGTGTGGCCAGCTCAGCCTACCCTGGGGGCAGGGCTGGCACATCATTTGGTACCAGGGATCAAACCACAGTCCCTATATGCTTGCCTAAGCTTGCCTAAGCATGCATGTTAGACCGCTGAGCTATCTTGCCGGCCTATATACCAGCTTTTTATCTAGTGCTTTCCTGGATGTTACATTGCACAGTCTTTACCAGAATGATGTAAGAATTAGGGAGCCGGGACTTCCCTAATGATCCCAGGCTTCGGGCTCTACTGCACAGCCTTCTATTCATTCCCTTACTTGCTCATTCAGTGCATGTTGATCGAGCCACTTCTGTGCAGCAGGCACTGTTCTAGGTTCTGGGGATTCAGTATGGGGGTCCTCGTCCTCATGGAGCTTACATTCTGGGGGAGGAGACATACTAAACAACATCAGTAATTGAACTATGTAGTATGCTTGATTGGGATAGGTACTGTGGAGAAAAGTGAAACAGGAAAGAGGGATGTGAAGTTGGGTGGGGTCCTGCACACTTGAGCATAGTGTCACCTGAGGCCTCATGGAAGATATGACATTTGAATTAAGTGGGAGGAAGGAGAAGGGCACAGAGCCACTGAGGAAGACAGAATGTGGCCTTGAGGGACACCAAGGAAGCTGGTACAGCTGGTGTGGTCACGGGAGAGCAGGTAAGGTTGCAGAGGCAATGGGGTGGAATAGCAGGTGGCTCTTGTCCTGGTCTTGAGTGAGATGAGGGCCACTGAAGGGATGTTGTCAAGGCAGTCTGGACCTGTCGTGGCCTTGGGCAGGGTAACTCCAGCTGGCCTGCTGGGACAGACTGTAGAGTACTGTCTAAGGGCATGATGTACATACAGGCGAGTGCCCGAGGGGACTCTGCTCAGGGCTCAGCACCTGGGAGGAAATAGGAGCTCTGGCTTGGACAGAAAGGAGCCGAGCTGCTCAGCTGCAGTAGGTGGGACCACAGAGGTGCTGTGGAATTGGGCATCTCTCCGTGGGTCCCAGAAGCAGGCAGAGGTTGTCCCTATCAGTAAGGCCCAGCATGGGGCTGTTGGAGAGCAGTGCATCAGGTGAGGGGAGAAGAGCTCAGCAAAGACCCACTGACGCCAGCCTTTGCAGCTGGGGTGGAGCCAGGTGTGGGGATGCAGCACGGGCACAGGGAACATCTGGGACACTGCAGTGTCTGCTGCTGCTGCATGGTGAGAAGCATTCTTTAACTTGGTCCTGTCTCCCTTCTGCTTCCTATGAACTGGTCGTACATCTTCATTAGGTTCTGGTTTTATTTCTAATTTTTTTTCTAAAGAATGCATATAGATGATACCACAAGCTTAAAGTTGTAGAACACAAGAGGCAGGGGCAGCACAGTTTTTGGCTGCATAGTATTTAGTATTTTAATTTTTCATAGATCTTATATGATCTCTGTTGAGTATTGTTAATTGTTCTCTCACCTGTGCAGTATTTTTCAAAACTTTAAAGAGCATCTTTTAGATGTCTAAATGGAGAGCAGAGAAGTTAAGGAACTCACTAAAAGTCACATCGTCAGTAGGTTGCAGATGGATTGAATATAGGACTTTTTTGGTAAAAGAATTTAAACAGGAATGTTTGTATGTGATACAAGGAAGGAAGGATGAGGGGTGAGGAAGAAAAATCAGTTGTGTGCATACAGGGAAAGGGAGCGGAGAAAGTCATCCCTCAGGCTAGGTAGGCCCTTTCTTGCAGTTTCCAAGTAGTTTTTCTTGAAACAGACAATACAGAGGAAATTTGAAAAATATTTGCTGCTTCTCAACTAGGAGGACACAAGGAAATCATCTCAGCCATGCTTGCCTTGGAGAACTCTGTCATTTAAAATAGCCAGTGTTCACCAAAGCCATTTCTAGAATCCTCTACTGCCTCTTTTCTCTTGTTTACTGGGGTACGTGGGAAGATGGGGTAACCATTCTTGTCTGAAACAAAGAGAGCAACCAGGCGGCTGGGTGGTTGTCTATCTCACCCCCACCTTTTGCTCCCAGTGCAGCCCCCCTGCATGAGGTCTAACTAGCAATTTAGAGGCCCATGGCTTCTGGGTCCTGGTGATGGGGCTGGCATCATCTTGGGGGATGGTACATGTCAGTCCAACTCCACACAGAGGACCACTTAGCCAGCAGCTGGAGAATGGGCCATTTGGAACGTTGGACAGAAACCCAAAGAGCAAAACTGTCAGAATTCACTTGTGGAGAACACAAGTGAATTGGCACGAGATCCAAAAGACTTTGAGGTGCCCCAAATTACTGCCCATTCTTCTGGATACCCACCTGCTCCATATTTTTTTCCTCACTGAATTGGGTACTCCTCGGGTGCTTGTCACTGTCCCCTGTGTCCCCAATTTTGCAGCTCCTAAAGGTCACCACCATCTTACCGCAGGCACCTGTCTGGCCTTCCATGCCCTGGTGTGGCCTGCTATCTTCTCTTCCCTGTGTCCTACTCCTACAGTGTCTGCAAGGTTCCCCTTTTGGGTCCTGCCTTTTACCATCACCTGAAGAAGACACCCCATGCATTGGATACCAATTGTCACCTGTGTCGCTGTCAGTCCATCTGCAGCTGTGTCCACCTCAACTCTTTTAACACGCTTATATTTCTGGCAAAGCCTAACGCATGGGCTTTGTCTTTAACTTGTTAATGCTCGCAATTTTAATAAAGCATTTAAAATACTATTTAAAAAAAGAAAAAGAGCAGAAGCAGTTGCTGGGTTTAGCATTTACATGCTTTGGACAGTAGCACCCTTTCGACCACAAGGTGGCAGGAAAGCCTTTGCAAACCATCTCTGGGCCCGCAGCTCCCTATATGAATCTTAGCTTAGATCCTGGCACCTGAGTACTGAGAGTAACACTTGGTGTCTGTGTGTGATCAATTTTTTTTTTTCCATTTCTGATTTGAAAGAATGTAGGAAAATTATATGAGCACTTTTCAGGTTTAAGTGTAGACATATGAAGGGCAGTTAGCACCCGCGAGCTGTGTATTACCTCCTGACTGTCAGGGGGACAAGGGCTGGCTCCCTGGACGGGGCTCCCTGTGGCAGAGCCATGGGTGGGATGTGTGCCCTTGACTTGCTGGAGAAGGGAGCTGGGACAGAACCTCTGTTCAGAGCCTACTGAGAGCACTTTCACTCTTCCAGAAGCCAATTGCCGTGTCATGGTGATCTCACTTTTAAGGTATCATGGGTATAACTGCTATGATCATTTTATTTTGAGTGGAACCAAACTAGGCAGCGGAGTTCATGGAAAGTCAGAACCCTTGGATGACAAGACATGAATTGAGGAGTGCTGTTAGGCAGAGAAGGGTGAGAAATGACACTACCAGGGCACGACCCAGGCAGTCTCCTTTTGGCATCCAGGCCCAGAATTTGGGGGCATTCATAGCCAGAGAAAGGCAGAGCAAATGCAGGAGCACAGAAACCAGAAGGTTCGAAGTCTTTAGTCTTGCAGCATCACACTGCATGACCATGGGCTGCTGCCTAGTTCATGGAGCTTCCATTTTCTTATTTACACACTGGTGTCAATACATAGCAGGCAGGTTCACTTAAGAATGTAATAAAAAAGCCACACTTGGTTTAGTGTCTGGTGCATAGCATGTGTTTAGTAAATGCTATTATTATTTGATGGCATAGAGAATTATTATTTTGGGTTTTGTACCTAGAGAAAAAAACTTTTCCTTTTTATTTTTCATTTTCATGTATTTGGTACAGGGTCTCATTACACAGCTCAGACTCATGGTGATCCTTCTGTTTTCAACCTCCCCAGCAACCTCTCGGTGGCTGGCTTAGCATGCCTGGGGGTGGGGCCAGTGCAGCATGTGGTGCAGGGGATCGAACCCGGGTCCTTGTGCTTGCCTAAGCAGGTGCTTAGTCTGCTGAGCTAACTCAGCTGCCCCAGAGCATTTAATTTTCATCTCCAGATCAAATAGCTCAGAATGTCTGGTCCTACATGATTCTGGAACCATCTGTCCCTAGATGGTTCTGGCCTAGAGTGATCAGGAACTGCTGGTTTAGGAGACTAACAAAGCTGGAGGCAGCGGGCAGTCCGGGAGGTCTAGGTCAGCATCTGCCAAAGTATCTTGCGCTGGTGTCAATAGGATGTTGTATGAAAAATGAGTTACTTGGGAAATGTTGCCCCAAGATAAACAGAATTTATTGCGGACTTTTCAGCAATTTGGTATCGTAGTTTCATTATGAGTCTCTGAGCAGGAAGCTAGAATGTGCACCGTGCTCATGTTTATTTAACCATAGAATTATTTTCTCAGGAGGTATGAGAATTGGTATTGCAAGTGTCTGCCTCTGGACGGGGCTGTGAGCAGGGCAGATGCTCACGCCAGCCCACCAGAGGGGACGGGGTTGCTCTGGTGAGCTGCGTCTTTTGATGGATTAAAACAGTTGTGCTACTTGGGCTCAGGTGATGGGTCTGAGGATCAACAGCTGAGCCAATCTGGATGCTGCAATACCAAAGGTAAAACAAATGATCCCCTGAGATGGTTTTAGTTTGGTACATTTCTCATTTGATGAAGTGAATGCCAAACCCTGGCACAGAGACACCAGACCTGAGCTATTGGGTCTTCCTATGAGAGATGCTATTACGAGCCACTTTTCAGATACTTGTACACTCAGGTTGGGAAGTAGATTATCTCTTACAGTCTGAAAGATCTTCACTAATACAGCATTACAATGCTGTACTTACAATCCCCACACACCACCCTGGAGATGGAGGCTATCTGAAGTTGAGGATGTGAATGTGACTGTGTTACTCCAGGTTTAGTGTCAGCCAGCGACATGGATGCTGTTGCCTCTCAAGTTCAGCTCACCAATCAGCAGGACAAGTGTAGGTGGAAGGCAATTGTAGTTTCCAGAGAAAGCTGGACAATAGACTGACTGCAGGGACACAATTCCTTTGACATACCCATTGTATTGAGTGGAAATCTAAGTTGAGCAGTGTATTAAATAAAGCTGCCAGCAAATTCAGGCCAGGGTGTTCTGAGGCAGCTGCATGAGTAACCAGCAAGTAGAAGATGAAGTTATAGGTGACTGTTGCAAGTCCCTAGAGAAAGCCTGAAGCTCAGCTGCTATGGACATGTAAGTAAAGCAGATGAAATCAAAGAGGTACTAGGGACATATTGAACAAACCTAAGGCAAGGCAAGCAAAGGCCATCCTTAGCATTTGAAAGCCAGCTAAAAAGGAGGCAGGATGAAGAAGAGAATGGAAAAACTAATGAAATAAATACACATTCTGCTGTATAGCAAACCTGCAAACTCTTATGGTAGGTGGAAAATGGGGGGGGAAAAAAAGGGCAGGTCCTGATTCACAAAAAGAGCACTTCTACAATGACAGAAAAATGTAAATTCATTGGAAATATACCTTTGTCTATGTATCATTTTTCAAAAATGCAGGTGACAACCAAGTGTTCAGGGAGAGAACTGACACAAGATGCTTTGAGAAATGTTTATGGTTACCTTGTGGAAATGGGCCTGGAGTTTTCCCTCCTCTAGCATGTGAGCATGTCATGACTTCTGCTTTCCTGTAGAGCTAAAAGTCAGATGGGATGATGGAGTGTCTCACAGGACCATCAGCAGATTCCAGGATAAAATCTTGGCTTGACTTGTCAGGCATCTTTATGCAAATAAATTGCTTTGTAATTCTATCATATTTACTTTTTACTTGATGATGTGTTCTTGGATAGGCTTGTTTTTGCAATTCAAATAACAGTCTATTGGAAAGAGGAGTTTTATGGTGGGTGCTCTGTGGTACAGGCGATAAATCTGAGGACAAGGGAATAAAAGTAATATCTAGAAAAGGGTGCCCATTCTGTCACAGCTTTGCTTTTGGACTTGTGAAAAGGGGCGTCAGCTTGGAAAGTTGTTATATTTTGCCTCTCTTTGTATTTCTCCTTTTTAATTCCAATATTGACATTGAAAAGTCTGTGGTATAAAAGTCTGCTTTCTTGGTAGAACTAAACGGGACACATCTGGAGCTCTGTGGAAAAATATTGTTATGTTGGTGTCCCTTCCCGGCCCTTGGAGGAGAACCCAGATTATGATGTGGATTATATGTGTTCCAGCCACTGAGGTTGCTTATCTTCTACTAAGAGTCTTCTGTAAGTAATGACATTTGCTAAGTACATGCCCTTGAACTCTTATGGGAATTCCAGGGGCTCCTCAAAGTTCTGAGGAGCAGTGCTTGGTAGGGAAGTGAAAATATAGCTATGACCCAACACAGCCTGGGTACTGCTGCTAATTGCCAGAAAACCTAATAAAAACCTCCTAAATTTCCTGAGCCCAGTCTCTGTGGCTGGGCTATGAAGTGAACTAACCTCAGATGTTTGTTACGATTTTTTTTGCATCATTCTATGTATAAGGTGTATTGCTAGGGGCAGGGTGGTGAGGGAAAAGGGGAGACTGAGATTAACCAGAGGTACAGAAGGATTAACTGAGGTAAGGGCCCTGAAAGGAAGAAATGTGCTTGCAGCCACAGAAAGTGCTGTAGACTAGAGGGTAGAGTGATCAGGAAAGGTGATTCTCAGGGAAATGCAAGATAACTCACTCAATGTCCAGCACCCGATGAGACCTCAGGCAATGGAGAAGCGAGAAGAGATAGACATTCATGAGGAGCCCAAGTCCTGGGCTCTCATGTATCAGAGAAATCTTAGTGCAGGTGACAGACTTTAATCTGCAATGTTACACTGACAGTGGCTACTGGGACCCTGCAGCCACAGAGTGCTTGAGGCAGTGATGGGCTGACATCCTAGGGCCAGAGCACAGGACCAGAGATGAAGAAACTGGGTCAGACACAGATCTGGAGCCCACGAATCTATGACCCACTGAGACACACCTAAAAATCTGAGGGGTCATATCCCAAAGCCAGTCACCCTTAACCAAGCACTTTGTCTTTTGTTTGTTCTCTGAGCCTCAGGAGTTGGGGCTTCTAAATTGAATGCAGATGCAGATATCTCCAAAACAGAATTAAAAAGTAAATAAAATAACACAAAAGACACACAAACAAATAATATACAAAACCAAAATCTTTCCCAAGCAAGAAAATAGAATACTTGAAATTTTTTTTTCAATTGTGTCAAAATATCCAGCCAAACATTTTTAATTGAGATGTTAATGGTGTATATTGCAGTCATGTCTGATCAGCCTCTAAATCATACCCCGTTCTCTTCTCTACTTTTGAACCCTTGTCTTCTTCAGGAAGTCCCTGAGCTTGACCTTATCACAGCTTTACACACCACGGAAAGAGCAGCAACATTATTCATCAGCTCTGAAAAAATGCTTCATGGAGCCTGAGGGTTGCTTGCGACAGTGATGTCAATCTGAACAATTCATTATTCCATCAAGCACTTGGCATGTCCGTCAATGAAAAAATATGTGCTTTAGAACTGACAGCTCAAAATAGTCTTTGCAGCAATTGGCATGCCAAGATCTTGATAGTGTAATGAATTATTCTTTAAGTCTATTATTTCATCCCATCAATTTGGCCATATAGACTTTTCTTTTGGGGATGAGAGAGACTAAGTTGTAGAAGTTTTCACAGATAGTGAGCAAAATAACTTCGTGACCTATGAAGGAAAGATTGGAACTCTGAGAAGCAGAATTAGAAAGAATGGTCCACCAAGAAGGTATTGAGGTAAACATAGAATTCACAAGTGTAAGAAGATTTCCCTTGCCTTGTATGACGCTTGGGCATAAAGAAAAATTCATTCGCATTGACTGCCTTAGTGTTTTCATCCTCATTGACAATAAACAGAAAGATTTATTTTTCTGTTTACACTGTTAGGCAGGCTTGGTAAACACTATAGTTCTTGATTATGTAGGACACACAGGTGTTTAGGGTAGCCCTGGATTGGCCTTTGTGTTTCATTGGAAGAACAATTTTTCCTAGTTTATCTCTATCTAGAGCTTACTTTCCACACTGGATGTATGGTTTTTCTTCCCACATGGGACTAATTAATTTCCTTCATTCTCAAGTCTGACCTCTTCAAAGATCTGTACCTGTTCTTCTCTCCTGAGTATTCTGAATCCAGGATGAGAAACTGCGCAGTCCGCTGGCTTCCCAGGGGCCGTTCTCACCAGGGCACGCGTGTTGGGTGATGTCTTAGCATGGCGCGACGCATGTCGAGGCTGTGGTTGGTCAAATTGCTTTCATCCTAAAGTGTCAGCTTTATTTCTAGGAATAGCAGCTGCCACATTTCCCTCCTCTGAGTATCTCTACTGAATTGCTTGATGTAAATGGTTATTTTCTAACCCCGTTGCTACAGCAATGGTCATTTTAAATACAATCAAAATAGCAGAGACACCAATTTGTTCTCGGGATTGGGTCTTAATTGTTCACCCATTGTTTGAAAATAGAGAAGAGCCTCATTAATCCACTGTAGAATATTAAGCATTTCATTAAAATACTGCCCAGAAAGGAGTCACTTTCAAATCCCCTTCATGTGTCCTTCACAGCCAGCAATATTATCTATTCTGCATTTTAAACTATCAACCTGAAGGAAAATCCGGGCATGCATGACCTTTTAATTTGTGCTTCAAAGAAAACATTTCTTAATGTTATGTAATAAATCAATCATTACTTGCTTAATAATCTTAATGCATGTCTTTGAAGTCAGCAATCCACAAGAGAGGCTGGGATTTTTAAAAATTGACAACTCTCTGGTCATTTGATGTAAACTGTGTTTTATTGATTAGCTGTGAAAATGTATTTGATACTAGCTGCATGTAAAGGCATGAAACCATGGAGAACACTGAAAATGAAGAATAAATGCACACACACACATTTATATGTAACCTCGGTAGTGCAGAGGAAGTATGATTTTTTTGATATTGTAGTATTTGAAATTTATTAGATAATACTAACTTCCCTTTAATTCCAATTTATCTTTATACAGAATTTACAACTATTTCCTATGATTCTATAGGTGCATTAATAAACTGCAAATTCACCCAAGTTCTTACAATCATTGTCTCCTTGATTTTTTTTTTTTTTTTGTTATCTGAAGAATGTTTCAAATGATTTTCTAGTTACTTATTAATGCCCTGTTTATTATACAAAAAAGGAGCTCTGGGTTTTTATTTTATTTTGAAGATGGGCTTCAGTTAACACATTTGCAAATCCACTGCTACTTTAATGACTAACTGCAGAATTATAGGTTTCCTGATTTGAAGTGTATTTAGAAAAAGCAACAAAATGCAATTAATCTGATAGTAATAGGAATGGAAGTTAATATTGGCCTGAAGCTAAATTGCATATTGTAAACATCTAGGCTGAATAATTTACAATCACAAAAGCTTACTTCTCATTCCTAAAAATATCCTCTCTATTGCTGCTTGTACCCCTCAGCTTGATCCCATTCTTCTTCAGAGAATTCTACCTAGATATTTCCAACATGTGGTTTGGCCACCAAAATAACATGGACACAGCCTATCTTTGAGCTTTTATGGGTCTCTCCTCTTTTTTCTTTTAAATGGAGAGGCATCTCAGTTTACAGGCTGCCTGTTGTATGACCTTGGGCAAGACCTTGTGCTCCCATGAGCCACTGTTTGGAGAGACTTAGTGTAAAGGGTTATTAGCTTGTTTTTTTTTGTTGTTGTTATTGTTGTTTTTGTGGAACCAGGGATTGAACTCAGGCCCTTACGCTTGCCAGGGAAGCACTTATTCTACTGAGCCATCTCCCCGGCACCTAGTGTGAAGGGTTATTTTAGCAGTCAGCACATAACAACTGGCATGTCATAGGAACACCATGAAGCTCTGGCACAGCAAAAATCTTAAACAATGGAAAAAATTGTGGTACAATCTTTCACTGCTTTGGGGTGGAAGTACGTATCTCATTCCTTACAGGCAGACTCAGCATGGGATGTTATCCTTAACTTCACAGCGACTCTCTGCTCTTTTCTCTGCTTCTTTTCCTATTACCTTTTCCATCATTTCTATTCAATAATTAATACTGAAAAGCTTTTCTTTATTGAAACAATGCTCCCCTATGGCTTTATACATCATTTCCAAGTTATCTTACTTTCCTTTTATCTGAACACTTGAAACATTTCGACTGAATAGTTTTTATCCATTACTTTCATTTTTAAAAAGTATTTCTTATGTAGCTACTACATGTAGTGGTATTTCACTGTATACATATATGAGAAAGGGTATGGGAATAATCACTTCAGGGAAATCATCGTTTTTATCACTCCAGACCTAGGCTGTTTCAATAGGCCTCAAGCATGGTACACACAAATTGCATACACAGAGATACACATAGAACTCTTTTCATGCTTGGCTAACCATTATGTATGTGTATATAGCTCATATAATCATAATTAAATATTTCTGGATAACATACTTAAGTTTTTCTTTTTTATATTTTTAGAGCAAGGTCGGGGTTTTCAGGGTCTCACTACTAGATCAGGCTCAGTGATTCTCCTGTTTATAGCCTCCCAAGAGCTGGGATTACAGGCACAGGCCACCATGCCCAGTCTCAATTGGCATCTCATTGTGCCCCGGGGGATGATCTGGCACAGCAGGCCTAGGGATCAAACCCCTGGCCCCAGTGCCTGCTTGCTGGCGCTTTAATCTGCTGAACTATTGACTGCCCTAGCATACTTCTTATGAATAGGATTTAATGGACATCCATGTTGTCATTCTCATAAAAATATTTACATCAATACTTTTGAGAAGGAGTTTTGTTTTTTTGCGGGGGGTGGGGGCTGCTTCAGGGTGCCTTATTGGCAGGTCTGGTGCCGCTTCTGGAGCTGGGAATTGAACTGCAGTCCTATGCGCCTGACTGCATTTGCCCAAGCGGCACTTTAAACAACTGATCTATCCAGCAAAGGCCCTACACCAACACTTTTAATGTCTGCAGATAACTTCACTGAGTCAAAGTTAGATTCTTTCTAACTGCGTAATATTTTATACCCACTGTCTTGGGTATCTTTGCATATACATCTTTGTACATCCATCCAGGTATATCCCTTGGGATAAAGTCCTAGATAGGGCACTACTATATGGACAGTTAGTTGGTTGGTTACATACTTAGGAATTTCCATGCAGAAAGTGGCACTTTTTAATCTAACTCTTCAATAGGTGTGCAAGTATCCAACTACTCTAAGTCCTCGACTTAGGAATATTTGAGTTGCAAATACTGCTGGATATGCATGCGTTTTGATTGCAAGTAATCAATGTGAACAAATCCCAGGCACTGTCATGGTCATGCCACTGTGTGCTTACTGTCCAGCATGACAGTGTACAGGAGCACAGTGCTTGGTCAGAGCCCAGGATGCCTCAGAGCGAGCTAAAAAGCAGCAATGATATGGAGAAGCCAGGAAGTGCAAGTGATATACATTGTCTATTTGTGTCAAAAGCATGTGACTTATTTTGTTGGACTTACAAATGAATCCAATTTAGGAACATTTTCTCAGAATTGAACTTGTTTATAAGTCAGGAACTTACTATGCTCCTCCTGTCCACAACACTAGATGCTGTATCTTTTTTTTTTTTTGGCAGAACTGGGGATTGAACTCAGGCCCTTGCACTTGCCAGGCAAGCACTTGTTCTACTGAGCTATTTCCCTGGCCCTAGATGCTGTAACTTAATGGAAGGATCTTAGAGTACAGTTGCAAATTAGATTTGATACAGAAACATTTTGAAATGAGCATGTGTGAGCTCAGTCTGCGTTCATATAGTGAAGTGCAGTCCTGAGTATTCTGCTCAGGAAGGGAAGGTGCAACATGGATGTCATCACATGATTCATGCCTGACCAGAAAGAAACCTGGGCCAGGAACAGAAATGATTGTTTTTGACTGAATAAACCCAATAAAAGCAATGGTGTGCATTATTCAGATAGCCCAAGTGGCTGTCACTGCTCAAACTAAGTAAAAAAGGCTACACAGGTTAATTAAAAGATAACTCCATGCAGTTGGACACAGTACCTGGCTAATTGTTTCTTCTGCTAAGATAAGTATGCCATGGTATTACAAAGGTCTAGGAGATAAACTTGTGTGCAAAAAATGAGACCTTTGTATTTTAAAGCTGGAATCCTCTTCCCAAATTATGTGTTCATAAATCTGGACATACAATGAAGCATCCTTAAAATTATCCACAAACACCAAAGAGCAAGTAGTGATCTGTAGCCCTGGATTGTTAGTGTGAAAAAGATGACACTAAAGAAACACTTCAGTGAGTTTCAAATATACTGCAACAGATACTCAGGCACCCGTCGCTCAGCATGGCCCCCAGCATCAGTTCACGGTGACTCTGTGTTAAATATTTTTGATTAGTGCATATTATTCTTATGTACATAACATACTTTGATCATTTCTACCTCTCTGAGGTCCTCATTCTCATCTCTCCCTCTTCCCTTTGTTCCCTGTCTGTTCTCTAATAGTCTTCCTTCTACTTTTATGTCGTCTCTCTTTATTTACTTTTATATTTTACATATGAAAGGGAGAGAATGTGATATTTGTCTGCATCTGGCATATGTCATTTAAGATGATCTTCAATTTTATCTGTTTTCCAGCAAAAGACATGATTTTGGTTTTGCTTCCTGGTGGATCCCAGTCTCTTGTACATACATGTTGCATTGTCTTTAGTCATTCATCTACTGACGGGCCCCTAGCTATTTCCATTGCTTAGTTATTGTGAAGTGTGCTGACTTTAATTTGTTTGGGTATACACTGAGGATTGGCATAGCTGGGTCAAATGTTAGCTGCATGTTTAGGTTTTTGAGATATCACCGTACTGATGTCCACAGCGACTGTGCTAAACCACACACTCACTAACGTAAAGAAGAGCTCCTTTCTCCCTACGCCCTTACCACAGCAATTTCTGTTTCATCCACACTGTACCTGTGTTGCGCTGGATTGTTTTGAAGCAAATCTTCAACATCATATCATTTATTCATCACTATTTTGGTGTAGAAAAAGGAGATTTTAAGTGACAAGTCTCAAACCATTTAATTCTTCACTTTAGCATTATAAAAATATCTTAATAAACTACTGATTAATTATAGGGCTTCAGCAAAATTCTTGACTTGTTTAAGCCTCAGTTTCCTAGCCTACAGGAGATGTATCATATTAATGTATCATAGTAATACTACATACCATAGTAATGTTTTGAGTATTGTAGGAAATCGTTTAGATGCCATAACATAAAAGTGATAAAAAATGTGAACTGTCATCACTAGAATTTAGATGTTACAGGCAATTGGCACACTGGAACTTTGAAAAGCTGAGTGGTAAGATGTAGGGGCTTAAGAAGCTGTTAGGAAAGATGAAGAAGGGAAATGTGGAAGGTATGTTAGAAAAAACAGGGATTGGGGAAATAGCGCAGTAGAATAAATGCTTGCCTGGCAAATGCAAGGTTCTGAATTCAATCCCTTGTACCACAAAAAAAAAAAAAAAAAAAAAAAAAAAAAAAGCGGGGTGGGGGGGGACATGAGAAATATTGTGAGGCGAGCCAGCAGCAATAGCCAATAGTCCAAGTGCAGAGGAGGTAAGGATGTAAATTTTCTGATGGGGGCAGCCACATGTTCTTGCTTAATTCTTAGTAATAGGATAGGACCTTGGCAAAGTGATGCATCAGTAGAGGAGACAGAACTTGAATTTCAAGACTATAAGCCTGGTAAAGGGCAAACCCTATAATTGTAATAAGTGTTATTATAATGAGAAGGTTATGTATGTAGAGGCCATTTTCAAGGCTTGCTTGATGGGTGCATTTCCAGTGAGATTGATATTATTGATGCCATTAATGCTTATGTGATCGCTTCATTTAAGTTGCCCTTGGGAACTTATTTTTTTAGGGGGAGATTTGATTGGTTAACTCACTGCCCTAATTTTATCAAATGAAGATGGTTAGATGAGTTTGAAATTAAAGCTCTATGGCAATTTATGCCGTTCTGTTTACAAGACACACTTCTGTTAGGTTTCCCTTGCTGGGACAAAATGCCTACCACTCACAACTGGGAAGGCTTATTTTGGCTCATGGATTCAGGCTGTTTGGCTGGCTCCAAGGCTGAGATATAATGGTGGATGGTCACAGAGGAGCAAGCTGCTTAGCTCATGGCTATGGGGATGCAGAACAGGTTGGAAAGAACCAGAGAGGAAGAGGCCAGGGACCAGACGCAGTCCCCAAGGACAGTCTCTGTGATTAGTTTTCTCCAAGTAGCCCCCACTTCCTGCTAGTGTATTCTGCTATGGGCTCATCAACAGGTTAACCACCAATGAGGTTAGTGCCCTCACAACCCAACCTCTTCTTCAAGTATCTCCTAATTCAATCAAGTTGACAATCAATATTAACTGCATAGCCACTAATGCCATCCAAAAACTGGCATCCAGATAATGTCACAATACAGTCTTTTCAGATGGGTGCATAATTCATGCCCTCAATAAATTATTTTGATGGTCATGCATCAGAAATGGATCCAGAGACTTAGACAATCCTTGTGTTTTTCTGAAATCTTATCTTTCTTGTGACCTATTCCCAAAGAACTGAATAGCCACAGAGATCCTTTGATGAATTACTTGTGCAAAGGAGTCAATTGCTATTAGATGTTCATTGGGGATACTCCCCTTAGTTAGCATTTGTCATTAGCAAGGGCTTCAGCTGCTTAAGTAGAAGAAATGGATACAATGGACATTTTATTGTCAGTGCTTGCCACAGTAATGTGTTAGGGCAGGAGGGCATTTTGTGTCTTCAGATCAAATCACACAAGAACACAATTTATAAATTCACATCGAAGAGTTTAGATTTATCCTCAACAGTGTGCCTTCCAACTAAAATGGGAAGTGACATAATCCTATTTGGATTTTAGAAAGGTCACTGTGGATTGTAGGGAAGCAAGACAGGAGGTGTGGGGAATAGTAAGAAGAGTGCAGAGGCCAGGTAGCAGAGAAGTGGCAATGGGTGTGGCATGAAGTAAGCAGACATGAGCCGGGAGAATCCGGGGGCCTTGATTGTAAATTTGATGCAGAAAGTGAGGCTAAAGAAGAGGTCAAAGTCATCAGGATGGAGGTTTACAAGGCAGAGAAGAGATCGTGTGCTTGTGAAGTAGCAAAGGCGGGGAGAGAGGCAGCTTTCGGTGGAAGAAAGGTGAGTTCCATTCTGGATGTGTCGTGTTTGAATGCCTGAACCATATTTAGGTGGAGGGTACATGGTAGCCTCTTGTTCTTGGAGCTCAGAGGATAGATCGCACTGGCATTGCAATAGTTCTCAAAGCCAGAGGAATGAATAGGAGCAAACACAGCAGAAAATGGCAGCGGACATAGGCAAACTCACGGATGGTGTATTCTGCTGATGTCCTTCCAGTGAGCCATTTTCCCTGGTGTGACTACAGCTTCTTTCTCCAGGAGTTCAGTTACTTATGGTCAGCTCAAAATATTGAATGGGGAATTCTGAAAATCAATAATTTTAAGTTTTAAATAACTTTTATTGCAGTATATTTTTATTAGTCATTGTTAATGTCTTACTGTTCTTACTTGATAAACTGAATCATAGGTGTGTATATATAGGAAAAAACATAGTGTATAAAAGGTTCAGTGCTATGTGCAGTTTTAGGCATCTTTAAGGAGTTCTGGGATGTGGAGAATAGGAGCACCACTCAGTCAAGTGTCGTTTCCTTCCCATCCTACCACGTTGTGAGACCCAGTGAAATGGTTGTTGTTTTAAGGCATTAAGTGTTGGGTTGTTTATGCAACAGTGGAGAGCCCAAGCAGGTGTCAGGGCCACACGCCCTCCAGATCCATCTTTGTAAAACATTTTGTTGTCAGCTGAATTTTCCATTAAGCCAGAAAGATCTATATGTCTGTAAATTGAAGATAATAATACCTGCCATTCCTTCTTCTCAGAATTATTTTAGGGCTCAAGTGAGATAATATATGTGAATGCACTTCATAAATTATAAAGCACTCTACAAATATAGTTGAATTTAAATAGAATTGTAAAGCACTCTGCAAATACAGTTTAATTTAAATAGAATTTTATTGTAAAATTAAAGTTTTAAACTGACATCAATATTAAAATAGTGTTAAATATACAATGTTAATGAGTGTACTTATCATTTTAAGTTACATTAAGATGAATCTCAATTACTCTGACTCTCCACATGCTGATTAAGAAGCTTTTTTATCAGTTATCTTTGGTTATTTAGTATTTCGATTCTTTGCAAAAGAATAGAAGTTTGTTTCCATCTCTCCTTTTACCTTATGTTTATCTAAAACCCTTACAGAAAAAATGGATAAGACTGATTTTGGTGGAGAACACGTAGAGGATGCCCAGACTGATACGTAGCAGGTACAGACTTCCTAGGATGGTTGCCCACAGCTCACTAGCTTTTAAACATTTTTCCCATTCCCTGGTTAGTAAATTAAATTACAAAATTTGCATCCGTTGCTCAGAAGTCTGGTGATCTGGTACCAGTTTTCTTCAGGGTAATTAAATTAATTTGTACAAATTTAAATGAACACCAATCTTGCATTTTTTTCCTTCCCAACGCCTTTGAAAAAGTGGGTGGACAGAGAATTCAAGGTGTCTTGTGATCCTTAGTAGAAAGAAAGGGAGAGGCACTTCTAGTGTTTGTCATCACTGACTCAACATAGTCACACAACAGCCGATTCTCAGCAAAATGAAGTCAGTCATGACATGGGCAGCTGGGACACTTCCAGCAGGCTGGGAACTCAGCCCTTCTCACTGCTGGCCGTTTAGGGCCAGACACCTCTTCATTGCAGAAAGCTGTGCTGTGCATTCCAGGATGTCTAACAGGAACTCTGAACTCTCTTCATGGTATAGCAACAGCCATCCTCACCCCTCATCTAGTTGCAACAACCAAAAATGTCTCCAGAAATTGCTAAAGATCTCCTAGGAGCCCAAAGTGCCCACTTGCTGTCGAAAAGAGAATGTGCTCCTCATACCTAGGCACAAACAAAATTTTCCTCTCACTTCTCAGCCATACCTTCCCTGGCTTCCAGTTAACGCACTGCATCCCTTTCTTTTTAGTCAGAGCATCTCCGGAGGTATTTGCCACGGCAGAGATCTCTTGTTTACTCCTTTGATATTTCACAACGATCTTTTCTTTCTTAGTCCTGCTTGGAAACTGACATGCACATCTGAAGGTGATTTTTTAAAGAAGTCATCCTTTAAAAGGTCATAAAACACTTGGCATTAGGTTCTTATAGTGTGTGATGAATATTTTAATAGTGAAAAATGTAGCCAGGCAGCACAAAGAAATGATTTAATGTTGTAAATAAATCTCTTTGTGGGATTTAATGTGCAAAAATGGACAGCAATGGCTTTAAAAAATCATTCCCCCAATGATGAGATCTATCGAGTGGCGCACTCTGTATGTTGGATCCATATCTGGTAAGAGCGCTCACTACATCTTTCTTAGATATTAGAGGAAGACACTAAGCTCGTCTCCTCACTTAGGACTCCACTCTCTTTTTTTTTTCTCAAAACTTGACGTCCTTAAGGTTGGCTTGCTGGGAAGTGGTCCTGATAGCAGCCCTCTCAGGAGAGTTGCATTCATCACATCTCACTAGATAATAATAATAAATAATAATTCAGAAACATAGCTCATGATTTGGAGGGCACTGTTTTCCCCCAGCTTCACCTGTATTGATACACAAATAAGCCTGTGAACTGAAGAAGCCAGTGGCGAGTGTGCCTGGCACACATGGTCTGAATGCTAAATCTGGCTGCCGATTGTTTTTGTGAAGTCAAAAACAAAATAAAAACTAAAAGCCAATTAAGATTGTTGTACTTTTAGGTGGTTGAAAAAAGACCAAAAGAAGAATTTTTTTAAATATATATACTTAGTATAGGGTCTACAGGGTCTCACTACATGGATTGGACTTGTAGTGATCCTCCCTGTTTTCAGCCTCCTAAGTGCTGGGATTACAGGCATGCACCACCATGCCCAGTCTCAGTCGCCTGTCTCAGTGTGCCCCTGGGGTGGGGCCAGCAGGGCAAGCCAGAGATCGAATCCTGGTCCCTGTGTCTGCCTAAGCAGGCTCTTCAATCTGCAGAGCTACCTGGCCAGCCAAAGAGAAGAATATTTCTTGTCCTGTGCAAATGACATGAGACTCAAATGTCAGTCTGTAATTGAGCCAGGCCCATCACCATGCTGCCTGTGGCTACTCTGACCTGACCTTAGGGTCACAGCATTGAGCATATGGGGTAGGGCCCCATGGTCCTAAAGTCTTTCCTGTCTGGCTCTGCAGAAAGTGAGTCCTATTATTGTTCTCATTTTCAGAGGTGGAAATGGGAGCAGAGAGAAGCAGATACCACAGCTTGTTCTGAGTCAGCTATGGGGCATGTGGCACAGCCAGGATCTGAACCCCAGTGGCCTGGCTTCAGAGATCCGTTGTCTCACTGGGATGTCCCAGTGTGGTGAAGTCATCGGCCAGGCACACATGCCAGTTTTTAAAAGCAAACCAGCAAAAGGAACTCCCAGGGAATTAACTCCTTTTATCATACAGTGATATAGTGGATTTGTCATTTATTTTTGTCCTCAGAGACCCTGAGCAGCATTTGCTTAATGAAGTGAAAAGCATTTTGTCCTCTTTGGGCTGGATATATATTCTCTCCAGCACTTCTAAGGGTGAGTGTCTGTAAGGTTGCTTTTATCTGGGGCGATTCTCCCTACACAAGGAAGCACTCCTGAGGTGCTGAGAGCCAACCTGGGAGCTGTGGATGGAGGGGGCCTCCAGATACAAAGGAGACAGCGAGGAAGGAGGAAATGTCAAGCATGGGAGGATGATTTCTAGGTCTGCTGTAATTGATGTTTTAATGTCTATGTAGAATAGTTAGGAACCAAAACACAAAAGCAGCCTGGCCCAGGATTGGCCTTACTTCATTCAATTTATCCATTTCAGAAGATGAAGGGCTGTGCTGGCTGCCAGGACTCGGCGTCCGGTCCCAGGGAATCATTGTTTCTAATATGATGTTTGGACTGTGGTGCATCCCGTCTCCGCCCTTCGATCAAGGGCAGTGCCTCTTTTTCTTATGTTGCTAAATGACCCTCCACATGGACTGGCTCCACTGGGTGCCAACTCTTAGGCTGCTGGCATTATTTCTTTCTGGAATTTAAAGGGGAATTTGTTTCTAGCAGCACAAGGCTATCATCATCGTTATTGTTGAAAACAGGAAAAAAAAAAAAAAAAAAAAAAGACATGTTCTGGATCTTGAATGACAGGGGCGCTAGTTCCCTAGTATATATACTTGTCAAAGCTCACCACTGTTGTTAACTGCTGAATGCTTTACCTCAACTACAAGGGAATTAAAAGGTAAGAGTATGAAGATCAGATTTCTTTTTGAAAAAGTGGGAATGGTTAATTATAGCACCTGTCTGAGGCTGGGTAAACCCAGAATTACTCTCTAGTAATCACTTCTAATTCTTTAGATTTCTTGAAGCCCAGATCAAGGTATTCCCCTTGCGGGAGGCTTAAGTTCATCGCCCCTAATGCGTGTTCTGCATGTCTCTGCAAGCAATCATGCTCCGGCCACATAAGGATAACTGATATTTATCCCTATAAATAGTCTGTGTCAGAAAGGTAATCTCTCTTTCTCTGCCAATCTCTTTATCATGCCACACTGGATTTACAATTAAATAAAGGTAGGAAATCTGCTGGGGGGCAGTGAGTGTAGGTAGTATTTATTTCCTCACACCGGTGAGGAAAGCAGATATGTACAGATGAGAAATACGACGCTAAAATAAAGTCTTTGGCGTTCATCATGCCTCCGATACAGATTTCCAGTCTTAGATATAAATATTTCAGGATCAAGATGCTTTCATCTTTCTCTGCCGTGCAAGAGGGAAAGATTGGAAACAATCTTCCTTAAAGTAAGCAGCTTTAATCATTGTTTCTAAATCAACTGAACTGTGGAAGGAAAAAAAAAAGAAGATGTAAGACTCCTATAATCCCTGGTTTAGTTGTAATGAAATTGTCCAGGCTGAGAAGGGAACAGATGGATTTTGATTAATTTCTACTAAGACTAGCAAGTATCAGCCCCAGTATGCTTTATGAACTTGTCAGGGTAGATGCTATGCAGTCATATAAGGAAGAAGAAAAACAGATATAAAATAAACATGAATTTATAACTGCATTATAAATAGTTAAGGAGAATGTACTTAAAAACAGGGTCCTTACCCACATGTCAGAAATGCAGCTTCATTGAATCTGCATTGAAAATATTTCAAAGTTGACTCATAATAATTATACATATCTATGGGGTACACTATTATGATTCAATATATGTATACATTGAATGATGATTAAATGAGAGCAATTATCATTTCCATTTCCTTAGACATTTATCATTTGTGTTCAGAATCTTTAATCTCCTCTCGTCTAGTTGTTTATAAAATATATAATAGCTGGGAGTACTGGCACATGTCTGCCACACCAGTACTCTGGGTATTGAGTAGCAGGAGGATCACAAGTTTGAGCCCAATGGGATCCTGTTTCAAAATCAAAAGGGCTGAGCTGCAGCTCAGTGAGAAGGTCCTGGGTTCCCCCTTACTGCCTCCTAAACACTGCTGTGCTTTGGCACTTACATCCTGCCCTCACCCTTCCCGGCTTCCTTACCTCTCCTGGACGCTATTTTGCTTTCTGCTTCTCTGCAATCATCTTCATAAGCCCCCATATAGGAGTGAGAACATGTGGTGTTTATCTTTATGTGGAATTAGCAGTTTTTTGCACCCTAGGTTTCCAACAAAATGGGCCAATATCCACCCAACAGAGGGGAGAATGTTAGCCCGATTCAGGGAGCCTGTACTCTGGATCTGACATTTATGATGCCAATCTGATGATTGATAAGAAAAATGAACTGTACCAAGACATAACTTGGAATGAACTTAGACAATTCTGTTGCCACAGTTCATTAATTTTATACCTCAGGGGCTGAGGGGCAACTTCTCATCCTCTTTTGGTGGACTTCCTTGATCCTCTAGTCTGCAGAACCAACTGAGAAGCATATAGAAGGATCTAGAAGCTTAGAGATAGAACTTTGGAACTAACTGGCATTTAGAAGTGAAGATTACAAAAGGCCCTGGCCCCACATTTGCGTAGAGTATAAGGTGTTTACTTGCATCAGAAAATCAATAGTTGCTTATTTTAGATTTAAAAATACTTCTGCTGTCCAGCACTCTCTTCTCTCCAGGATAATTGCACGTTTTCCATTTCTCTCTGCCTGCTCTATGAGATAGCCACAAATTGAGAGCCCGAGTGAGCAAATAGAATCCTAAATATAACCTTCAATACCATCGATGCTTATCAAATTGCCAATTATAAGGGTATTCATCATCCAAAAATTCTCAGTTCTCATTTGAAAACAAAACATTCCAACTCTGCTATTCAATACTGGGTGGAGCAAAATAGGATGTTTCTGAGAGGAGAACATATAGAGAATTCCTCAGGCACAAAGGACATGTTTACACCATCGATGGAAGGCAGGGTCATTTGTGAGCTGCACAATCCTCTTGCCTTTGGTCATTGGAATGCAATGAGTAGTCAATGAATTAGTCATCAACCAAACACACACACTTTTTCTGATACTACCTTTCTTTATCATAGGTAAAGTGAGGCTTAGCAATAGCATCTGCTTCAGGTACTATTTCCAGTATTAGAAATAGCAACAGCTTCAGGCCAAGAATGCTAGGCTCGCTGTAATGGGAAAGGATTACTTGGGAATGTGGTCCAAGGATCACAACTTGAACTCGATAGGAGCCCACTCTCCTGGGAGCTTCTGTTCATTTCATGCCTGTTAGGTCCATAGAAAAGAGGAAATGAAGAGAGCAGGAGACTTCTCTATCCCCCTAGAAAGCACAGGGCCTGGGGCCCAAGCTCTGATCAGGAGCCTATTAACACGATTGTAATTTCTTTTAAAATCAGAAGAAAGACTTAATATAATTAGCTCTGTTGATATTTGCCCTTACAATAGCACAGTCATAAAATATGATTTTAAAAAAATGTAAGAGAGGAAAGGAGCTCAGAAATGTACAAGAGCTGAAGACCTGCAAAAGCAGGGATGTGAATCTGAACCTGGTGAGCCCAGAGGTTTCAGCTGGGGCCAAGGGAGCAAAGAGGCCCCTTGCAAAGGTGTGGAGTGAGGAAAGCCAATCATAGGAGGGCAGGGAAGCCATCGCCACCTGTGGAGGAGGCAGAACTGAAGGAGGTACTGTAGGCCAGAGCCAGTCAGAAGCCCAGGTAGCTGAGCCTCACAGGGAACCGGGGCGGGAAGGCAGTGGAGGTAAGGGAGAAGGAGATCCGAACTGGGGTCCTGACTGCCAACCAAGTGTAGCCAGAGAGTAATTGCACTGAGATTCATATCCTCTTACTCCCCATCTTTAGAATTTTTAAGTGGATAAAAGTTCTGCATTGCATGAATTATAGAAGGAAGAACACATGTTTCCTGCTTCAGAAAGTAATCAGAAAGCACCACAGCAATGACAAGCCAGACTGGAAGGGATGGTGCTGGGACCAGAGGGCAAGGGCCCTCAGCTTTCCCGCTTCTTTGCTTCATTTATTTAGGGCTGGGTTTTCTAGCCCTTCACAACTGGGCTTCAACTTTTCTTTCTAGCTCAATGTGGGGAATAGTTTAGTGGACTGGTGGGGAAAAAAAAGTGTTTTGAGTCAGATTGCTTAGCCAGCTTCATTGTAAAACTCTCACCTGTCCTCCCTGTGCCTTCCTTGTTTATCTCTTAAAAATAAGACAACAAGAGTAGGAGCTTCCTAAGAAGTAAGGAAGATTGGATGGACCATCAGCAGCATGTAGGCATGCAGTGCTTCTGCATTGAGCAGTATTTGCAGTGTTTTTTTAAAGACTAACTTATGCAACTACACAAAGAAAAGCAAAGTTGAAAGCTTCTGGAAGAGAAACACTTGTGGTAGTATGGTTAAGGTATCCAGATATAACTGTGCTTCTAAGTAAACTGCCACTGTATTTTTCATATATATAGATCAATAAATATCTCCTCATTTCTTGGGAGAGGTTTGTAAGCCAGTCAAATAGAATTTTCATCATTTGCCACTATGAGAGTTCCAACAGAGTGATAGATAGCATAGGGTTTCATGCATATCTATGTGTATGTATATATTTATTGACGTAAATATATAATCATTAGCCTAATAAATGAAAATATTATGGAATGTTTAAGTAACATCGTTACACTTTTGGGGATGCTGCTAAGAAAGTCTCTGGGAGGACTAGTGAAAATGAGTTCAGATTTGTTTGATACCTATGATGCTGGATGATGGCCTATAATATTTTAAATAGCCATTGAAACCACCATGGATAAACAATACTAATATTCCCACTTGCTGGAGGAGGATAGGAAGCCCCAGAGAGCCAGCATCACTTTGCTAAAGTCAACTTTCTGGTGAGTCGATTAAGTGAGCTATGAGCTCCGGAGTGCGGTCCACAACCCAGGCTCTTGCAGCTCAGTCATCCCTCCCCCATGTCTTATGCAGAGCGCAGAGGCTCATGGGCCATGGCTTGAGCTGCTGCGGTGTCTGCTATTTTCTCTTGTTCCATCAGAGGATGCTAGGCTAACTACGTGGACAGCCAAAGAGGATGGGGTCAGAACTGTGGCTTGTGATGAGCCTTGCTCAGGAGACCAAGTGAATTTTCTGCATTCGTCTGCTTCACAAAGGTAATTTTTCTTCTCTCCTTCAGAATAACCAAAGACACAGAAGCTTTTCTCCACCCAGTGCCCCACACGGGCTTTCACAGTGAGGCTCTTGGCATTTACGTCTGCAGTGATAGAGCAATTGCTTCACCGTATTATGTGCTTTGGCAAGGACAGAAGAGTGTGAACTGGTAACCACTGGCCCCAATCCAGATGCTAATTCCTTTCCAAGACTCCTATTTGTTAAGTCTCCCTGCCCTTACTGCATGCAGCACAAGGCGGGCCCTATGGATGGGCAGAGGCTGCAGGGCAGGGGGTTGACAGTCTTCCTGGGTTTTAGAGCACAGCCCCTGGGGCTTCCTGGGTGGGCTCGCTGGGTGGGCTTGGGTCCTGGCAGATGTGAAGGATGGAGGGTCAGGTCAGGCTTTTCCAGGCCCTCCAAAGCCATCTGTTGGGACCAGTGTGCAGCCTGCTTGCCACACCTTCCCTCACCTTCCTTCCTCCTTTGGGCACACTTCCTGCCCCCTTCTCTGGGACTCTGTGGTTTTTTTTTGCTGAGCACCTAGTACATTTTATTCTAATGCTGTTCTCTGTTTAAAAATTGATTTGCCCTTCTTTGTAACATAAGTCATTTTGTTCTATTCTACTGAAAAAAAAAGAGAGAGAAAGAAGGAAAGAAAGGAAGGAAGGAAGGAAAAAGGAAGGAAGGAAGGAAGAATACTCATAAATCTATTCTTGAAAACATTTTTTTTTTCTGGTACTTGGAATTAAACTCAGGACCTCACACTTGCCAGAGAGGTGCTATACCAATGAACTAATCCCCAGCTACAAAAAACCACATTCTTAACATGAATGCTTCCTTTCCTTTAAAAAGTGTTTTATTTTTTTGCTAGAAGCTTGTGACCTGAAAGAGCCCCACGAATCTCTGTGGTTTAGGCGAAGAGGGTACGGGAGACACCTGCTCGGGGTCTGCTAAATCTAGCTGGTGGAGCTCTGCACAGATTTTAGCTTGTGTCTTCAAAAAATTGCAATTAATCAAATCAAAATTGCCTGGAAACCTTAGCAGTAAACTGTTTCTGTCCCAGTGAGTTGCTAGGTTCTTTTCTCCTCACTCTCCCAATTTCTGCTTCCTTTAAAAAAACAGATATAATTTATATGCCATTGAGTTCATCCCTCTAAGGTGTAGGGGTTGGTGGTTTCGTATACTAAAAGACCCGTGCAGCACCATCACTGCTTATTCTCAGGACATTGTTCTTTTGAATCTCACTTGTGCTACTCAGGAAGACCCTGTCTCAAAATCAAAAATGAAATAAAAGGGGATCTATCAATCTATTGACCTATTATCTGTCTATCTATCTATCTATCTATCTACTATCTAT
>NW_004524606.1:6803757-6885227 GCF_000260255.1 Octodon degus | reverse complement strand
TCGAGGCCTGAGACTGCATTTTGTTCCTTCTCTTTGTCATTTTGCATACCACTGTCTTCTGACCTTTGGTGTAGAGCTAGTGTTGTAGGCAGCTACATTAGATAGAAATATTATAGGCAGACAGGGCTAGATCCTCAAGGAGACAGCATGGAAAGCATTACAACTGGGAGAGAGCCGGATGCTCCTGCTGTGGACCAGACCTGCCGCATAGTTCCGCTCTTACCAAGAGACTCCCGGGAAGTCTTCCCTGCCCATCTCTCCAGCCATCTGAACTCTAAGTTCCTGCTCCTGGGTTCTAGTGATTGAGCCCAAGGCCTTCACCCTGAGCTACACCCCCAGCACCCCTTTAAATTTTCAGACAGAGTCTCCCTAAGTCGATAAGTTGCCTAAGCTAGGCCTGAACTTGCCACCCTCCTGCCTCAGACTCAAAAAGTGCTGGACTTCCCCAAGCCCAGCCTGCATTGGCTGTAGCCTATTTATCTTAGTGGTAGAGTAACCCAGGTTTGATTTCCAGTACTAGAAAAAAAAAACCCAAACCATTTTTCTAATCCCTAATAAACTCTACCCCTATTCATCAGTCATTCTCCATTTCTTTCTCCCAATTCCTGACTGCTAGGTTTTTTTTTTTCTCCTCTTTCTATAGATTTGCCCTTTCTGGATGTTTCATATAAATGAACTCATACAATAAAGTACATAGTATTTTTGTCATTGGCTTAGTTAGCAAAATGTTTTCAAGGTTCATTCTCATTGCAGGATGCAACAGTTCCTTTTTTTTTTTTATTATTGCTGCTCTGCTCATTTTCTCCTATTTGTTTTTCACATTTGCTGAGAGTTCTGTAGTGCTGTGTGTGTCCTGTTGGCCTCTGTTGCTACTTATCTTCTTGGCCTAAGCAGTGTCATCCCATGTATCTCTCAGCTCAGGACTCCATGGATCAAGTAACAACCAACTTAGAATTATCCAGATTTTAAAAACTCTGCATACTTCAGCTTTGTGTGCTATATTCTTGGATGATCAGCTGCCTATTAGGAAGCAAGTCTGTTGAGAGTAGCAGTCTTATGCAGAGAGAGAGACATACATGTACACAAATAGTAGATGCAGAATCAAGAAAATAGAAATAAGATTTCTAGGATAATCTGTTGAATTATTCATTTTTTAAAAAAATTCCATCCTTGTAAGAATTTTAATTAACTGGAAGAAGGATTGGTTTCAGCCATGTACTAGAAGACAGAAAAGTTGTTATGATGCTCTAAGTTGTGCTTATTTTGCAGATATTATCAGAAATGAAAGAAGTTGGTTCAAGGTTTATCTGGAGCTTTAAAGTCTGATTTCAAATCAGCGAGTGCCAGTGACCTCAACATAGCCTACCAAGAGGGTCACTTATTAGTAATGCATAGTAAAATAACCAGTGAGTTATAAGGACAATCTTCATCATGAGTTCTGTCTGTAAGTACAGCTGGGTTGTTTTCTGACTGTATTTCAGAGGCTGAGCATATTTCTTTTTCTAATGAACTTATTGCATTTTCCCCTGCATGTCATTAAGGCATTCATTAGCTTTCAATAGCAGTGTAGAAGTTGGCCTTGGTTGAAAACTGTGCCAATGGTAGAGGAAATATGTCTACAAGCCACTTAAAACATTATGCAGCAATATTCTTTTCTCCTGCCCCAGAATTTATTTAATCTCATTAAACCAAAAAAAATCTAAGCAGTGGGCAGCATTTTTTTTTTTTGTGAATCAAAACATGAAAAAGAATACAAGCACAAAGAAGTAATGAACATTGGATGCATTTTCCATTCTAACTGTTCAGACTTGAAGCAATACCAAATACTTAGACATCATTAAGTAAAATAGTTATGATGGGGTTGTTTTTCCTGACAAGAAATTAATTGGTAATAAATCTGTGTTATAATGTGATTGGAAGTAAGAACAGGCTGTGCCAGCTGAATTTAGTTTCAGGGGTAAGAAAGCAGCAGATACTGTTAGCATCTTTAAATATTAACCTTCACATTGGCATTTGGAGACTAGATTAGTTATGGAGTTTTGCATAAGAAGTGGCAGAGTACCGCAATCACAGTTCTAACTCTAACTATATTTGGGGACTTCAGGATTTCTCACAAAATTGTACTTAGGATTCATAATCAACAATCATCCAAACATCCTAGTCTTTATAAATTTGTAAATCATTGTGAGCAGTGTGTGCAAATCTTCTCTGGTTAGTTTCAATGTTGGCAATAGATATATTTCCCCAACTAATTACTAATAGAAAAAGACTCACATGAGATGGCTTCTAGCTTTTTCATTGTCATTGACAATTCATGTAATCTCTATGAATGGAATGGCAGTTTTCTTAACAGTAAAACAGGACAATTTGTAGCTGCCCTGTAGGCTTAGCAAATTGGAAAGTACTATGGAAAACTGGTAGTATTGGAGAAGCAGAGGTGTATATTACCTTTGGCTTGCCAGCATTTAAGCTATGACATAACCAAATATTATACATCCGGACCTCAAAATATCAGTTAGAGTTGGGCATGGTGGTGCAACCTCATGATCCTACTACTCTGAGATTGCAGCAGGATCACTTAGTGACTAGGGTGAGATGGTTTTATAAAATAAAAAATTTAGAAAAGAGGTAAGGATCTACCTCAATATGAAGGTCCTAGATTCATCCCCAGTAGCAAAATCAATGTGTAAAGCAAGCAGTTTTATTTTCCTCCAACAATATTCCTTATGAATTTATCCTTAAAAAAGGAATATATGAAAATTTTCATCAAAGCATTACCATTGATGATGAAATATTGAGAGGATCCTAAGTACCTAATAATAGGGGTTTGGCTACTACATTGTGTTGCAGCTATACTAAGAGATATTATACCTGTATGAAAATTCATGTCATACTGCTAATTTTGTAGGTTATACAATATTTAACCATGTGACCTTAGTTTTTGGTTTGTGGAGATACAAAACATATACAAAGGAAAAAATATGATAGATAAAATATCAGCATTCATTTCTGAGTTAGTGGAATGTCAGTGATATTTTAGGAGTATTTTTGAAGTTATAAAGCATAAACTCCTTTTTGTTAGGCATATTTGTGTGTGATATATCTATATATATCTTTATCTCATTGGTTTTCATCTAGGGGTGATTTTGTACCCCATTCAACCAACAGTGCAAGGGTGTTTTTTTGGTACCAGGGATCAAATTCATGTGACCTTGCACTTGCCAGGCAGGTGCTTATGCCGCTGAGCCATCTCTCTAGCCTCATGCAAGTTCTGACAATGCCTGGTGTTACCTGCAGTTGTCATAATTGGGGGATCCTACTGGCATTTAGTGGGTAGAGATCAGGAATTCTGCTACCCAACCTGTAATGCACAAGATCCCTTCTCAAAATAAGGAATTCTCCAACAAAAATGTCAAGGTTGGAAAACCTCAGAAAGCCTCAGAGGACAGCACTCTGACATCAGCCTAAAAAGCAGGCATGGAGGACCAAGGGCAACGATCCATGGTGACCTCTCCTGCGATACCCCCACCTCTTACTCTTTCCACTGTCTTCCCCTCCACCCAGCTGTAGAATCCATATGTTGTTTGAAAAGTACACAGGAGGTTATTTTTTTCAATCTGTTGTTCAGGATATGCTGTGGCTTTTTGATATTCAAAAGCCTGGCTTCTAGGGCTCAGAAACCCTTTCAAAACTATTATCTCTGGCCTGGGTTTCAGCTGCCTATTTTGAAACTCATAAGCCATGGCTTTGCCTCTTTGTTCTCTGAATTTTGCTTTGGTATATTTTCCCCTAGGGCTGTAAGCATACTGTCTAGCTGCTGGAATTTGTTGAAGGCAGGGAAGGAAAAGAAGGATCACGATTGAGTGAAAGGAGTATTTTAAAAATCATCTCAGCACACTTGTGGTATTTATTATTTAAAATTTGTTAATGCATGCTCATAACCTTACAGAAAAAGTACTGGGGAGATTAATCACACTTACTTTTGTTGTTAAGAATCTGATTAAAATGTTAGAATGTTCTAATTTCACTTGAGGACAAATTCAACTCAGTTTGAACCCACCCCCCCTTTTTTTTTGCCAGCACTGGTTCCAGGTTTTGCCTTGAGGGTCCCTGTACTCACTCTGACACCCACTCCTTGATGTTTTCCTGGTCCCATTTAATTCTCTTCCATCTGACCCTCTAGGCCTGTGCTAATCTGCAAGATTTCTTTAGAGATTCAAATGGAAAACAGAAAGCCTCTTGAAATTTTCAGACAGGACACACTGAGGGTGAAAAACAATGTGAGCATGGCAGGAAAATGGCCAGATCCAAAAAGAAACTCATTTGATGTCCCTTCCATTTCCTGTACCTAGAAGCATAGTCATGATCCATCTCTACAAATCTGATCTCAGTCTTTCTTTTGGGGATGGGGTACTATATTAGGGTTCTCGAAAGAAACAAGACCATAGAATACACATACATGATGCATTCCATTGTAAAGCGTTGGCTCACGTGATTACAGAGGAAAGACACCCCATCATCACCTGTGCTCAAGCTGGAGGCTTAGGAGTGCCGGAGTGGAGTTCATGCTGTGAGCAACCAGTAGCTGATGGTCAGATTCCAGTTTGGGTTTAAACTCACAAGAGCCTGGGATGCTGAAAGCAGAAAGAAGATCCAGGTCCCTGCTCAGTCAGGCAGAGTCAGTTTCCCTCTGCTTTTCTGTCCAGGCCCTCAAAAGCTTGGTGATGTCCCCTCTTACAGAGTAAAGCCATGGCTTTATTTCGTATCCAAGTTCAAACACTAATCTCTTTCACAAATAGCTTCACAGATGTGGCCAGACATAATGTTAACCAGGTATCTGGGGATTCTGTGGCCCAGCTGGCACTTGCAGTGATTGTCATGAGTATGTGATGTACAGCACCCACAGAGAAGCCACTGGGAAGGTTGTCATGGGTCTTCTATGGGTGCCCCTTCCCTGGACAGCCTCACTCTGTACTCTGCAAAGATTTTATAGCTTGAAACATCATGCTAAAGAGCATGAAACAGGTTCTCAGGGCCTCAGTTTATTAATCTATAAAAATCAAGATAATAAATACTTTCCAGTGGAGTTACTACAAACAGTAAATAAGCCAATATGAGTAAAAAGCTACATGTATTAGCCATTTCTTACTTACTCATATAAAAAAAATTTCCAGACATTGGAACATGCAGTCAACTGAGTCAGCTGCTCCATGAATCTCTCTTTCAGGAACCTCCTGGCTTCAGAGCCCATGTTTCTCTTTGCTCTGATCTCAAATTTCTGTAACTGTCTTCTTCTGATCTTTAATTGCACACTGCTCACAATTTTCTGTCCTGGTTTCCATTTTATGATATTTAGGTCAAATGTCCCAATTCTCATCACTTGGAATACCACTTTCAAATTCCAGGGGAAAAGCCTAATTGACTCATGTCACTTCCTCAGCTCGACCACAAAAAGTGCAGGTCCTGGATGTTTGGACAGTACTTGGCAAAGGCCTTAAACTTAAGCTGATTAGATGTTGTCATGTGGTAGGATAGCACAGACTCTGGCTAGTGGGTCAACGAGAGCACTCGGTGGGGTACACTTTTTGGGTGCTAATCACCATTGTCTGAAGCTCCCTTTTTAGGAACACATAACCATGTGAGAACGGCATGGCTGCCATTCACCCCCTCTGCCAGGCCTGGGCATGAGATGGGCTCGTGAGACAAGCTGGGCCAGATTTCTAAAACTTGAAGCTGGCGAGAATCCTTGTTCCACTAGAGTCACATAGCTGGAAGGATGTGGGGTAGGATCATCGAAAAATGTCTTTCCTGCCTTTTGGAATAAATCTTTTTTTGGTAAGAGGGACTGAGCCAATCCAAACAAACAAATAAAGAAGCAAGCGAACAGCCCAGAGTGAGAAGACGTACAGACACATGCATGCTGTACCAGAATCTGGCTACACTCTGAAACATCCCTGTTATGTGAACAGATAGCTGCCTCCTTTTGCCTATCCCAGTTCTTATTGTTTCTGTCACTTAGAATCGGGGGGTTTGGCTCATGTGCACTCTCAAAAGGGAATGTTTGGCATGCAGGCAAAAGTCCCATGCTGCATCTAACTTGAAATCTGTGGGCCTTGAGGTCCATTGATAGGTTGAGTTTCCCTGGTGGGTTAGACCCTGATCAAGAGTATTCTAAATATCAGATGTCCAAGTGGAGCCTTCTAAATCCTACTTTAACATTCATGACCTTTCAGTAAATAATGTTGTTGCAGGGTAGAGGCAAAAAATCAAGTCCAAAAATAAAAATCAAATGGCATGTGGTTTTTGCTGCATATATTAAAATAGGAGAGATGAAAAATAATTGGAATGAAATTTAGCATTTGTTTTTCCACTTTTTAATTTTTAATTTTTCAGTTTCCTTCAAACCTTTGTGTTAGAAGTCTTGGCAAAAAGATATAACAGATCAGGATGAGAAGCATATTTTCTAGTTTCACATTGCCGTTGTCAAAGTACCGTCTTGCGAGATACTTGAAATTCCCACAGGTTCCAAAGATATTTAGCTATCACGTATTGCATGTAGAGTGTATTGATTCTGGGGAGGCCAAGTCAGAGAGCAGAGAAGGAAGAGAGCTCTGCACTCCTCCATTGTCACTTGGAGTGAGCATGTGCTGAGACAGTGACAGTTAAGCCTAATTGTCAACTTGATTAGCCTGGGCATCTTCCAGGCCATGAGTGATGCACACTCTTAGATGTGTCTGGTGGGTGATGGGGCCTGACCTTGGGTCTGCATCGCACTCTTCACCTCTCCCTCGCTGGCACTGCTCCCTCCTGGCTCTGCCATGCCCCCTGCCATGATGTTCTGGCCTTGGAGACAGCCAGCGTGGCCCGAGTCCTCTGAAACCATGAACGAAATTAAAATGCCGCCTTTCTGTTGCGAGTGTTAGGCGCTTGGCCCAAGCAGTTAGACTGACCAGTATACTTAGGAAGGAAAGAGATATAAGGGGAGGTGTCTGATGAGGCCTGTGCGGATGGTGAAAACACTGAACACCCTTCCCTTAGCCTAGGGTTCTTGTCAGCCATTTCTGCCAACAGATCACTCCTGTGTTACAAATGTTGCCTCCTGCTGAATTTCTTGCACCCTACCAGTTATTTTGCTGAATATTTACATTGTTGCTATCTTAATAGATTTCTTTAACTGGAGGAGCTTTAAATTTAACTTCATTCTATTTTTAATTTTTATTTATTTATGTATTTAGGGAAGGGTCTACAGGGTGTTCAGGGTCTCACTACTAGATCAGACTCGTAGTGATCCGTCTTGTTTACAGCCTCCCAAGAGTTGAGATTACAGGTGCATGCCACCATGCCCAGTCTCGATTGCCTACTCAGTACACCCTGGGGGTGGGGCCCACAAGACAAACTTGGGGATTGAACCCTCACCCCCTGCACCTGCTTGCAGCACTTTAATCTGCTGAGCTATTTGGCTGGCCTTTAACTTCATTCTAAATAACATTATGTATACAATCACAGGTTTGACATTCTCTTTTAACTTTTTTCTAAGGTACTGTAAAAGGAATTGCAACTACTAAAATTGTTCTGTATCTCAGTAAAATAATTTTGTAATTCCTGCATTGGAAAATAGTGAGTTTTTACAGTGTTTTTCTCTTGGGGTGTGTGTGTTATAGCACAAATATGTTACAAATGTTGGACGGTCATAGCAGTTTATATCTGGATGTCATTAGAATACTTGATAATGTCACCTGTTAGACCCTGAAGGTAAGATATAAAGAGCCAGTGAACTTTCAGGGGGTGGGAAGAGAAGTTAGAAAAGCAATTTCTTCCTTATGGATTGGCAGTCCTATGGGAGCTGGGGCTAGATTTACTGTGTTCACTAATACGTACCAATAAGTAGCGGAGAATCTGGCACACAGTAGGCATTCTATAAATATTTGTTGGAGGAAGAAAATATGAAGGAGGTAAGGAGACCCATGCAGGTCATTAAGGCGCATGTCTGTCAATTCCCTGAGGTGGGGGATTAGAAATATCCTTCCCCACACATCCCCAGTGCCTGGTACAGTGTCAGGTACACAAACCAGGTCAGGATTTTTAAAAATCAAAATATGTTTAGTGTAAATCTAATAATTTGTGATTGAATTATATTTCACATTCTAAAGTTTAAAAACTTGACATTTTAGGTACAACCAGAATTACAAATTTATAACTAGCTACAGTAAAAGTCTATCTAACATACAATTTACTCCCTTTTTTTTTTTCTTTTTTTGGTGGTGGTGATACTGGAGGTTGAACCCATGCATTTCGGCCTGAACTATAACCACACCCATTTTCTCACTTTTTGAGATTGGCTCTAATTAAGTCACTCATTATCCAGGCTGAGCTTGAAATTGGGTCCTGCTTTAGCCTCCTAAAGTGCTAGGATTATAGGCAAATACTGCCATGCCTGCCCATTTTTAAGCATATATCTGAGTGGCATCAAAAACATTATTTATACAGGTGTGCATCTCCTGAACTCTTTTTGTCGTATGGAGACCCCCCCCTACATTCTTAAGCCATGAAGTTCCATTCTCTCCTAACCCCAACCCCTTTCTAATGATATCTCCTTTCTATTCTATGAATTTGGCTATTTTCAGTACCTCATATAGTGTTTATTATTTTGCCACTCAGCTATACGCTTGAAAATAGGCACACATGGTGGTATATGCCTGTAATACTAGTGCTTTAGAAGGTTGAAGCAGGAAAATTCCAAGTTCGAGCCCATGCTGGACAATGAATGACTTAATGAGATTTGATCTTAAAAAATACAAAAATGGTGTGTGGTTATAGTTCAGTTTATGGGTTCATTTCCTTTAGCAAAATATCTGTTTCAGCTTGTGTCCAGGTGCTCCCCTCCTCAAAGCCTCGTGTGCTCATAGGAAGGGGCTTTCCAGGGGCGCCTGGACCTGGAGTGGGTGGTGGCGGCATCAAGTATGTAATACTGAAATTGCTTCCTGCTGCAAGGCTAGGATTAAGGCTGTGAGAGGTAGCCTGGATAAGACATTAGGGATGGGAAGAGGGACAGCACTCGGTGTTGGTGGCTTGCTGCCTGCTGCTTTCTGCCTGCTTTTTCTCCTTTGTGATGCCCCCTGCCACACCACCCTGCCTTGGAGCCAGCCAAGCACTGATTGGAACCCTACAAACTGAGCAAAAGAAACCTTTCCTCCTTTAACTTTGAGTGTTGGATACTTTATCTCAGCAATGACAAAAGGAACTAAATAGTTTTTATGATTCATTCATGTTGGAGAATGTGTCACAATTTCCTTTTATTTAAAAAGTAGATAAGATTCTACCATGAGGAAAAAAAAAACCAAAAACATACACAACACCTTTCATTGATCTATTTGTTTGTTGAAACAACTTGGTCCTTTCCACTTTCAGCTATTGCAGATCATGCTGCCTCAACTTGGGTGTACAAATATTCTTTGGTAAGCAGAAACTTTAGATGACTTAGTAAAAGGATCAGTGAGAGAATGCAGCAATGAATGATGACGCCCACCTTCTGGGTAGCTGAGAGCTACGCGAGCACATGGAACTGCTGGGCTAGGAGGATGGGAAGCAGTGGGGGAGACCCAAAGAGCATCATTTCTTTGATGATCCTTCTGGGGCTAGTCCTGCTGGGAACCTAGCTTGTATCGTTCTATAACAGCTCTTGTGTTATCTCCAAAAATGCACTCCCCCCCACTGTGGTTTCATAAATCCCTCTTATGCTAATTTGCCGTGAAGTGCTGTTCTTTTCCAGAACATAAAATATTGAAGCAGTTGTGGTCAGCAAAGGGAAAGATAGTAAAACCCACCTGAGCTTTCCAAAGCAAACAGCCAGACACCTTGTCTGAGTTCCAGAAATCTAAAACAAGCCTGACCAAGCCATCCAGGGCAGGAAGTCATTTAACAGCCGAAATGGCTGCCCACATCCTGAGGAAGGTGGGGGAACCCAGCATCCAACAAGAGCAACCTGACATCCTCTTATCCTTGCAGGTTGCTGGGTTTTTTCCCTGAGCAGTACCATGGGGAAGTCATGAGAACTGAGAGCAAGGTGCAGAGAGCTGCTGAAGCTCTTTTCAAATGTTCGTTCTTAGTCCAGAGGATCTATTAGTGTAAGGGTAAAGATAAAGAGGGAGCAAGTTGGCCCTGCTCCTGCCTAGAGCACTTACAGAGGAGTGGGTGCTACCTCTTCCCTACTATATGAGTAAGGGCAGCTGTCAATGGATGAGACGCAGATGTATGTCAGAGCAGGCTGAGCCCAAAACGCTTGACTTGCACTTCCTTAGAGGATGCTGAAGAACGCATGAGCTAGAACCAAAAGACTATCTGTTGTTTTATTTATCTAGGTCCTTACAGGTCCTGGTTTGAAGCAAGAGAGAGCACAGCAAAGATCCAGCTAGAAAAGTGGCCCTGAAAGCTAGAGGACTGGGGTAAAAAACAGAAAGTAAGAAAAGGGCACTTTGAAAATATCAAAGACAAATATGAAGGAACAGACAGCTGCCCTCTACATTCTCTGTGCTGGCTCTGTCTGTCTCTGCTCACCCACCCTGGCACAGTCTTCGCAGTCAAAGAAACTGGCTCTAGGCATAAGTTAGTATTTAATAGTGGCTTTGACCAGCCATATATTATTAACCCCTTTTGCACCTTGGTTTTCTCACCTATAGAATGGAGGTGATAATAAGAGAATTTATCTTATAGGTTATACACATGATAATTCACATGACATATTTGGAATAGAAGGTCACACATGAGCTTCCAATTCATGTTAGCTATTATTCTTATTAGCCCCCTAAACTTGAAGTACATGGACACACTGCAAAATTTTAAAACTGAAGCTTGATAAGCTTAATCTTGATAAGATTAAGAATAGACCTAGAGAGCCGGAATGTTCCCTGAGAGGCACAATCATCAGTGTATTGGTTAAGCACTAGCCCAGTAGTGTTCTCAATGTTACATAAATGAAAAAAGTAAACACGATGCTCAAGTCACATGGTACTGCTACCTACAAAAACAGGCACATCCAAGGCTCTTCTAAGAATGTATGTGTGCACAAAACTCCATTTGTGTGACCTGCACTGATTCTTACATTAGAAAATAAATAAGGCCAACAAGATAGCTCAGTGGATTAAAGGGCCTGCTTAGGCAGATGCAGGGACTGGGGTTTGATCCCCAGCATGCTGTACTGGCCCTGCCCCTGGGGCATGCTGAGGTGGTGACTGAGACTGGGTGTGGTGGTGCATGTCTGTAATCCCAGCACTTGGGAGGCTGAAAAACAGGAGGATCACTATGAGTCTGATTTGTGTAGTAAGATGCTGTAGACTCTATACTGAATACATTAAAAAAAAAAAGAGAGAGAGAAGATAAAAGAAATAGATTGACCATCAGGCCACTCTGGCTTCTTGCTGTTGCAGGAAAGACATCACGTCATTGGAAATGTACAAATATGTTCATACTGTCTCATCTTACTGTACAAATACTTGTATGAGTTTGTAGTGGCCGATTTAACAGCATCACACATGGCATATCTTAAACAGTGGCCGGTCGATTTAACAGCAGCACACACAAGGTGTCTTAAACAGTGGCAAATAATCCAGTTCTGGAGGGAAGGATTAAGGGGCTGGCAGGGCTGATTCCCTGTGAGACCAGTGAGAGGGAATCTGTTGTGAGCCTCCCTTGCTTGTGGACCTCCCTGGTAGTCTGTGGCTTAAAATACATACCAGGATCTGTTCGCACGCTCTTTCTGTGTGCATATCTGACTCCAAATTTTCCCTAATCATTTTGGGTTAGGGCCAACCCTGAAGACTTCATTTTAACTCCATCACCACTGTTCAAACCCTATATCCAAATAGGATCATATTGTGTGCTATGTAGGGAGTTAGAACTTCAACATATGAACTTCAGAGGGAAACAAATGAACCCCTGACAATACTGAAAATCCAGAATAAGACATTAGACTGAGTCCCAGCAGGTTGCTTACTATTTTTCTTTGCCAAGATGAGAAAACTTCAGTTCAGGGAAACTCAGAAGATAAGAAAGTCAGGGTTTACATACATGTATAATCTAATGACAGTGGAATCAGTAATACAGATGTGTTCTTCCGAGTGACTTGTCCCCTATCTCTTCCTAGTCTTTTTCAAATGTTACCTTCTCAGACGTAACTGATGCTGCTGTTAAAGTCACAGCTTCTCCAGTACCCACCTGCTGTTCTCCACATTTCCACATTTTTTCATATATATATATATATATATATATATATATATATATGAAATAAAACTCAGGACTTTGCACTTTTAGGTGGGTGCTTGTACCATTGAGCTATATCCTTGGCCTTAAAAAATGTTTTGACATGTTTACTTTAATATTTTCATATTTTTGAGTGAACATTGTCTTATTCAATTTAATTACATTTACTGAGCATGCATCACAGCAAACCATGTCAGCCTTTGCTAACTCAAACTCTCCCACATTCTCCCCAACTATTTCTAATGCATTTCATCTATGTTAAGTGCAGCACAGAACCCTGCCAGTGAGACTGCAGTTCTGTGCGGAGTAACTCACCAGCATCTCCAGTGTCTGCAACCACTTCATGGTCAGAGTCGTCACACGCATGGTGTAGGGTACATCTGCTTCAGCACTTATCTTGGTCAGGTCTGGAAGAAGTGTGGGCTTTTTTTAATCCGTCCACACATTGCAGCTGACTCTAGTTTCTTAAGCCATAATTTCTTTACTTTTTTAAAAATTAAAATAACAGCTTTGTTGAACTAGCATTTGCATGCCACCCAATTTTCAAGCTTAAAGTGTAAGATTCAGTAGATTTTAGCCCACTGACAAAGTTGTACAATCATGACCACAATCAAATTTAAATCATTTTTATTATCCTAAAATGAAACACTCTACCCACTTGTGATCATCTCCCAACTGCCCACATCCCCAACCCAGGCAACCACTGAACTACTGTCTATGTTCTTAACTTCTCCTATTCTGGCATTTATTTTTAAGAGTAGGGAAATTTATTGGGGAGCAGTAATAGCTCTTGAAAGACCAGATAGGTTCTTTCGAGAGAACCCAGAATAGGTCACCCATTTTCTGGCATTAAAAAAAAAATTCGAAATAGACCATGTTCATAGAAACAATAAAGAACTTAACATATCCAAAGAAATGAAAATCCTGCAAGTGATCTCTCACATCATATTGAAGTAAAGCTAGAAGCTGACAGCAGACAAATATTTCAAATACAGTGAGTTCCCCCCTTTTTTCCTGTTAAATTTTCATCTGACCATAATTGTGTATCTGATTTACAACACTTAACTTCATAGTCTCAAAGCACATCCGTTTTCCTACAAATGCCTCAAGTTAATCTTTCTTTATGACCCAGTTGTACTCCATTGTGTATAAATACACATTCTTCATCCATTCATCTGTTGATAGCCATATAGCCATACCGTATAGGCTGCCTATTTAGCTGTTCGGAATTGTGCTGCTACATGGGTGTGCACACATCGCTGTGCTACAATGCCTATAACTCCTCGAGAATATACTTAAAAGAGAAATAGCTGGGTCTTTTGTTTCTCTTTGTAACGCCATCTTCTGTTACCCTCTGCAGTTTACTTAGCATGTTAATTGTTGGTCTCTGGAAGGGATTTTTCTGTTGTGTGTACTCTTGTCTGTCCCAGCACCTGTGTCCACGCCTTGAATTTTGTAAATGCAGAACAGTATGCAACCCGGCATTAGTTTCAAGTTGGTGTGCAAACAAACTTGGCCTGCATGGGATTTCAGCACTTAGTCTTTGAAGAGTTTATCACTGTCTCTGACTCTCGAATTCCCTCTTAGACTGGCGATGGCTTGGTAACAGAGCTGTCTTTGATTGCAAAGCCCCAATCTTGATAATAAAAAAGACCAAAAAAGTCTAACGATCAATACGGTAATAGTGTGGCACAGAGGCTGGGGAAAACACAGGGCGCAGTGGTGGTTCCACAGGATCATTTAATTCAAGCAACAGGAACAGAAAAGGGCAAATGTACATTGGCGTGAGCCTGGGCAGATGGCCCATGATTTTATGTCAACAGGGTAACAGCGTCTGAGGTTCACAGACCAAGCCAAGGGCTGCGGAGAGTACAGCGGCACACAGCAACACCGCCAATCTTCGCGCAGTACTAACCAGCTGGGCTTCTGACTCAAGTGAAGATTCCGGTTTCCAGCCCTGAAAGTCTGCAATTCTACCATGGCCTTAATCCATTCATGTGTCTTTGAGAGAGCGGTGTCTCTGCTGGCCCAGGCTCTGAACAACGATTCAGCGACTATGTGTCCCCCTATCCGAGCAGAAGCTTCCCCCTGATTAACTTTGCGGTCTCGGTAAGTTATCGAACCTCTCTGTGCCTCGGTTTTCTAGTCTGAAAATCAGAGGTCGCATAAAGTCATCTCTGTCAATGGAACACTTAAGCGTTACTGTTAACAGTGTTAACTTTCCCTTTCTGAAGAGGGGAGCGGAGGGGAGGGCGTTTTGTTTGGCTGAGTGGTGGGGAAACAGCGTTCCGAGAAGTCTTGGCTGTCTTAGAATGTTTAAAGGAAGAGATGCATTTGTATTACTGACACGCGCGCTGAGTTCTCTCCTCTCCCGGGCAGGCAGATGACACACAGAGCCGGAGTAATTACGCCGCGGTAGGCGCAGGACGCTTTGGGGCCCGGGGAGGGGGACGCTTACAATCTGGAGCAGAACCCTAAATTCCTCGCTGAATGCGGCGCTCCAGGCGGCCTGATGTCTTACACTCGCATCAGGGTCCCCTGAGGAGCGGCCGCCACGGCGGGGCGCTCTGGAGGGTCGCTCGGACCGGGGCGGGGCGAGCAGCGCAGCGGGGCGAGGCGGGGCGGCGGCTGGCCAATCAGCGTGTCCCGATCCCGTCGGCCGCTCCCGGCGGGCGCGCTCGGGGCTCCCGCGGCTGCTGGCTGCTCGCTGCCGGGACAGGGCGCACAGCTGGCGCGCGCTGAGCGCAGACGCTGAACGTCTCTCGGGTGCAGCCCCTGGTGAACGCTGCTTCTCCCGCCGCAGCTCCGGGCTCTCCCTACGGAGACGCAGGAACTTTCTTTCCTTCGGCCTGAGGCGGAGGTGATGGCTCGTTCCCCTGGAGCCTTTGGGCAGGAGGCACGCTGAGAGTGCTCCGCTGCTCGTCCTGGACGTGCAGGTGTGGTTTGGCCACAGCTCTTGCCGAGTGAGTATTGAAAAGGGACAGGAGGGGGCGGGATGATGGGACTGCCGCCTGGACCCTGGGCGCAGTCGCCGTCCCTTGGGCACCAGCTGCCTTTGGGCTGGTACCAGTGCAACTTGGTTCCGAGCTCCCAGAGTCTTGAGAAGCAGGGTGGATCCCGTGTTGCATTCGGCTTGCATCGCGAAGTTGGAAGGGGCTCTTGAAAGTCAGGAGGTGTGGCTGGGGTGGGGCAGCAGCCTCTTCTAATTTTGGCAATCAGGTTCCCCGGGGCCTGCCCGGCAGTGCGGGGGTGGCCACTTGATGAACACTGCGTGAAGACGTGGGGCAGACGCTCCCTGTGCGCTGGTTGTGCATAGGTTGGCTTTGGGGTGTTATCCCTTGGAGCTGAGGGGGGATTCCTGTAGGAGCCAGAAGGTGGAAGCAGGTCAGTCCCCCACCAGAGCCTCCGCTTGTTGGGTCTGGCAGACAGCGCAGCGAGCGCTTCTGAAGCGCTTTCGGTCGGGAGCACAGAGCTCGCTGCGCAAGGGGAGACTGGAGCGGGCCTGAAGTTCCACCTCTTCCCGCGCCAGGCATCCCAGATTGCGCATCCAGGCGGCGCCTCTGTATCGTTGCTTGCCTCTTTTTCCTAGCCTCGTTTGCTCTGGTAGTCCTCGTGGTAGGAAAGGCATGGCTGAACCTCGCTGGGGCTCAGACTTAGAGAGGTTTTGACATGGGAAGCTTGATATCCCGCACTGAGGAGGCACCCTAAGGCTGGACGCAGAAGTGCTTGTGCATACTCCTACATCAATGTCATTATCTTTTGGGGTCTCCACAGACCCCACTGGAGAGCCGTAACCAAGCTATGAAGAAACTTCTTGGCGCTGTGCATATACACAGATTCATGACCGAGATCTTTGTGCGTGCTCTTCTCTCCACCCGGATTGAAGGACCTCCCCCGAGGAAGCATACTTATCCCTAAACTCTTCCTTTTTTAACTTTTCAATGGCCTTCCCTCTGAGACCGCGAGGTTGATGTGATGTGACAGGGATACAGGGGACGCGCGCCTTCAGCACCTTAGTCCGGTTCTTTCTCTAATATCCTTGGTACAGGGATCGCTAGAGCAACTGAAGGCCCCCACCTGCGGATAAAGACCCCAGACTTACACACATTAATGGCTAAGCTTTCCAGCAGAGCTTGGACTTTTTAAAAAGGCTGAAATTGTTTAGAACATCCGTTTGGCTGTACAATTACTGATTTCCACTTGGTCATTTGAGACGAATGATGTGAAGAATTCTTCAACAGCTCACTGTGGCTTTTATGGTTAGAAGCATTTCTGCTAACTTTATGGTCATAAATAAATGTGCCAGCCCAACACTTCCTTTGGACTGGAAACACAGACCTTAATAAGGCCGTGTGAGAGCAGTTTTCAGAAACATTATGACTAATGGTGACTTATGTCCTTCCCAAATGACCATGTGAGTTAACAGCCCTTACTTACGCAGAAAGCTTTCCTTCAGAGATCAGCTGAAAGCTGGATTTCAAGTGTTCTTCCTAGGTTATTTTCTGTTGTTGTTGCTGTCTTCTCTCAGTACCATCTAACTATGCGTTCGTGCTTTAAAATTTATTGTAAGACTAAGTCATGACTTGACTTGGCCAGTTTTTCTTAGCTAGGGATAAGAAACTTGCCCTTCTCAGAAAGGCAGAGCTGCCAGTGAGCCTGGTTTTGAATGGCTTTTCATCCCCACTCACCAAAAAACACCTGTAATTATATTGCATATTCTTCATGTAGGCAACCTTTCTCATATTTCTAGGGCTAGATTGTTCTAGGTCACTTGAATTTCAATATCATTTTCTGATCTTTTTAGAGATGTGCATTGTTTGATGACCCAGTTCTGTTTAGTTAAAAAGAAAATGCTCCTTCCCTTTGTCCCCCCACCTACTTTTCAGTGGCACATAACCTTTCCCTAAGAGCTGCGTTTATCTGCACCACTCATTTATTGTTACATTTAATATAATACTTTGTTATGTAAATGATGTGTGGATGCATATGATATTAATACTGCATTCACTGGGGATTAACCCATGGGTATGACATCATCACCAGCCAATCCTCTATCTGATTTGAACATGCATTGACAAAAGTCACATTATCATATTGAGCAAGGGATTCTATATTGCCTGTGATTGATGAGGGAGAGAGGGAAGTCTTTTGGTACTTTGTAACTCAATTAGCTACCCAGTTGGAGCATGTTGGGGATTTCTATAGTAAGAAGCTTAGCTTAATAATAAAATTCTAAGATTGCAGCTTTCTAGATCTCTATAGAATTTGCATAAGTACATTTTTCTCTTATCTTCTCTTCCTTCTTGGGAGCTTTTCACCCTGCGTCTGGCTCTATTTCTTTGTAGATATGTGGGGACATCATCATAATGAATGGACTGGCGTTGTGCTTGCTCTTTTGGGGGTGGGAGGCAGGTAGACAGGACATGTAGGTGAGAGACTAAATTGTTTGTATACACATTTGCTTCTTTGGCTGTTAGCTATAAATCAGCTAGGATCGGCGAGATGACTCACGGTCCTGAAGACAGCCCTAACTGATTGGGAGATCATGCAGCACAGTTTCTTTCTTTAGGAAGATTCAGGGTTGAGGGTAGAGAGCAGGGAACAGTGTCCATAAAGGGACTGGGTCTCATTAATCACATCATAATTATTCTCTTAGAAGTGTTACTTTAACAAGCCCTTGCCGAAAGTCAAGGCAGTTTTCACCTATAGATGTAGGCCTAATCTGCCCTGTGGAGTTGTGGTTTGTGGCAGCCTACTTGGTGATCTCTGGCATGAAGCTAACTTTGCCTCCCCATCGATTTGATATTTGTTTGGAAAAAAAAAACTTCCAGTTTTACTGTCACCATTTGAGTTTGATCTGTTTTGTTTCATTAAGTCAGTCCAAAGGGCATCTGTATGCTCTCTCTTAACAAAAACTTAATTGTGCATCCTGGGGACAGACTCAAGGATGTGAAGAATTTTAAATCTGGAAAGTACCTCTGAGTTCCCCTTTCTAGAAGACCAGGGTGGGAGGTATTGTGACTTGATTCTACTGTGGTATAAAAGCAATGCCTGTATCTCAGTACAGTGGGAGGCTATGGCAGGAGGATTCCAAGTTCAAGCCCAGCCTGGCCTGCTTGGTGATTTAATGAGACATTGTCTCAAAATAGAGCAATTAAAAAAGGGCTATGGATGTAGTTCAGTGGGAAGACCCTGGGTTCAGTCCTATCCAGTGTTGGGTTGGGGGAGAGAAAGACTAAAGAAAAGAAGAGAAAAAGAACTGGGGTTAGAATCGGAGTTGGGATGCTTAGCTGAGTGTCCTTTCCAGGAAAACTCAGGAGGGAACTGCTGGTGAGGCACTGGCTGCTGCTCAGAGCAGAGCTGGCAGCCCAGGCCACAAGGCTTCTTTTGCGTGAAGGTTGAACCCAGTGGGAGGACGTGGCAGTTTTGCGCAGTGCTAACCTGGAGTTTCTGGCTAGTGGCTGCCTCAGTCCCTGCAGTCATGAAGGGAAGGTTTAAAGGGAGTCTGCCATGCAAGAGGGTGGGGTCAGTGATTCATTGGGGACCTTTGAACACATGGGAAGGCATGGATGTTAATATTGTGTAGAAGCAGCTTTAGGCATTGATTTAAAGGGTACTCATGACAGAGAACTCAGGTGGCTAAATTTATTGTGTGGCAGTCTCTTCCTTCGTTCTTTGTGTGTATTAGTTCCTGATACTAAACCCATACTAGTAATTTGCAATAAAACTATTTTCTGGCGTGATTACAGATGTGATAATTATTCAAGATTTGTGGAAGACAGTGTGGGCCAGGTGTAGGAAGTGGTGTTAATGAGGCATTGTGGTTAATAGAGGGCTTTTCTGTATGAGTGAAGTATTATTTATTTTTAATTTTAAAGAGGAAAAAGCTAAACATAACAATGAAACTGAGTTTCAAGACAGGTTAGTGGTGTAACAGGTTAGTTACAATAGTTGGTACAGTGTGTATCATTGTCTTCCTAGAAGTCATTCAGAATAGGAGATATCTTGCCCAGACAATATTAGCACAAATCTTTCCTTCAGTGAACTAAGAGAAACTAGCTGTATAGCTATCTTAACTGTCTTGTGCATCCATATTTTTTTCCTTTCTTTCCAAAGAATGGTAAATTTAAAATACCACTGAATCTTTTTAGTCACTCTTTTTGATTCAAAAGCTGCCAGGATCTTCCAGTAGCAAGTCATTAGCATAAGCATAAATAATTTTAATTCAGAAGTACAGCAGAATAAAATACTAAGGAGTTTTGTTAATAAAATGACAAATATAAAGAAGGTGCTCTATTTAAAAAGAGAATGAAGGTGTGGGTAATTGGTTTCCTTTATAAGCTTGTAGTATTGTTAGAACATAGTATCCTGTTTAGAAAAATGTGAAGATATCCTTGTGTTTCTTATGAAATAAAGAGAAAACACTAGGCTTTTTGTTAAATAAAAAAATATAGTTAGTGGTATAAATTCGTTCAAAGCTCTGAGGCTGTAGACCATTTCTGTAGCATTTCAGTTGTCTTAACTGAAGATGGAACTGTCATAAGTGCCGTGATTAATATTAGTTTTCTGATGGTTGTCTTGTCTGCTTCACTCCTAGCTTCATATTTGTGCTGTATGTCCTAAAGTTTTCTCTGAAGATTCAGGGTCTTATTTCTTTATCTTATTCATTTTCCTTATCATTTTGCCTAATGAATCATGAAAATATTGATGGGCTCTTTGCATACCATAGTAACCTATCTGTGTGGCATTGAGCATCAGCCTCAGGCTTTATAGCTTTTAAGACTCATCACAGAAGGTTTCTAACAAGGACCAAGCTGATCGACAATCACAGGCAGTGTTCCTTGGTAGGGGTATTTTAGTTCCACAGAAGACACTTGGCAATGCATGTGGTTTGGGGAGGATGAGCCGAGAGAGGGATCTGCCATGGGTGGAGGCTGAGGATGTTGCTGAACATCCTGTGAGGCTTTCCCATAACTGAGAATTATTTGGGTCAAAATATCAGGAATTCTGTGGCTGAGAAACACTGCCATACTGCATCTTGTTAGGCCAAGAGTATTAAAATGGCTTTTCCGATATCCCCAGTTATTTATTTTTAGCAGCAACCCATAGCTCTTACTGCATAGGCCACAATTTTTTTTTTCTTCACTCTACCTTCTCTTTTGAAGATTTCTTTTGTTAATTTATAAAGATAATACATGCTCAGGCCAGAAAATCCCAATACTATAATGATTAGGAAAGTAAAAAGCCTATCTAATTCTACTACCCGGAGACATTTTCTGTTCCCGTTTTGATAAATCTTATTTCCATTTCTCTCTCTCTGCTTTTATCCACATGTAGATATTCAGACCTAATCATTTTAGATAAGAGGGGTCATCCAACATGTAATCTTTATCCTCCTTGGTTGATTCAGTGAAGGCCCATGGAAAGGACTTGGACCAAGCGAAAGAAGGAGGCCAGTGTCCTGTGGCCAGCTTGACTGTGGAGTCCTCCTGTGCAGCAGGACTGTGGTACAGGGATCACATGGCACCGAGACCCACTCTGGATTCATCCGAGAAAGGGTTAAGCATGAGCACAGGGAGCTCTGTGCCATTCTTTTACATGATTGTATGTTATTCTATTTAAGAATTCATCTTTATGCTAGTATAAACCACCTAGAAGTTAAAAAGGAGCTTGAGAATTTCTTTGTAACCCATTGCATTCCTACTAGCAAACAAACATAAATTTCATGTATTGGTGTGGGATTAAGTTTTTCAATTCTTTTTTCTTTAATTGATATCTATCTAGTTTAAGATTTTTAAATAAGATCTGAGGATGTATTTAGTATGCTTAGCATAGGTGAGGCCCTAGATTCAATTTTCACTAGAAAAACATCAGAAGAGCATACTTTGTACAGTAAGGTGTTTAATTAAAGTCATCCAAGAAAAAATGATTGGGGTGAATTATTTTCTGCATGTATCAGTGAGGGTGACAAATCAAGGGGCCATAATCTTTGGTACTATTTAAATCATTTGGCAGCTCTTCCAGTAGCCGCCAGATTGTAATGTAAACATCTGTTACCTTTTCTCTGCTTTCAGAACTGATTATGCAACCCGGCTTCAGATCTGAGATGCAGCTTTCTTCCTCTGTACTTCTGGATTAATTTCTTCTCCTCTCTCCCACACCCTGTGTGTACACATTCATACTCACATGCAAATATCCATGGACACACAAATCAAAAGAGCCATAAAATTGGTTACCATGGGCCCAGCCCTCTCAGAATGAAAGCTGCATGTCTCAGCACTCTGCCTTGCTCCTTGCAGGCCTGGAGTCTGCCTGTGAGCGCAGACCTGCATTAAACAAGCAGGAGGGGAGTGGTGAGCCCGCCCTTGGTACTGATCTCATCTTCCTGTGTGCTGAGTTCCCTCCACCTTCAGACTCAGCAGTGGGTGTGCAAGGAGGAGGTTTAGGAAGCTCACTGTTAAAATTTAGTCCTTCCGTAGTCGATCCCAGGAGAACTACCAGCAGCAGGGTAGGGTGCCAGGAGTATTGTGTAGGGCATAAAAAATGTGCCCTTCCAATATGTTTTCTTTAAGTACTTGCAGTTTTCAATTAGTGGTGTTTGTTACCTATTTGCCTTATTAAGCTTTCAAAAAATTATGGTAGCAACAATAGCTAAGATAAGCCAAACAAGAATGTTGCCTGGTAATGCACTAAGTACTTTTTAGAAAAAAAACTTTTAATAAACTGCAAAAAAAGTTTTCGTGGAATAATACAAAATTTACTTTTTAAAAAAAAATTGGTGCAGGGTCTCACTAGGCAGCTTGCACTCCTAGTGATTCATGCTCCCCACTGGTGGGATTAGAGGCATGAGGGGGTCGGGAGGATTGAACCCTGGTCCCTGTGCTTGCCTAAGCAGGTGCTTAGTCCACTGAGCTATCTTGCTGGCCCCATTCTCAGCATTCTTACGCATTTGTTTCAGTAGCATTCAGTACATTTACACTGTTGGGCTACTATCATCTCCATCCACCCTCAGAACTGTTTTCCTGTCACATAGCTATATCCATTATACTCTGGCACCCCATTTCTTCCTCTTCTCCTCTCCTGGTACCTATCATCTTGTTTCCCATCTCTGAATTGATTGCTCTTAATACCTTACATAAGTGGAGGCATACAATACTTGTCCTTCTGTGATTGTCCTATTTTGTTCAGCATAACCTCAATTCTATGGTGTAGCATGTATCTAGAACTGAGCTTCTGTGCTTCATTTTTTTGGGGGGACTACTGTGCTGTTTCCCATGGTGGCTATGTCATTTCACACTAATCCCACTTATGGGACCTCATTGATCTTCCCCCCAATCCTATAACATAATCATTGCTTCTCTTCTGCACTTGAGGAAAATGACAGATGATGCCACACTGGTTGACTATGAGCAGAGCTGAGAGTGGAGCCCAGGCAAGGTGGTTCACAGGCAAAGCTCTTAGAAGATCACTCACTTCCAGATAGGCTGACCACACTGCTCTTGTGGAGGGAGGGTCCAGGTAGTGTTAGGGGATAGAGATAAATAACGAATGCGTTTATCCGGGGAGAAACTACAAGGTCTCATCCTGTTACACAGAGGTGTTTGACTATGATTTGAAATGTTTGTGGATCAAATGTTTATTGTGAAATTGGTGTTTTATCCAAATTGTAAGAAGCCAGTCAATATATACTATGGCTATTTAGACTGTTAGTGTTAGTGCTGCCTGGAATCCTCTGGATGTTAGCAGCGTGCAGCCCAGGCTTCTGTTAGTGCCGTGTTGAGGTTTACTTTCCGTTGGCGGTGGGTTGGGAGAGATGGAGGAAGCAATGGAGATCACGCTCCTCCTCCCTAGGCAGGAGCTGCGTGGGGATTGTATTCTTGCTTCCAGAGACAGCAGGCGAAGACACAGGCCTCCTTTCTTCCAAAAACAGCTGGATGGAAGAATTGCAGAGGAAGGCACGTTTTTTGTCACTTTACGGAATTAACAATTGATCAGGTATTTGGTCCCTGAGCCCTTTGTAAGCACCCCATGTTTATTCATTATCATGATTACGCGGTGGAAGCAGCACTGCTTGATGTGATGAGGCGACGCGAGATGCACAGACATTTAAATACACTTGAAACGAACATTTGCACAAATAGGTGTCTGATAGTGTCCTAATTTGATTCTGAAGACCTAGAAAGTCTGCATCTGGGGAGGGGATCCTCTCACATTCTGAATCAGGTATGTATACTTTTGGGTGCTAGCAGAAAGGCAAATAGCAATATTTAGGATGCATTGCCCCTGATTCCATGGGGGATTTGGGGGAGCTGGGAGCATGCCTGCTGGCCTGCCGTATTGGTGCCCCCTGTTTTCTAGGCACCAGTTTTAGAGATTTGGAGAGCACAGGTGCCAGCAGTCAGCTCGTCCTGTGGGCTACACGAACAACACATGCTAATCAGCCTCAGAAATATTAATCAGAAAGGAAAATATTCCTCAAGTCTAAAAGTTAAGGTCACCCTGAGAAAAAGCACTGGCAGGATTCCTAGAAAATTGTTTCTTCAAGACATTTTGATTCTGAATTTACTCTCCACACTTACAAAAGACTCAGCCTCCCAAGTGTAAACTCAGACTCTGGTTTGATGTGCAAATACTTCTGAGCCGTAGCACAAGTAGACATGTGCTAACAAGCAATTGACTACATCCATGGGTGAGGGTTACTATCCTCATTTACTTAGAGCTGAGGGAGGAGGGCAGATGAACATAGGGTTTTAGGCTGGCTGCAAATTTTTTTGGTTCTCTGTAAATGTGGAATTAATTAATTAATTAATTGCACTGGGGATTGAATTGAAGACCTTGGGTTTGCCAGGCAGGCACTAGGGCTGCTGAGCTATCTCCCTGGCCCTGAAACATGGAACTTTGATAATCTATTTTAGGAGGCCAGGGAGATGGCTCAGTAGAATAAATGCTTCTGTGGCAAGCGTGAGGGCATGAGTTCAATAATCCCTGGTCCCACAAAAAAAAAAAAAAAATGAAAAAGAAAAAAGAAAATCTATTTTACATCATCACTCTTTTTTTTTTTTTTTTTTTTAGAACCAGGGATTGAACTCAGGCCCTTGCACTTGCCAGGCATGTGCTTATTCTACTGAGCCATCTCCTCGGCCCCTACAGCATCACTCTTCATTATACTTGTCCCTAGGTTCCAGTATCATTGCTATTGTTAACATCATCACATAGAGTGCATGATATTCAGGTGGAGGGGTAGCTGAAACAGATTTCCAGGTCTCCCTTCTAGAGTTTCAGGTTCAGTATGTATGTCCAGGATGGAGCCAGTTAGCTTGCATTTCTACTGGGCTTTCTTTTTTTTCCCCCACTGGGCTTTCATAGTGGGCTGATGCTTCTTCACCTCCTGTCATTTTTTGCATAAAACCTTTTCCAAAAGTTCATTTTTCAGGGATGAATGTTTTTAATGCAGAGATTTTCATAAAACAAGGTTGTTTTGATTAGACTAGAACTTTTTCAGTTTGTGTAACACTGATCAGCTTGCCTCAATAACATGATTGTGAAGATTGATTCAAATTACTGAACGCAAAGTACAAATTAGATATTAGTTGGATCAGTGTTGTGTATGAGAGACTGATTTGGACAATGTCCCCCAGCTCCTTTCTGCACATGAGATACATTCTATAGTTGAGGACGTTTAGAATCAGAACTGTGGAGTAGATTAAGTGCATGTGGAGACAGGCCTACTGCACCCAGCAGCAGCCAGCTTACTTCCAATTTCTGTCATCTTGTCGATGTTTGTACTGGCCAAGGAAATAATGGTTTCTATCCCATAGACCTCTGAGTCTCATTTAGACTATAATCTCATTGGCAGGTAATGTATAGGAATTCTGATTTTGTTCCTGTGTAGTTAAGACTGAGCAGATGTTAAGAACTGATGCAGATTTAAAATTTCTTCCAGTCTGGGAATAATTGAAGATCTAGTCAGGACTGGAAGATGGAGTAGGAGACAGATTATAGGACGTGAGGGGATGCGGAAAGTTTTTGCACAGATGCTTGTTGCTTTTTCATGTCACTTGGAGGAATAAATTATCTTCCATATTTGCTTAAAGAAAAAACTTTCAGTGGATTTTATTTTCACTTGCTGTATTTTAAAAAGTTAGAACTGTGACTGGCGCATGCCTATAATCCCAGGAGCGAGTGACGCTGAGGCAGCAAGACCACAGGTTTGCACCTACCCTGAGCAGCTTGACAATTTAGCAACACTCTGTCTCAATAAGAAATAAAAGGCTGGGGTATAGTTCAGAGTGAAGACCCTGAGTTTAGTCCTCAGTACAGAAAACAAAATCTGTCTTGAATAAGAAAGCAAATGTTATAAACCTGATTTTTTTTTTTCCTGTATTTAGGGCAGGGTTACAGGGTGTTCAGTGTCTCACTATGTAGATTGTACTTGTAGTGATTCTCCTGTCCACAGCCTCCCAAGCGCTGGGATTACAGGTGTGTACCACCACGCCTAGTCTCAATCACTGCCTCAGCGTGTCCCAGGGGTGGGGCCGACATGGCAGGCCCAGGGATCGAACCCCTTGCCCCTGTGTCGGCCTAAGCAGGCACTTTAATCCACTGAGCTATTTGGCCAGCCCCTGATTGATTGATTGATTGTTTAAGTTGGGGCTCTGTGAAATTTTTAGAGGTGGTCTGAGTTATAGAAACATGTGGATGCCAGCCAAAAGGTTCAAGCAGGGAGCACCAGGCCATGTGGCCAGGCTGGGCAGAGTCACTCACCTCCTCTGTCCCCAGAGCTGCATGTCAGTGCCCCAGCCTGTCTGCGGAAGCTCAGCGCTCTCATGGGCAGAGGCTGCTGCATGTGATTAGGTTTGTGCTGACATTTCCTTGCTGCTATCAGTCACTGTTGTCCCTTCTTCAGAGTCTGGTCATCGCTGCCCTGTCTTTGATCAAGTGCTCTGCTTTCCTTCCTTACTGCCTGACTCTTTGTCCTGCACCCAGTGTCTCCCCACCCAGCCCCCAGATGGGAAGATGAGGCTTCCAAGTTGAGTGGCAGAGCAGGGCACAGTCAGAGAGAGCCTTCACGGACAATTGAACAGCAGACACAGCCAAATGACACAATGATCTGTTTTGTATTTTTTAAAAAGAGCAAATATCCAGTTTAAAACCATGCTGCTTGACTTGTGGAGGGTGCAGTGTGGGGCTGGAGCACTGTGCCAGCCAGGAGGGCTGCTCGGGGCTGTGATAACACCTTGGGCTGTGGACAGCGATGCTCACTCAGGGCATAGTGACATTGTAGATGCTTACCTGATAACAGGCAAATTATAAAACAGCAAGAGTAGAAAATAGTATCAGTCACGTGGATGAGTCATGGCCATTGCTTGACCAATTTGCTATCTGTGAAAGCCTGAGAGAATGTTTTCTCTCCATATGACTCCTTAGGCACACTCTACATCATTGATCACTTTCCTCTTTGGCCCCATAATTTCCTTGATCAGAAAATTTGGGACACAACTGAGTTACATGATGTTATAGTACAGGTTCTCCTATGTCTTAAGTCCTCACTGACCTCATTGAAAAGAAAGTTTTGTATTTATATTGTTCAATCCACTTTTCCATGCATATATGTTATAATCTGAGCAGCAACTTTGAAGATAACAATGCACAATGTATCAATTAATGTAAAAAAAAAGGTAGAAAGTACAAGTAAAGATTACCTTCAACAATCTCAGCATCACCTTTTCAATCCCTCCCTATAATACTATAAAAACTTTGGCATATGTCCTCTGAACATATGTAAGGTATTTAATATACTTTATGTCTCAAAATCAACCAGGGAATAATGGGCTGTTGATGACTCAGTGGTTTTCTCTATGTGGAGTCAATTTATCAGTGCTAACTGGTCCAAAAAAGTAGGAAGAATGGTTAGCATGTAACTTTTTTTTTCCTTTTTTTTCTTGAGAGAGGGTCTCGCTATGCAGCTCAGGCTGACTTCAAACTCACTGTGCAGCCAAGGCTGGCTTCGGACTTGCAGCCACCTCCTGCCTCAGCCTCCCAAGTGCTGGGATGACAGCCACTGCACCTGGCAACTTTTAACTCTTTTTTTTTTTTTTAATTTTTAAAAAAAAAATTTAAGGAGACTACAAAATAATGTTAAAACATAAAAAGTTACAAATGATACAGAATGTCACTTAACAAAGTAATGCAAATTTCACAGTATTTGTTGTAATGCATACATATGTTATTCATATTACCAGACATATGCATGCAAAATTGGACAAAGAAAAGAAGAAAGAAATGCATAAGAAATTAAGAAGAGAAAAAGGAGAAACAATTGAAAAAAGACAAAACAAATTAAGCATTATCTACTCCTTTCAATAGACCAGCAGAAATACACAGTATAGTTGTCCAAACCATCCTGCTTACATACCTATATAAATCTCTTTCCCCTACTCCCTCTCCTGTCTTTCTCCTCAACTCAGTAACTCTTTCCTTTTGAATAAGTTTATTCCCTTTTCCCAGTATCTGTTGTACCCTTCAGGTTCTACTTTCTTTTTCAGGTTCTCACACTAATTAGACAATACGATGCAACATTTAATTTTAACATCAAAATATATTAAATTTTTTTATGTATTTTACCTAAATTAAGTGTACTTTTAATTATTGTCTTGTTAAACATTTCACTCAAATGGTATCATACTATACATCTGATTCTATAATATGTATTTTTGATTTACAATTGTTTTTGAGATCTATCCACTTTGGTATATGTGTGACACTCCTATATTACTATAACTATTGTATAATGTTTTATAAATGCATAGCATTTTATGTAGCAGTTCTTTTATATAGATTCAGATTTTCCTCATTTTTTTCTGTTGTGAAGAATATTAAGCACCAGTTGTGAAAAGAGTCATACATGATATTAACAGATGTTGTGTTTATTTTTAAAACCCTATCATAATTATGTGATTGTTTCTACCCATGTGCTGTTGTTTGTCTGTGTTAAACATAGAATTGCAGGTTTGGCAAGATAGCTCAGTGGACTAAAGCACCTTATTAGGCAAGCTTAGGCAACAGCAGGGACCACAGTTTGATCCCTGACACCACATGTTGTGACAGCCCTGCCCCCAGGGCAGGCTGAGCTGGCCGCAGAGTCTGAGTGTAGTGGTGCACGCCTGCAATCCCAGCTGTGGGGAGGCTGAAAACAGGAGGATCACTATGAGTCTTGAGCTGCGTAGTGAGACCCTGTAGCAACCAAATACATTAAAAAATAATAATAAAAAAGAAATAGAATTGCCATGTCAGAGAGTGTGCAGATCAAGTTGCTTCAGAATGCATCTGGAAAAGGCAGGGACTATAGAATGTCTCCTTCAGCTATGTTCTCATAGAATTAAGATATATGCACTCCAGAAAGGTCAGGTCCTGAATATAGTAAATAAAAATCTATCCACTACAATCTTACAAGTTCTAGAAGAACTTTCTGCGGTGGTGAAATTGTTCTAAAATCCCTGCTATTCGCTATACTGACCACTGAGCTATGTTCTGTTTTCAACTCTGGAAATGTAGCTGTTCTAAGGAATTAAATTTTAATTATTTTTGGGCTGACTCAGGCTGCCTTAAGGGCAGGCCTGGTGCGGCATGTGGAGCTGGAGGTCAAACCGAGGTCCCCTGTGCCTGCCTGAGTTTGCCAAAGCAGGCACTTTAAACAACTGAGTTAACCAGCAAGCCCCCTAAATTTTAATTTTTAAAAAATCATTTTTTTTTTTTTATTTGACACGGAGTCTCACTACACAGCTCAGACTCATAGTGACCCTACTGTGTCAGCCTCCCCAGAGCTGGATTACAGGCACGTGCCATCATGCTGGGTTTCAGTGGCCAGCTAGGTGCAAGACCGTCACCGCATGTGGTACTGGAGATTGAACCTGGGTCCTTGTGCTTGCCAGGCAGGTGCTCAGACTGCCAAGCTATCTCCCTGGCCCAGAAATTAAAATTTAAATTTCATTGAATTTTAAGTAATTTAGCTTTCAGTTTAAATAGTCACATATATAGGTAGTGGCTACCATATTGGTTAGATTTCCCCTTGCAAGAAGTACAACCATTACATTTTGTTGTACTTCTACACTACAATTCATAGTGTGATGAGAGCATATAGTGTGTGTTACTCAGTAAAAGGGTCCAAGACTATATCCTTCATCTGGACAAAATACATCCAATACTCACCATTTGAAGGAGGAGAGATTTTATTTGGCTTATAGTTTCCAGTACATTCAGTCCCCAATTGTCTGACTCCATTGCAGAAGTGGCATATGCAAAACACAGAGCTAGAGTTAGAGTTAGAAGAAGGGGACAGATGTGTGTGTGTGTGTGTGTGTGTGTGTGTGTGTGTGTGTGTGTGAGAGAGAGAGAGAGAGAGAGAGAGAGAGAGAGAGAGAAAACGCTCAATGAACCACCTCCAACCAGCACTCTTCCCACCCCAACAGCAGTATAGCAATGAAACTCATCAGTGAGTGGGTCCTCTAGTGACTCTAGCACCTCCACAATCCAGTCCCCTACGAACATGGCCCTTTTGGGGAACATTTTAGATTTAAACCATAACAAAAATTCAACTGAAAATAGGGAGATAAGGAGTAAAAAGAAAGTGGTGTCATTAAGATTTATCAGGCATTGCCCCTCCTTGTTGAGAGATTCCTGTCTGTTCTACTGAGGCCTCCAGACAGAGTGGCTCAGCCCTACTGAGGCAGTTTTCTGCATAGTGAATTGATGGTTATGTAAATACAGCCATTAACCTTAGGCACCTCAGACAGCTCCTTGGGCGCTGCAGTTTTCTTGCCCTTGAAAATGCTGGTTGATGGATGCCAAGATACTTTAAGAAATTTTCTGCTACTCTGATTGAAGTAATGGATCTTTGATGTTACAGGTCAAAGAAGCCCATGAAGTTGAGGGCCTACTCCATGTGAAAATTGTGGGAAGGGTTTGGAATTCTGTTTTTCCAGAGGTTTCTCTAGGTTTGTAAGAAAGAGGACCCTGTGTGTACATGTTATTTTAAACAAATGTAAAAATTGAATTGCAATTTGAAAGCACTGGTTAAAGAAAGCTTTTGAAAACTTGCTTTTTAAAGCACATGGAGTTTTGTAATTCTGAACTCTTGTATATATTTTAAAATTAGGCATAGCTTGCAATTAAAGCAACCAAATACATTATCTTCTCTTCATTTTCTTCAAAGACAGGTTTTTTTTTTCAATTTTTATAGGTTTATTTGATTTATTTCACAGTGTTTATTATGTATTTTGTTGTTTGTACCTAAACAGTACTGCTTTTTATTTTTATTTTTATTTTTTTTTCTATAATTTTATTGAAAGACAAATAGCAATGAGACACTTTCAAATCAAATTGGTAGGACAGTTTCAATAATTAACACTTGCATACTCTCTTCCTAGTAGTTATTTGCTGTACAAGATGCAGACATGATTTCCAATTTACAAACACTATTAGAACAAATCCTTCTATTCATTAAGAGAATGTAACTAAGAGAATCTATCCTAACCATTTCGAATACACAGATACAAAATGGACATTCATCTGTATTCCCTTTTTTGTTTAGTTCCGTCATTTGAATGTTATAGGTACGTTAACTCAGCAAAACATTCTAAAAGAGTACAGTAGTCCATAATAGTATTGGGTCATAATAGTATTGGGTCTTCTGCTTCACTGGCAATGTCAGAAATTGTTGACCTGAGTCCCCTACAGCTCAACATAACACTATGGCTTTACTTCTTATACTTCATTTTTATACTTTTCTGCTGGATGGTTAAGACCAAGATAAAGCAAGACCTATGTAACAAGCATTGTAGCTTTTGGATCTGATAAGGACAGTGAAATCCCCTCAGGATTTATCCTGAGATCCTGTACCTCAGATTGTAGATTCTCTGTCAGTGACAAAGACAGTTTTAGAGGTAGACTGAGTGGGTACGGCAGAGACAGAAGATATAGGTAAGATTACCATGTTGAAAATCTATTTGGTGGTTGGGAAAATACAAATTGCATTAGAAGCAGGGGCAAATGATGACAGTTGCCAGTTCCCTGATTTTCTTTCCAGTATCACCTGCAACCTCTTTCCACACTGGTCATCTTTTCTTTTTCTTTTCTTTTCTTTTCTTTTCTTTCTTTTTTTTTTTTTTTGCGGAACCAGGGATTGAACTCAGGTCCTTGCGCTTGCCAGGGAAGTGCTTACTCCACTGAGCCATCTCCCCAGCCCCCATCTTTTCTTTCCTAAGATACACCACAGGTACTCTTCCTTTCATGGCCTGTACTTGATATTCCTTTCCCAAAAATGTGGAACATGCATCCTTTTTTCTTTTCATTTTTCTCTTGGTTGTCTCCTCCTCAGGTGTTCACACTCAAATCTTACTTCTTGTAAGACCTCCACTAGGCGTGTCCCTTACCTGCTCATCCATAGTGACCTGTAAGCCTTGCTGCCTTCTGCCAACTTACTGTGACTTTCGCGTGGGTCGCACATCAGAGTGAAAGCTGTCATGCTTTATTTAGGCCCTGGGCTTCTGCATGCTCGGATCCTACATAGATTCCCTGCTTCTGGGAATATTCAGTTTTGTCCAAGCTGACATGTGGTTGTGGACTGTCATTCCTGGCCTGGGTGAGATAGCAAAACCTAAGAGATGAAAAACAATAGAAAACCAAATCCCTGAACCTGAAATTGTAGAACTGTGTAGCCATGTAGACTATTTACCCCTGCAACAATCTACTATGCCATTGGCCTGCTGAGGGAGTGTGAGATATTGATGCTCCCAGGTCACATGGAGAAGAAATGCACCTAGTAGCCAATACTGCTTTCAAGGCTGTCAGGGTGGAGCTTTCTGGGAGGTTCTCTGAGGTGATGAAGGGAACCCTGTTGGAGAATCCACATAGCATCTAATTGCTGATGGCCTATCTGTGCCAAATGGATAGATAGATAAATAGACAGATAGAGAGTGTGGTGGGGGAGATCCTAGCTGCCTATGTACATCACACCATCTCCTTAGTAATGGAACCCTGATGTCTAATCAGGTAGGCCCTGCACAGGATCAGGACTGTGTTTCACAGCCCCTCTTTCTCCAGTGTAGCCAGATAAGACATATGTAGTATTGGGTGGTGTTTCTGGGGAGTCTTCTAAAGTTGAGGGGTACATCTCTTTTTAGATCTTCCTCCTAAGTCCTGGGATCTGATGTAGTAGTTGGTGCTGCAGTAGCCATTTTGGACATTAAAGTGACCTTGAACACAAAAGGAAGATTGAAGAAAAGCAGAGTGGAAAGAAAGAAGCATCTCAAGGCCATGTGCTCTTGATACTATGGTTCCTGTCTACCCGTGGGCCATGTTTTTGTAAAAACCAAGGTACTTTGTACAGAATCCTGTACTTTCTAGGCCATTGCAACATGCAGTGGAATGACTTGATATAGGATAAATGCGATCATAAATGAGGTTATAACCTTTAATGAGTAAGGTCATGGTTTAGGGTTTTTGCAAGGGGAACAATATAATACAGGACAAACATTTTATAAGATTATTTTATCATCCAAAGAATCATGTACAAAGAGTGCAGGAAATCTCCCTACACACTACAGACCAAAGAACCCAGCTGCGGGCCTGGATCCTAGTATGCTGCTTGAGTCCAGCTAAAAACCTAGAGCCCACTAGCCCATCTGGAGGCTTAGAGCTCACAACAGTGTCTCATGCAGGCCTGCCTCACAGTTCTGTGCTGAAAAGTCTTAAAGGTCAGTGGTGGAAGGTAGAAAGTCCGTGTCAGCAGGATGAAGGATCTGTGCTAATAGGCTGAGGATCTAACTGGAGCCAGGAAGCAATGCTCAGTGTATGAACCAGCGCTCCCCATAAGCCACAGCCATCCTTGGCAACAGTGCGGTCCTGAGCTCCTTCAGTGCTGAGGAAAGCTGAGCTCCTGAGGAGGTCCAACCCTCACAAGGGAAGTAGGGGGAATGAAAAGAAAGAGGAAGCCCAGGGTTGGGAGGATCAAGCTGCTGGCTGGGCTCAGTTCAGCTCAGCTCAGTAACTATGTTTATTGGTTCCAACATTAATACACAGAAAGTTCTGAACATGTGCCCAACATTTGCCTGAGTTAACTCTGTGCCTTCCCTGTTTCCCTGGGAATGGAACAGCCTGCCAAGGCCAAGCTGATAAACAGGAGCCCTGGGAACACAGGTGAACTCTTTGCTCTAACCCTGGGAATGCAGTTGAGGTCAAGGAAGCAGGGCACATTGCCACATTTACTTCCATATGAGTGTTTGTTCCAGGACCTGGTCTCCAACATGTTTCCATCATAAAAGCCAGTGTGAAAACTTCTCCAGCAGGCTGAGCAGTCCACTATTTTCCCCTCTGGAGTCAGGAAGCAATGCTCAAAGTAAGGACCAGCACTCCCCCAAAATGAACCGTAGCCATTCTCAGCAGCAACAAGCTTCTGAGTTCCTCCTATGGTAACAGCAGCCAAGTTCATCAGGAAAGCCAGCATGACAAGGTCCCCCAGCAGAACAGCCCAAGAAACAGCAGCTTCCAATAGCTCCAACAGTTTCTCCAGACAGCTTCCCTAACAGCCTCTCCACAGCTTCTCCAGTTCTGCCTAGTAAGCTGCTGGCAACAATGCCCAGATGAACCTCTGACACCCAGCACCATGCTAGTTCAATTTGGCTGGGTGTAACAAGTGAACCATCAGTCAGTGACCCACCACAGGTAATAAGGCAATAGTTTGTGAATCCAGAATGTTCTTTCGTGTTATGTGTAGTCCTACCATTAGTGACGGGAAAGGAAACTGCATAGTGTTTGTGGAATTGAAGGGTCAATACCACATAGCCAGACACTGAGAGCCCGTTTTGAGGAGGGACAAATGGAGATATTCAGTGCTTTGGGGCAAGAAGTGAAGAAGATGGCTGATGATACTAAAAAGCCATCAGAGTATTCGCCAAATTGCCAATATTGAAGTTAGTTACAACTCATTCTCAAATAAATTGAAGTCTTATTCATTTGATATGTTTTGACAGGAAATGTATATTTACTGCCTGAAATGGCTCTACTTGCTGAGCTCTGAACCTCGGTATTTCATAAATGATTAACATTAGATGGAGTTGGGAGGAATCTCACAGCTTTTCTAAACAGCCTTCCACAGAAAGGAATTTCTCAACATTGCAAGGTATTTACCCTATTTCCCAAAGTACACATTTACCCTGGTCCTGTTTGAACTTGTCTGTCAAAAATAGTTATTGCTTTTGCAGATAGAAAAATAGTCACTTAAAATCTAAAGAGACGAGCAGATAAACTCAGCATATCTTGGCCCATTCAATAAATATTGTATGGAAATAGAAATTTCTCTTAGACACTTTCCCATCTCTCATGGATATATTTTGTGCAAGGTGGTGGGCTGGGTAAACTTCTTAGTTCTAATGTGGGTTTCATATTCCATGAGCTTTCAGTCTGGTGGGGGAGTCTGAGCCACAACAGAGTTAGGAAAGACATTCCACATGGAGAAAGTGAGCTTGCTGAAAGTTCAAAGGTGAGAAAATTCATTTTTATTCACCATTTGAGTTAAACGTTCTGATTAGCCAGTTAGTACCTCAGTTATTTTCTATCAGTGTATTTCTATCATGGATCCAATTGTTTAAAGATCCATTAATGGGTTAAACATATGCAGAGGACTATCCAGTGTAGTTGGTTAATTTGTCAGCAAGACCTAACCTAAGGACATAGTCCACATTACAGACAAAATGGACAACATTAGCATGGTGCTAACAAATTACCTGATAGTGCTTGCTTTTGAGAGAGACACTGTTCTAGTTGCCGTCATCTCTAACTTGTCCAAGTTCTTGGTGTCTGAACATCCATGTGGAGCCATATGAAGTCAGAATTTGGAGCCAAAGAGTTGGTCATGGTGGCTCTTTGTGAGCTGTCTCTCAAAGAAAGGACTAGAATGGTGAGGCAATGATAGGGGTGGTATCAGGGGCAAGGGGGCAGATTTTCCTGGCAGTGGGTTGGAAAGCCCATTCAGTAAATGGCTGTGTGGTACAATCTTTGAGGCCATCTGGTCTGTTACAATTTGTCAGCTCTACCCTTGTGGCAGGGAAAGAGCCAACAGCAATCTGAATGCATGAGCATGCCAGCGGAATTCTGTTTGTAGATAGGGAAATCTGAATTTCCAATCATTTTCTCATCATTTCACTTCATTTTCATGATAAATATTATTTGGATTTTCCCAAGTCATTGCAAAATTTAAAACTTATTTTTAAGTTTACAAATGTTAAAATCCAGGCCACATACTTGGTTTGGTTAGTTCGTTCCTAGAGGACCCATGTCTTAACCATTCACACATGGTGAATTTTTTGCGTACATTCACATACATGAATCCATGACTCAGAAGGGGCAGAATTCCAGCCCTCAGATGGGTCCCTCATCCCCTTTCCTCCCCACACTCATCCCTGGCGGGTGACTACTAGCCCGTTTTTACCAACAGAACTTATTTTTTCCCTCACAGTTCCACTTAAATGAAGGCACACGATATATCTTCTTCCTCAAAGTTTTGTTCAACACTGTCTCCTGCTGGCTGTGACAGCCAATCTTTGTCTCTGCATAATGTTCCATGGTATGAATAGGGTACTCTTTTCTTTTTCTTTTTTGGTACTGGGGATCTAATTCAGGACCTTGCCAGGCAGGCGCTTAAGCCATTGAGCTATCTCCTTGGCCCTAGAAGGGCCTTTACTATATATTTTACTGTTAAACATTTGAGTCTTTTTTAGGTTTTAGCTTCTGTGCATAAGCTGCTGTGAACAGTCTTCTTCATGTTTTTGGCAGGCATAAGTAAGCATTTCTATTGTATACCTGTTTTTTGTTTTTCAGGTGACGTTTGGACCAGGGATAGATCTTGCCAGAAATGATAAGTAAGCAAAAAAGAAAGCATAGTTATATCTTATGTAACATTTGTAATGGCCAAGCACTATTCCTAGTCCTTGAGCTCTATTATCTCTTTTAGTTGGCATGAGTAAGATTATTAACTTCACTTCACAGATGTGGGCAAGGAGGAAGAAAGTGATGAAGTGTCTTGCCAGAGTCACACATCTAGGGAGTTACTGTAGAGCTTGAGTTTCTTTGTTTTGTGTCTTTCTGTCCTGCTCTGTCTCTGAGACTATCTTTCAAACATTGATCAGATCAGATTAGTAACAAATAATTTCCCCAAATAATTACCATTCGGTAGGATTGCATGCCAGAGAGAGGCCAAACCAGGAGGCAACAGCAGTGTGAAGTGCATGCCATAGTGTTGTGTGCTTCAGCTGCAGTTGGAACTCAGGTGGCCTGCCATCAAAGGTGCACCTCCTAATGGCTTCTTTATTAGGGGAGGCTTTGTTTTTGTATTTGGTGCCGAGGACGGAACCCAGTGCTTCCAGCATTAATGGCTTCGTTAAAGCAATGGACTTGGTCAGCTTTTCCCTGCTGCTCTTAGCCATCTCTCCACCTTTGGTTCCTTCCTGTCTCACCTGGTAGTGCCCCTTTTTTTCTGATGCTCTCTGGCCAGCTTACCTTTGCTACCCTGCCTGCCTACCAAGTGGCAAGGGTGGCCAAGCTGGGTGGTCTTCAGACAGCTGGCTCTGGAGCTGCCCACCAGGACTTGCATCTTGGCTGCAGTGCTGATGCTCTGTGCTGTCCTGGCAAGTGATCTGGCTCTTTTACCAACTCTTGTCTGTAAGATGCAAGAAATATTAGGTAAGAATAAGATGGGAATGCATGTGCAGCATAGTGCCATGTTTGGTACAGAAAGTTTGCATTATTTTGAAGCAGCCATTGCATTTCTTATTATTGATTTTGGTTGCTGCTATAACATATAGGTAGAATCAGTGCAGTTCAAGTGAATGAATAGCTGAAAGTTTTCCCATGTTAATTCTATAGCACTTACAGCTCTCAAATAGCTTCTGAGAATTGAGCTTTAATGGTTTAAGCTGCTGGGGTTAATGGTCCTGTCTGCACTATCTTCAGTCACACCTCTCCTGACGCTCCAGAACCTGGGCAAAGACCTTGATGCCACAGTAGGACCGAGAGGTGGCTCTACATGGGACAGTGTCAGGCAATGAGTCTTCCCCCCGCCACTTTGTTATTCTCCAGTGGTTTTCTAAAGCACCAGAGAGGATACTGTTAGTGCTTTCCAATTTTTTAGGCTATCACAGAAGGAAAACTGAACTTGATCTCTTGGACTTAAAAGCATATCCAGAAATTGGGGAGCACCTAGAAGGAACTAGCATACCCTGAACCTGCAGGATTTCAGCTGGACCTGTTATTAAATTCCCTTTGAATGCTGCAGCACATGCAGAGGAATTGATTAAGGACATGCTGCTCTTTGCAAATCAAGTAGGCTGGAGGTGGGGACCTTGGAGCATCCATTTTGCAGAAAAAATGGAAAACTAATATAATGTTGCTCATCACATTTCACATCTGTGCTACTTAGCTGCTTTGCATTTAACTAGTGGCCAGTAGTTAAGTCAAGCATCTAGTATTTTGGTTATGTTATGGGGCAGCAGCAACCTTTTAATCGTTGTTTTGACTCTCTCCCTAGCCCTCTGTCCTTTGATGTGCTATTTTGTGAGCAAATAAAAAGAGCCATATTTGATGGGAGTGGAAAAGTGGAAAGGGATTTTGGTTTTCAGGTCTTTCCTATTGTTTTATGATTGAAGGGGTGCTGGCAGGTGGAAAAAACGGGAAAACTGGTTCCTGCACCCTGCAGGGAAGGGATTCTTTTTAATGTCTTAAAAGTACAAGATGGCAATAGGGGAAATAATAATTCCTTTCGAAGAGCAGTAGATGGATTCAGGTGAAAAATGGAATAAAGATGCAGGAAAGCATTTGGTGAGCCTGGACCCAAAGAATGAATGGGAAGGATCAGTGACTCTCTCAAATGTGGTGGATGAAACATTGATCCAGGGGGCCTGTGGGAGGGGAGTGGAGCCTCAGACATGAGGTGTGGAGAACTGAAATGATTTCACAGCACTAGGCCCGATGATCTGGGCCCGGAAGCCGCAGTGTGGGCGAGGAGATGTTAGCACTAACTGGGGCTTTGCGCAGAGGCAGCCCACCTGCATCCGCACCTGACCCCAGACTGCCCTGCGTGCGCCTCTGCATGAGGGTCGGAGTTCCCCTTCTGTCCTACTTCTTGTGGTGCAGTGATAGAATCCAGTAGGCTTCCCTCTTTGCTTTTCCTTTTCTAATGAAAGATTATAGGAGAATTTGGATTTTAGTGTCTTCCCTGTTTCTTGACTGTCCAGGTTAAAAAACGTTAAAAGTCAGGCTGGGCATGATGGCACATACCTATAATCCCAGCTATTCATTGAGACCAAGGCATGAAGATCATAAATTTGAGGCCATCTGGGCAGTGTAGAGAGATCCTGTCTCAAAAACAAAACAACAATGACAACAACAAAAAATAGCCCTGGGGATAGAGCTCAGTGAGTGCTCTGTGTCCACTGCCAGTGGTGGGCAACACCACGTAATGGCTGCTAGTGTCTAGTGCATAGAAAACTTTCCAGTACTTGTTGGACAGATGACTGGTTTTGTGAGCATCCGGTGACACAAAGACATTCTCTGTATTAGGGAGTCTCACCTCTGAGAATCTCCCTTTTCTTTTCAGCTTGGGACTTGTGTGTGTATATTTGTGTGTGTGGTTTGGGTAAACCATTCAAGCTCTCTTATACTTCTTTTTCTCTATCTGTGACACTGAGATATATATATATATATATATATATATATATATTTCTGTCTCACAAAGGATAGGCAAGAGGGGCCAGAGAGTCAGCCCTGAAGCTTTGTGGAGCACAGCTCTGCACATGTAGTGCCTTTCTTAATATCCCTGTCTCTACCTTGTCAATCAAAATACGTGGAGAGTGTAAATCTCTTAGAAAAAATATTGATTCTAATTGGACAGCAACTTTATTATGTTTAATGTTTCACCATATGAGAAGTTGATAGATTCGTAAGGAAAAGCTGTTAAGAAATCTCCAAATACAGACTTTTATAGGAAAAAATGGATTATGGAGGATTAATCATTACAGTCATTTTATCGATTGCTTTGGCATAATTTCTTTCCTCTGCAACATCAGCAATGTCTTTGTTGTCTGCAGCAGCTCTGCAGAATGAACAGAGCCCTTCACTTGTTTTGGAGCTTTAGTTCCTAAAATGTAAATTCAGCAGAAGAGAAGGGTGGAGTTTGACCCTCTTTGGAGGAATGCAAAATTAAAACGAACTAATATTTCATGTAAAATCTATCATCACATCTTTTATTTGCTTAGGAGTTTTTTTTTTTTTTTTTTTTTTTTTTTTGTATTTTAGGGAAAGGTCTACAGGGGCTTCTGGGTCTCACTACTAAATTAGACTTGTGATCCACCTGCTTACAGACTCCCAAGAGCTGGGACTCCAGGCGTGCACCACCACACCCAGTCTCAATCGCCCTCTACGTGAGCCCCGGGGGCAGGGCCAGCATGGCAGGTCTGAGGATCAAACCCTTGGCCGCTGCGCCTGCTTGCAGGTGCTTTAATTCACTGAGCTATTTGTCCAACCCTTGCTTAGGAGTTTGATAGGTGAGAATTGATAGTTATCAAACATGGTGTCAGACTTTACAATAATTTATTTATGTATTTGTCAAATTTTTTGCTAGGGCATGTTGGTTCTGTGGATTATTGGGTTTCATTTTGGCGAAACTCATATATGTTAACAGTGTACTTCTATCACATTCACCTCCATTACCTCCTTTTACAGTGTTTTAGTAAGAATAACATTATTTGTAGCAAATAGAAACTGATTTTACTTGAGACTTGGTACTGAACTAGGTAAGTAAAACAAAACTTGCATGTGGTCAGAATTACTCCCTGAAAATTTCCTAAAATACCTCTGTGCAAGGTTTACCAAACCATCCTTAGCACTGGAGTCTGAGAATTGCTGAGCTGGTCCGTAAGAAGGAACCAAAGGAAAGTCCATGCTCAGAAGTGTGGCCTGCAGATTTATGGAATGAATGAATGTTTGGTGAATTCAGCTTCTAACCAGGAAAGTTCTGTAAAGTGAGAATTTGTCAGTATTTCTTTGGTTTCAAGAGCTGTCTCTTTTTTCTCTTAATCTTACACCTCTTTAGGTTGTCTTACTGGATTTGTTATTATAAGGTTTAAATGCTATTGTACAGATAAACCTGACCCTTGTCACATCCTAAAGTTAGTTTGTCTGTTAAGTGAACCTATGATAACTCTGCTATGCCATTAGTGGCCACATCTTTACAGACAAGGACCTAGAGTATGCAAAGTGAATTTTTGAGGTCACTCACAGATACTAGGGTAGCCTTTCCGATCCCCACATTCAAGTGTCACAATTTTTTAACCCTTTCTTCTTTTTTTGGTACCGGGCTTTGCACCCAGTACCTTGTACTTGCCGGGTAGGTTCTTATGCCCCTGATTTACCTCCCTGGCCCCTGACCCTTTCTTCTTGAGTATAGATATAACCTGACTTGCTTCTAGCCCATAGGATAATGCAAAAGTGATAGGATGTTGTTGACATCCTATAAGCCTCTGCTTTGCTCCCTGCCTTGCTCCAGAGAGGCTCTCTGGTGGCTTGAAGAAGCGGTGGGCACCCTGGTATGCCCTGGGACTGCAGGTGACCCCAGGAACTGAGATTGGCAGGAAGCCCTGGAGCTCTCAGGGCTGCAGCCACAAGGAGGAAGCAGTGCATGTTACCAACAATCACAGGGTGGGAAAGTCTTCACGGGGTGAATCTGACCTGGCTGGCACCTGGATTGCAGCCCCTTGTGAACCTAAGCCGAGCACCCAGACAAGCCCTCTCCAGAGAATCTGAGATGATAAATGTGTGATGTTTGAAGTTGCTCAGTTTGAGTAATAGGCAGTGTGGCAATAGCTAAGCAGTACAATCACATGAATAGTGAGGGCGAGGATGTGAACTGGGCCCCTCAGTTGTGGAGATGAAGCTCTTCAAGCTGGAAGGGCCTTCGAGGCCACTTAGTCTGGCGCCCCTTGGTGAATGGGTCTTTCTCAGTGTCCCTAGCAAGTGGGGACATTTAACATCTTTTGAGGCTTTTGTATTCCATGGGATGTTTCCTAGTTCATGGGTTGATTTGTCCCTTTTTCACTTAGGAGACATGTGGACTGAGGGCCTGCTCTGTGCCGGGGGCTCAGTGGTGAGTATGGTGTCTGTGGCCCCTGCCGTCACTGTGCTCGCTTTGTCATGACAATTATACAGTCGTTTCTGTAGGCCATGGACTACATCTGCCTGTGATTTGTCTGAGCCCTAATTCTACCCAGGACAGCACTCTGGGTGTTGAACACTACTGTCCTTTTGTCCCCCTGAATCTGCTATGTCCTGTGTGGCCGTCCAATCCCATCTCCCCTCTGCCTCCCCTCCTCTCCCTCCTCCCTTCATTCCCCCCACCCCTTCCGCTTTTTGGTCTGTTGCACATCCAGAGCTATGTGGCCAGATTTGGTAGTCAACAGACACAACAGCTGCATATATGTAAATTAAGGGGTGGTGAGATAGTTCAGTGGACAAAGCACCTGCTTAGGCAAGTGCAGGGACAGGGCTTCCATCCCTGGTACCCCATGCACTGAGCCAGCGATTGAGACTGGGCATGGTGGCACATGCCTGTAATCCCAGCGCTGGGGAGGCTGAAAACAGGAGGTTCACTATCTATGAGTCTGAGCTGCATAGTGAGACTCTGTACAAAAAAAAGACACAAAAACATATATGTAAATTAATTAGAATTAAGTAAGATTAAAAGTTCACTTCCTCAGTCATACCGGTCACAGTGTTATGAGAGAGACACTTTCGAGGTGACAAGAAGTGTTTTCAAGCAGGCCAGGCTGGAGCCCCTGCGGCCTCTGTGCTGTGGGTACTGAGTGAAGCCTGGCTTAGGGGTGTCATTCTTAAATGTAGTGTATAGTATCATGTCTTTCGTGCAGGGCTGATGGCATAATCAGAAGTTGAGCCTCTGTGCCTGCAGATTCTGCATTCTCTGATTCAACCAACTGGGGTTAGAAAAAGTTTGAAAAACATGTTATGCCTGCACTGCACATGTACAGGTTTTCTTGTCATTATTCTCTATGCAGTAGGAGAGGAGACTAGGCTTCATGGTGAATGTTTAAAAATTATTACCCCAAATGACACATTGTCACCGATTTCCCCCACTTCGCTTCAGATATATTTATTCTGTCATTGCCACCACTTTCCAAAGCAGTGCTGAAGCCTTCTTCATCTTTATGAGGCGTGATTAAAACTACAGCGCGTGCCACTCCTGAGAGTCATGAACAGGACGGCAGGCTCCTGGAGGCGTTCCACGGTGTCCTCATCTGCTGTATCCGCTTTGTTCTGGGGTCTGGCCCTGTGCGACTTCTGCTCTTCCCCAAAGTCAAAATAACCAGGAAAGGGAAGCATTTTGAATCAATTTGGGCATTGAGGTATTTGTGACAGTGCACCAGGGAATTCGGGGTTGTTTATCATCAAATAGTACGGTATGCTCTCCAAGAGACCAAACAGCTGTGGATTTTGGTATTTGAGGCGCAGGCTTCTTGGGACTAATTTCCCATTAATACCAAAAGAAGATGGCTATTCCTATTAATGAAACAGAGTAAGGTGGTGGTTTTAACAGCTGTGTTTTATTACTTCTTAAGGTTGTAAGGTCTCTGCTCAGCCTTCAGTGTGGAGAACAGGCTTTCTTCCATCCTGTCCTTGCCCTCTTAGATTTTTGGTACTAAGTATAATATTTTGCATTTGCCTCTTGACGTTTCTTTTGGCTAGCTTTGCCTTGTTGGGTTTTTGTTTTAGTTTTGCTTCTGACCTTTCAGAATCGGTTTCCTTCCTACCTTCAGGCCATCCCCACCTTGGCGTAGAAGGATGCAAAATTGTGTCTGACCGATACGGAGATGAACAGGAAAGGCTCTGTAATATGGCCAGTGCCATATACTAGTGGCTATATTATAAATCAACGGATATGACTTTACAGAACTTTACAAGGAAAACTCTGAATGTGTTTTTAGATTACTTTCTTCATATCTCCTTTATATATCTTTATATTTTTATGTGGAAGTTTTATGAAAAACTTAGTCAAAATGCCTCAATGAGCTCCTTTTTTGAAAACCTCCAGTTCTGGAGATGGAACTCAAGGTCTGAGCACTAAGCTACATTCCCGGGCCTGTTTTTTTTTTTTTCAGACAGGGTCTTGTTGTACAGTTCAAGCTGGTCTTGAATTCACTATGTAGCCCAGGCTGGTCTAGTACTTGCAGACATCCTCTTGCCTCAGCCTCCTGTGTGCGGGGATTACAGGCATGTGGGACTAAGCTCACCTCAGCCTCACTTTAATTTTTGTTTTTAATTTTGAAACAGGGTTTTACCAAGTCATTAAATTGCACAGGCTGTGCTAGAACTTGCAGTCCTTGTAGCTCAAACCCCCTAAGTGCTGAATTACAGGTGTGCACCACCGTGTCTAGCTGAGGTCCAGATTTTATAACTAGACCAGCCTCTTGATCACAGACTTTAGCAAGTATGAAAAAGGGGAGGAGCAGTGTCTGGTATGAAGTATTCTTACGGAATCCAAGAAATCATTGCTATGTGGAGCAGTGTTAATAATACATAGTAAACCTTTGCCTGGGATTGGCTCGGTGTTTCCTGAGGTGGGATTGGCAGAACCTGTATGTTTTATTCCTTTCCATTTGCTGCCACATCTCCTGCTCTGCAGACTGCTTCGCTGAATTTCTGGCCTCAGATTTCATGCCACAGGGAGCCAGGGGTTTAATTCATTGGGACCAGGAGCCTTGAACTTATTTAGAGAGGGCAGGTGCCCTATTTTGGAGCTCAGTTCTCTCACCTAGTGTCCCTTTTCTCTTTATGGAAAGCATCTTGCTCTTGGTGGGACACAGACGCCGAGTGGAGGATGAGTAATTTGGTGTGCTGTCACCAGTCAGCACTTCATTACTCCCTCTGGTGGGGAGGCCCTTTGTCTTCTGGTTGTTTTTCTTGCTCTGAACATAACAAAAATAGACCCTTTGTTGTTCTCATTTTCTGCTGGGCTCAGCTCATTCTGGCCTTTTGCCTTCTTGACACTCGTCTCAGGAGCTGGAAGATTTTTCATTTGAGGACCATGGCATTCTCCACAGAAGATGACTTCAAGAAGCTGGCAGAATAGAAAGCTGTTATGTTGGGAACTACAGTGGACTTATCTCTTTGTATCCACCCTCTCTTTGGACAAGGAGCTTTAATTTCTTTGGTTGCTTTGAGAGTTAGTGAGTAAGTGGAGGATCAGTTGTGCTAAAGCTTCTCTCTCTTGCTTTGTCCTCTAGCTTGTGGCTGCAGCCACCAGACTGAAAGCCTTTCCAGCTGGGTGTACTGTACAATGGAAGGTGGTTTTTAGAAGGTGGTGAATTCTGGGCAAGACAGAGCCCTTTCCAGATAGGCTTTCAGCATTTTCCAAGCATTATCACCAGGGAAAGTGAGCTCAAGTCAGGGCTGATTTAACAGAGCCTCCAGCCTGTGGTGAGAAGAAGGAATATGAAGTTGGACCCTCACAGGTTCAAATCCCACTGTCCCTACTTAGCAGTTTTATACCTCTTCCAAAATGACTAATTTCTCTGCATTTTCTCTAAGGAAGTCCATGCCTCAGAAGGCGGTAGTAAGATTCACAAGGGTTAATGTGTTCTACTGAACCTAGCAGTTGGCACATAGTTAAATAGAAGCACTCTACAACAGCTATTATTTACATACTGAGTCCTCATGGCTTAAAGACTCAAAGTAGCGGCCATGAAAGGGTCAGCTAGTAAGCCCCTCAATCATGGTAATGCCTAGGGAGGGGCAGCTGGAAATAGTATCTGGTTTCTGTTCTGCCAGTCAGTGTGTCATAGCCCAGGACCTTAGGAAAGGATGGAAAGGCACTTGCTGCTGGAGGAGCACCCAGGCCCTGCCTTGTTTCCACATCTGCCCTGCCGTGCACAGAAACCTTTGTGTCACTTCACCAAATCTGGCAGACCCACTCACACCTTTTCTTCCATGATGTGAAATCACCTTACTGTTTACTTTTGCTTTTTCCCTTCCAGAATGCCCTGGGACTGTGGGATTTTCAATTTTTTTTTTTTTTTTTTTTTCCCCAGAACCAGGGATTGAACTTAGGCCCTTGCCCTTGCCAGGGAAGCGCTTATTCCACTGAGCCATCTCCCCGGCCTTAAGGGATTTTCAGTTTGACTGAGGCTCTGGGAACACTATGAAATCCCAGGTCAAGAATCTTGGGATAATCATTTAGCATGGAAAATAAAATAGGCAAAGAAACAATAACTTCAGTTCACTTGAAAGCCTGGGAGAATGGAGCACATTGTGCCTAGTACAGAACTCACAGCTACCTACAATTTCCATGGGATGTGTCCTCCTGAATACTCAGAGCTCCTGGTTCTAACCATTGCTCCCATCTGCCTGCCTTGTGGGAGGTGGTGCTCACTTTCGAGTCCAGCTCATAAAGCCTGGACTACTTCTGCCAAGTGATCTTCCCTACCCATTTCCCTTCTTTTTTCTCTTTGTTAACCCCTCTTTAAAAAAAAATTATTATTATTTATTGTTACAGGGTCTCTCTCATTTTGCAGCTCAGACTTGTAGTGATCCTCTGTGTCAGCATCCCCAGTGCTGGGATTATAGGTATGTGCCATCATGCTGCGTTTTGGTGGCGGGCACAGCATGTGGTATGTGGCGCCAGGGATCAAATGTGGATCCTTGCGCTTGCCAGGCAGGCGCTTACACTGCCAACCTACTCCCCAGCCCTCATTTCCTGCTTTCTTTCCCCCTTTCCCTCCCCTTCCTTCCCTTCTCCTTTTCTATCCTCAAATCAGTATTTGAGGCACTCATATTCAGTAAACAGGAGCTGAGGGCAGAGTCTGTGCTGGGTCTGTGCCTTGCAGTGTCCCAGGGCTACGCATGGCAGAGGCCAAATATATTTGGTGAGTGAGTTTTCAACTCAGTACAGGGGAAGTGACTCTGAGAGAAGAGAGTATGCATTCTCCCTTTGCCTCTGGTCAGCAGATGCTGTCTGCCTCATCCCTTGGCACCCACTGACTTGAACCAATGGCAAGGCCAGTTCTGAGTAGGTTCAGATATACCTGGAGTAGCTGGTGGTCTGTCCCTGGCAGTCGCCAAGGCTTCTTTACCTTCCTCACAAAGGTGAGCTAGCAGAGGCAGTCGGGAAGTGAACTTTCATTAACCTGGAAGTTAAAGCCGGAAGGAGCCCATAGCCTTTGGTAGTGAGAAGCTGATGAATAAATACCTTATTTCCTGTCCTTCAGTGGAGGGTTCTGGAACTTATTTTCTATGCTTTTTGGCAGATCCTGGTGGAATCCAGCTACCATTAATCACATGAGCAACCCCCATCTTGAGTGTTGTCTTAAGCCTCTGTCTCATGCTCTGCTCTGGAGGGGACCTTCTCTGAGACCTCATTTGTCATTTCACTTCTTCGTGGCCTGTCCTTTGTTGCAGTCTGTGTAGGTACTAGTGCTGCACATTTCACAAACTTTACTTATATTTACCTGCTTAAGAACTTTGGTTTCTTTCAGGATGGCAGAGGCCTTTTTGTTCTTGGAATTCTGACCACTGTTATTCCATAGATTTTAGACACATCCCTCTAGCAAGCTACCAGCCTGTGCTTCTCCAGTTTTCCCCCTTGAAGACACAGCCCTGGAATCAGGCTTGCTGTGGCTTTCTCAGGCCATATGTATTTATAGCACTGCCTTTCAGATTGCAGGCTGACCAGCCGAGGTGCTTGCTTTGAAATGGACTTTCTGAAGGGCCGCTAGGAGGATAATGAGGCCATTTCTACACCTGCAAAGTTGGAATACATTATAGGATAGTGGTTGTGAGAGGCTCTTGAAATGATGGAGCTTTCCATACAAGACAATTTTTTTTAACCTTTCAAAAGCCGTTCTGCAAGTGTGTCCTAGTGCTTTTGAAACTAGTATATGCCTTACACAGAAGTCGTTTTGTCATCTGTGAGTTTACTTTTAAACTTCTGACAGGATTGATGAGTGATAGGTTTGAGCCCAGCTGGGGTAGGAGAGGGGGAGGCAGAAGGCAGCCGTGATGGGACAGCGTTCTCCAACTCCAGAGCGTGCCTTCACTTATCTCTTCCATGCTGTGGGTCTCTGTGGAGGTTTGCTGAAAACTATGAACACTGCTTCACAATCATGCTTTATAAAGCAAAATTCATCAAATTTCAAAGAAAATAAATTATATGGAATATAGGGATCAAAAAATTAAAACTTTTTATGATATAGAGGATATATGCTTCTGTGTTAATGCAGTAAGCAACATGATCTACAGGTGGGTCCATTTACTGTGTGAATTATGAGTTTGCTGGTGGTGATCTACTTTGAGTTATGCACAGTAAACTGTAATGAGGTTCAAAATAGCTAGGATTCTTAGTCGTGACCTGATCACTGCAACTGCTAAATACCCATCAGTCTTGTGGCTGACATTTGTCATTGAAAGAAATGATGGATTTTAAGTAAAGGCTAATGAAGATAAAGGTGGCATTTAAAAACGCTGGCTTCTGGGCCTCCAGACTGTCCAGGGACCTCAGATTCAGCTCATTCTTGGGTGTGGCGGTTGACTGGATTCTGCAGTGCTGGGAATGGAACCCGTGGCTGCCTCTCAGCTCACAGGATCCTCGCAGCAGGTGTCTCAGCAGCTGGCTTTGTCTGTTTGCTCCAAACCTCTAATAGGTAGGAAGAAGCCATGCACCCACTTAGGTGAGGACCCGAGTGAGGAAGTGTGGACATAGGGCTGCAAAGGGGCTGGGTGAGTCCACTCTGGGAAGAAAAGGAGCGGGAAGGAGAAAAAGCCCGGGAAAGCAGAGCAGAAACTTCAGGCAGTGCAGCAGGATGGCTTGAAGACACACATTTGGAGACACAGTGTCCCACTAGAGCACCTTTTGGTTCAAGAGTCATTGCAATAGATGAAGGCCCTGCAAGAGTTTCAAATGTATACTTGATGACAGAAACAAAATGCCTGCCAAATACATCCAATGGACGTTTAGCATTCATACTGAGACAGTAATATACCCTGGAGGTTTTTTTTTTTTTTATATCAAGGATTGAATTCAGGCCATTGAGCTTGCCAGGCAGTCGTTTATGCTGTTGAGCTATATCCCCAGCCCTGGAGTTTTTCTTCATTTGGGAAAAAAACCCTTTGACACAGCAGTGACCTGTCGTTTGACTGACAGAAAGGGCTGCGAGGGTGCTCCTCTCAGCTTGTAAAACCATAACAGCTCACATTTACAGTGCAGGACAAGCAGCCTCTTGAGTCCTCAGGGATTTTTATGTCGATTCTACATTGTCATAGATGAATTCACTAATTATAGTTTCATTTCAGCATCTGTGAACTACTAGATCAGGAGCCCAAAACTTCAATATGTGAGAAAAGTACCACACACTCCAGGAGACTTTCAGAGCCCCAGACCCCAGGGACTGTGAAGAACAGCACTTCTTTCTACTTAGGAGCTGAACTTGCAGAGGATAGATCACAGATGCTTGCTGGAGGAGCTGCAAAGAAGTGACCACTGGCCTGGAGGCGGAGCACTTGACTGTGTCAGCTCTGGGGCAGGACCTTCACATGTAGGAAGCCCATTTCCTTCCTCTACTCCAGCTCTGTGCTTGCCTTAAATCTCTCCTTTCCTTACCCAGCTGAATAAAAGGAAAAGCAAAGAAACCTACCCACATAGACCCTTTTTGCTCTTTACAAAGATCAACAAATAAACTAAAGCCTTTCAGGTCCCTATTTGTTCCCGCTTGGCTTCACCCTCACTCTTCTGTGTGGTCACCTCTTTGAGAAGCCCTCCTGAACTGCAAAGGCCCTGGTTGGGCTTTCCCTGGTCTGTGTAGTTCATGTCTTTATTTTTCTTATTCTAAGAGGCCCAGTCAAGTGTATTAGTGACTCATTCCCTTGATTGCTCTCTGTTTATCTTCCTCAGTTAGGGGATCACCTCTGAGTAGACAAGAGTCAGTCTTGATAATTCCCCAGTGTGGCCACAAAATGGCAGAGCCCGGCTGCTTTCAGTGCCTCGTGGATGCACGTGTGGAGCATTGTTAACTAGCCTAGGACAGTGGTGGCGAACCTGTCAGAGACGAGTGTCCAGACTGCAACCCCAACCCACTTGTTATAGCAAAGTGCCAGCGCTACAATTAAACCTGAGTGCTGAGGCTGTCTGTAATTTAGAAAAAATAACTCCTACATTAACAGCTTGTCTTAAAAAAACAAAAACTAAAACTAATAGCACATGTGCCATAGGTTCGCCCCTGGCCTAGGAGCTCTGTAAAGCATAGCATGGGCTTGTGTTTTAGAAATAACAGAGAACCAACAAATACTGAATTTCAGTGAGCTTTCATTTATTGTTGGTCGTCTTTCATAGAAATGGTTATATTCCATTTAGAAACTGTTGGTATAGATTGATTTAACTTTCTTTTTTGGTAGAACTGCTTAGTATGATATTGCCATTTAAGTTACATATTATATTTAAGAATTATTTGCTTTCTGTTTGTGAATATAGATTTATTTAAAATTAAAGCATAGTAAAAATAAACAGCGTAAGTCAGTTAAACATAGTCAGTAGACTTCCTTTTCTGCCCACATGAGGGCACCATTGTCAAGCAAAAGATAATTTTAAGGCTGACAATTTAATAAAGGTTTACATTAAGCTTTTAAGAAACATTTATCCCACTAATGTATTAAAGGGGCTGATATTGTCTGCGGCGGGCTTTGTCTTGCTGTGTAATCCTCCCATGGCTGAATTTCCTATGTGTGCATACCCATGAGTGTTTTATGTTTCCCGTACCTGCCTCACATGCTCCCTGAGATGCCCTGTGTCACGTGTGTCACAGTTCAAAGGCATCTTGGCAGCTAATATCGTTACATTATATTAAGGTGAGGGATTCAGGAAACCTACAGGTTAAATGATTGTTCACGTGGGAGTGGGATGAGAGGCTTCCATTTATTCATTTAGTAACAAAACTTATTTAAATTTCATGACATGTGGGATAATTATTCCAGAAGCTGGAGTGGCACAGAAGTAAGCGACTGTCCCTGGCCCCACACCCCCAAGGGTGACATTCTAGTTACAGGTAGTAGAGCCCTTGCCCACGCTGGTAAGATGAAGTATTAGAGAGCGCTGTTACTGCTAGAAATACAGTTCACTTTATTCTCATGAATATTATTAAGAAGTTAAGTGACGTTATGGAAAAACTTCAGATAGGAGTTCAAGGGCTTGGCCACTCATGGCCAACCTCCAACATCATGTTGGTGGTTATTTATTAAATGAAATCCTGGATACACTGTTTTGATTATTTAAAAATGAGAAATGAGAGGAAAATTTCTAATTAAAACCTGGCCTAATTAAAATAAACCCTCTGCAGTAAGGATAATTGGGCCTTGAGAGATTTATAGCTAAATTGCCACTACTGGTCACATTTGTTCAGCCTCAGACTTGGCTAATTTCACTTGGACGACAAGCTGTGGAGCCACGCGAGGTGTCACTGAATTGAGTGTATTTTACTTTATGTAACTTGCCAGTTTGTTTGCCTTTTTTTTTTTTTTTTTCTTTTGCAGCTCTTGACAAAGCATTGTCATCTAATAGTGATTGCGTTTGTGCTTTTCATGGTCATTTGTAGGCTGCAGTTTTCCTTAACACAATACACTATTTGTATCTCAGAAAGGAAGTATGTCCCTACTCTGAAGTCAAGACACTGGGTGGTTTTAAGGAATTACTCAGTTCTTAAAATGATAATGGAAGCTGTACACAAGCATAAGAACTCTGCTTCATTTATGTAAGTTCCCTCTGACTAGAAAAGCCTTCTTAAAGAACTCTCCACCACCAATTTATTTCTTGTTTTATTTTATATTTAAAAAAATTTTATTTTATTGAGAAACAAATATCAATGAGACAGTTTCAAAACTGATTAATAGGACAGTTTCAATAATTAATACATTGTACATTGTTATCTTCTCCACCACCAATTTAGATCAGATGGTATTGATGACACATGAAATTAAAATCCCATTTGTAAGAGTCTTTATATTTTTTAATAGTGATTGTTTTTAATGATTTACCTACAACATGGTTTTTAACATGTTGTAAAATGGTTTAGTAATAAAGTCATCAATGTTTTTAAGCAATAAAATAAACCATGAAAACTATTTATTTATTTATTATATACTGCATGCTGGCAGAACACTATGCCTGTTTTGACACAGGACAGAGAGCATGTTCTGAATGACAGAGCAACCTTACCATGCATCGTGTGAGGAGTGTGAATGATGGCTCCTGGAGGCTTTGGCCATCCATGTATTTCTCCTTTCAGTGCCTGCACATAGACACTGGGACACCGATCGCCTGTTAAGTGCATCTGTTTGCTCTGGTGCAGTCTTCAATGTACGGAGCTCATTAATGCCTGTTTTCTTTCAGAATAAATTTGGAGAGAGAGAGAGAGAGAGAGAGAGAGAGAGAGAGAGAGAGAGAGAGAGAGAGAGAATACACATCTGGCTGTGTGTTCTTTTTTTTTTAATGATGAAAAATTTTATTCTGCGTCAGGGTATCTGGAAAATGAAACTGCACTTGGGGCACTTTATTGATGAGGAATGATCCATATATGGTGAGTGTTCTTTGGTGGAAAAGCTGTTTGCAAGTTTCCAAAGACAATCCAGTGTGCTTGGGTTATTGAAGCAACTGGAAATGGGAACATTTGGTCTGGAGAAGTGATGGATTGTTTTAGGTAGGCAAGCTCTATTTCCAAATATGCGGCAGTCATTGGCTGAGCCACTAACTTAGTGGGACTGCCTTGTCCTCCTGCTCACGATCCTTTTTTGACCCTCCAAACGAAGGTTATATATTCATGAAACATTTCCCACTTCTATCGTTTTCTTTCTTGAGCAGAAAGTAATGTGGAAAAATAACTCACCACATCTTTAGCTGGAAGAATCATAATGCTTGTACCCCAAGACCCAAGGGGCCAAGAATGTGAGTCACTAGGCCACCCAGGAGGTTTCAGCTCTGGAGGTCAGAGCTGAGCTGGGCTTGAGTCTAGAAATAGCTCATGATGCCATCCTCCCACCCTGGAGGTGATGCAGGATACCCCTTGTCAGAGGGCAGTGTGGTGGCCAGGCGAGAAGACTGCTCTTGAGCTAGATTCTGCCTGGTGTATTGCTGCAAAAATGCTCCTGAATTGGACTGTGAGAGGAAATGAGTTTGAGCAGATGCACAGACAAAAAAAAAATCCATTTTTTTCTTTTGTTTTGACACTGAATTCTTCCATTGAAATCTCAGAAATAATTTAGCCTTGGTGTGAGTTGTCCTGGCTCTGGTGTGTTTCTTCTGCCACAGTGTTTTCAGAGTTCTGACTTGAAGTACATTTGTTTTCTGCCTCTGTGAAAAATGGTGGTTGAAGCAGCAACAACATTTATAACTGTTGCACGTTTGGGCTTAATTTGGAAAGTGGCATTAGTTAGCCTTTAATTAATCTGCAGCGAATCAGAAACTTGTGTTGTTATTTTTCACTAGCTTCAAAGATGCGGCAAAATTTATTTAGGGATTAATGTAGACCCCGCGATCTGCTAATTAATTCTATCCAATTGTCTACACAGATTTAGTCACAGATAACAACTCTTTACCTTCAGGTGGATGACCACTATCTTCAAATGAAAAGAAAGATGGATTAATTTTCAGCCTACATGCTAAAGTATGGAAAGAGACTCATACTTTTGGGAAATATTTTATTAGAATTAAAGCATTAGATGCAGCATCTTGGTGTCATACAGCTAGAATTAGAATCCGAACTCAGCTACCCTGGACCAGTCACTTTTTCTCTTTATGCTGTGTGGGTTATAAAGAAGCTCTGCTTTTTAAGTGAGTGGGTTTTTAAAAATGCATTAACACTGTGCGTGGTCCATAGCATGTACTATGTAAGTGGGTTTTATTTTTCCTTGTAATAAAATAGGCCTTACCCGGTAGATGTTTGAGTGAATGCTTAAAGAGCTGCATCAGCCAGAGCCGCCACACTCTCAGTGCTCAGTGTTCAGGACTGGGGAGCGGGTCTCACTTGTTTTAGTGTACCTACTGAATGGGAGCATTTCCTGTCAGTGTGAATATGGGACGTATTACTTTATTGTAATTTCTGACAGTGGGGAGTTGAAAGAATAGGATTTTGCCAACCTGCCCTTGCAGTTTTGACATCCTTATGCTGGTTCACCAGTTACATCCTCCCCATGTCTTCTGCAGTAGTTTGTTCATTCTTCCTTTTTTTCTCTCCCTCACCTAGACCCTCCCTCTTTCCTTCTTCTTTTCCTGTTCTTTCTTTTTCTTAGAATCATGTACATTTGCTGCTTACTCCTGAAATGGTTCAGAGTAAATATTTTTTTAAGAATAACAAGGATAATTTCTTTTTTTTTTATTTAAAAGAAATTTTTTTTTAACATTTATTTAGTGTGTGTGTGTGGGGGGGCAGCTCAGCCCACCAGGGGGCACGGCTGGCTGGCATGTGGTGCTGGGGGATCGAACCGCGGTCCCTGTGCTTTGCCAAGCTTGTTCCAAGTAGGTGCTTTAGACCACTGAGCCATCTCACCAGCCCCAAGGATAATTTCTTTTTAAACTATAGTATGATGCTCACAATCAGGAAACTTAATGTTTATATAGTAATGTAGTTTAACCCTCAGGCTACACTCAGACATTACTAATTGCCACCGTCATGCCCTTTGTGCCTCTGTGTGGGCATGAGCACATGCAGTTCATTCTGGGAACTGTTGGGTGTTTCATGTTTCCTGGTCTAAAATCCAATATTGGGTCATAGTTGCACTTGATCAATGTCGCTCTTGTGTGTTTGGAAGAATTCTTTTTTTCTTTCTCTGTCTTTCCTTGACACTTTCCCAGAATGCACAGCAGTGGAGTTCCAAAAAGTCTCTCAGGTTTCAGTTTGTCTTATTTTTTCCTCAGGATCAGATGCAGGTGGAAGGTGACTCTGTCTTCCAATTTCAAGAGGAAACCCTAAGCTCATCACTTGATTTTTTGAATGAAAGATTATGATGCTGTGTAGATTCACATGTGTACAACGAAGGGTACATAGCAGAAAGGGCTGGAGAGGGCCCAAGGGGGATGGCCACAATGAGGGAATGTTCTTTCCAAATGAAAAGTGTTCTAGGAAACTGACCCCATGAATAGAGAAGGCAGGTGGATCAAGAGAAAAGAAAGGTAAGAAATCAAGGGAAGCCAGAATTTCTTCCTTGGAAATAAATATCTGAAGAATAGTCTCCTTTTCCTGAGAACCTCAAAGGTCCTAGTACCAGGAAACAAATAGGTATTATGCTCCTTGGTAGCAAAAAATTACTCTGAGAATAATGCTAACACATCAGGTGGCAGATGAAAACCAGAGCCCCACATCCAGTGCTGTGTCTTTTTTAGGTCATTCTGAGCATGATCAGACATGTTTTTAAAAAGCATTTTTTTTGTAAGCCTAGATGTGGCCAGTGTCTTTCATCATTGAGAGTTTGGAAAACTCTTTAAAAATGAATGACTTTTAAAGCAGAGAGAGAGAGAGAGAGAGAGAGAGAGAGAGAGAGAGAGAGAGAGAGAGAGAAAGAGAGAGAGATCAAGTAACTGTCAGTTAATGCTTTGGGTACCACAGACAAAATGATGGGTGGTTTTGAACATCCTTCCATGTCTGTAAGGTATCCTGTGGGAAAGTCTACCAGCATGAGTTACTGCTCTACCTAAAATTAAACCCCTGGCTCCTTCTTTGGCATAGCGAACTATAATATTGCTTTTCTTCTCACTGATGGATCTGTTTTCTAATTGAAAAGAGAATAACCAGTGGTTCCTTTTATGTGAATAAAACAAGATAAATATTAGCCAGGAAAGGTCATTTCAGTTTCCAATATGTGGGGAGTTCATTATGACTGGGTCTGATGAATTACAGAATGAAATTCTTTCCAATAGCAGAAGGTCACATCATACCCTTGGGTGGACGTGAGGACCAACATGCTTTAATAAAGTTGGAGGATCTTGGTAGATGAACATTCTCAAGTCATTTTTTCCACTCTAGTAATTCATATATATATCGTTATTCAAACCCATTCTCTCTTGTTGAAATAATTGTTCTGGGCATGAGCTGTCTGCCCTGTAGTGACAGAGGAGTGGGGCTGGAACCCTTCATCTGAAATGTTTTCTAATCTAGTCTGTGGAATTATCTTTGGGTTATCTAAAGAAGAGAAAAATTTCAATTGTGTTTTGTGGGGAGTTTGTAATGGTTTTTTTCAGGACTCTAAAATTGACTGTATTTTAGAGATTTAAAAAAATTTGGCTGATGTATAAAAACATAAAAATAAACATGTTGAGAGATATTTTGTAATGTTTTAATACATGCATATGTTGGGTATTGTTTACGTCAGGTAAACCATTTTTATCTCCTCAAAACTTGTGATTTCTTTATGGTGAAAATGTCAAAATATTTTCTTCTAGCTTTTTGAAATGTATAATATTGTTATGTGTAGTCATCCTGCTGTGTCATAGCGCTCCAAAAGTTCTTGCTTTCATGTGACTATAACTTAATATTCTTTGATCAGCATGTTCCTGTCCTTTCTCTCTCCTTGGCTTCTGATAACCACTATTCAGCTCTTTGTTTCTACAAGGTATGATCAAACTACGAAGTGAATGTTTAATTTTAAAGTATCTTTAAAGTAAAATACACATTGTCACTAATTCCCTTCAAAATATTTCCCCTTTTTCAATCATGCTTTTCTCATTGTTTTTACTACTTTCTGAAGCAGTTCTGGAAGATCGTCTCTGTGAGTGTCTTTAGGAGATATGATTAAAAAAATATGGTGACTCTATTGGCATCCAATGGGAAGGAGAGCCTGTGAAAACATTATGGGGTATCTGCACGTAGTTATTCAATGAGTCTAACACCATACAACTTTGTTCTTCCCCACAGTCAAAATAACCACAAATGGTAAATATTTTGAGACTATTCAGGTCATGGAATAGATTATTTTTGATTTCTGTTTCAGATATTTACCAATGAATTGGGGAGAGTAAAATTACATACACTGAAGGATTTCAGGTCTTGCATCAAAATTTGAATGTCTTTTCGGTTTAAAGAATGTTTACTTTGGAACTGTTGTATAATGCTTGTTAGAATTCTGCATCTTCTTCCCTCCAATATTAAGAAACTTTACTAACATGGAACTGTCATTTTGTCACTGGAAATCTGTTTCATTTCAATATTAAAATGCTGATTGATGCTTGTTTTTTTTTTTTAAATAGGTCTTACAAATTAAGAAAACTTGGAGTTGCAGAAATGGTTGGTCCTAGCTACAAATGGGAATTTGAAGTCACTCTGAGTTACATGCTGGAATAATTGTGTTTGACAGGAACCAAATCTTATGAAATCCCCAAGGTAAAATAATTTTAACAGGCACCTAGAGATAATGTCTTGATAAATTGTTGAATATGTAGCATCACTAAGTATCCGTGAATTGATGAACCTTTATATGAGCCTTTTAAGACTGAAACTATTTGGGAATTTAGGGAAATGCCATTCTTTTAACTTTGACTTTCATCTTTGAAAAGCAGTGCTTTCGCTTATTCAGTGAGGGGAAAGCAGGGAGAGACAGAATTATTGAACAGCTTTTCTGCCCCAGTTCCTCTTCCTACCCTGGCATTTCTGTGGGGGGTCATAGCTATGCTTAGTTGTGTACTTGTTTTAGGGACAAAGAACTTGTTGCTATTCTCCCAGGAATTGCTGGGCTAAGGAGATGGGTCAGGGGTTAGCAATTGGGATTTTAGATGTTTGCCCTTGACAAGACTTGATTTTGGGAGCTCATTGTGTTGATCCAGTGAGGAAAGCAGAAAGGATCCTGAAAGTAGGGAAAAGAGGGAGCTGGGGATACAGAGGGTGGGAGAGAAAGAGAACTCCAGCAAGTGGTAGTGGAAGCACCTTGGGGTTAGCAGCTGCAGGAAGCCACTGCCATGCAGGCTGCGGGGACCAAGGACACAATGCTGGGTGGGCAATGGGGAGGGGGCCTGAGGAGAGTTGGACCTTTGGCAGAGCCTTCTGCAGGAGCTGGAGCTGTCCTGTAGATGCCACCATTAGACAGGAGGGTGAGAGACCTTTCCTTCCTTCCTCTTTGGACCCCCAGCCATTTTTTCCAGGCTGAGCTGGGGGCCTGGGAATATACCCTGGAGGTACCCCCTGCTGGTCCTCTGTATAGGGGAGGGGGGAAATACATCTGAAAGCAAAAGAGGCCTAGGTTGGCATTGAGCTCAGATGTTTTGAGAAAAAATGTAAAAATTTGTTTTCTTTTTACAGTATCATTTTCACATCAGAAACTAAGTAGTCCATCTCTTGATTGTTTTATGATTCATTTAACCAGTCCCATATTATTAAACACTGGCGTCGTTTTAGTGTAATAAACAATAGTCAAATTTCCTGAAACAGTTTTAGTTATTTCTTTTTCTTTTTTCTTTTTTTTTTTTTTTTTTGGAACGAGGGATTGAACTCAGGTCCTTGAAGCACTTATTCCACTGAGCCATCTCCCTGGCCCTAGTTATTTCTTTAGGACTAAATCTTATAGGCGGCTTGCTAGATTGAAGAATATGAACACTGTATTTGATTTACATGATCAAATTATCTACTAATTTATACTTTTACCAAGTTAAGTACTTTCCATACTGTAGGAGAGATATCTCATTCTGATATTACAGCCAGTGGACATCATTATTTTAAAGATGTATGCTAATTTTATGGGCTGAAAAAATCTCTTATTTATTTTGTATATTTATTAGACATTTAAATTTCTTCATTTGTTGCATTGTAAAACTCTTAGGCTTCATAAACTCACCTAGGAGATTGGCACAAAAATAGAAAAATAATTGGAATAAGTAAATGGACACTTTTTACTGTTGACATCTTTACAATATAATTGCATTTGTTTTTTTTGTTTTTTTTTAATTTATTTATTTATTTATTTATTTGAGAGAGAGAGAGAGAGAGAGAGAGAGAGAGAGAGAGAGAGACCAGCTCAGCCCACCAGGGGGCGTTCTGGCTGGCATGTGGTGCTGGGGGATTGAACCGCGGTCCCTGATGCTTTGCTAAGCTTGTTCTAAGTAGGTGCTTTAGACCACTGAGCCATCTCTCCAGCCCCTATAATTGCATTTGTCTTGAGTTTATTCATATACCTGTTGACTCTTGATCATTTTTGTTATTCCCCCTTCCCTCCTATCTCTCCTTTCCCCATTTCCCGGGTCCCCTTAAAGATGGAGCACATTCCATAGTGCTATTTCAGGTCATCTAGAAGACAAGTTGTTCCCAAGGGTGGAAATGGGGTTGGGACCTGCTGACTGGCTGCGAAGAGTTTGCTAGCTCCTTGTGGAGAGTTTCAGCGCTCTACACGTCACCTTTTAATGAGCATAACAGGGACTTTTTATACCTCAGAGAGTGGGTATTTTCTTTAGGACGTCTCCCACAACCCCACAAAGCCAGTTACACATGTGCTATGGAATCTTCTGTGAAGAAACATGCCAGGTGTGGTGCCACATGCCTGTAATCCCAGCACTGGGGATGCTGAAAACAGGATCACTATGAGTCTGAGCTGTGTAGTGAGACCCTATACCAAATACGTTAAAAAAAAAAAAAAAAAAAAAAAAAAAAGTCAGGCTGTGTGTAGTTCTCTAAGGTTAATAAAGGCAGAAGATGAGGGCTAAGAGTAATGCATTTTTTATATTTCCCAGTTACTACACTTGTTTTTGAATAGACCATGCAACCACACTGTGAGCTGAATTGTCTTAGCTTAACTGTTTGATGCTGTCTGTCTAAGTAAGACTGAGTTTATTCTCTTATTCCCTCTGCCCCCCAAATCTGAGATTGTTTCAGCGAACTGTGAGTTTTACCTCTAGTCCTATCCAGCCAATGGAGCCAGGATGCTCATGTGCAAAAGGCTGGTGAATTCTTTTAGAAGTGGAAACCATGTGTGTTTTGTCTGAACCCAGTTCTAAGTGTGTACCTTTTGAAGTTCATGATAGGAAGTAGATTTAACCCCATATTGTAGCAGGGAAACTTGAGTTTGCCGTGTAGAGTCATAAATTCACTGAGGTGTGCTGCTGGCCTGGAAAGTCCTTCATTATAAAAGGTGGCCATTGAAAATTGAGTTACTGCTCAATTCCAATTTAAGTTTGATTGGCCTTTGGTTTTCGTTGGGGAGCAGACGTCGAGGCCACGGGTCTCCCATACCTGCTCCCTGCTCCTGGGAGGGGCTTGCACGGTCCTCACTGACTCGTGCCATGTTTTCCCCCTAGAATGAGAGCCTGTGCCAAGTCAGTGCTGCTGTCACACTGGGTCTTCTTGGCCTACGTGTTAATGGTGTGCTGTAAGCTGATGTCCGCCTCCAGCCAGCACCTCCGAGGACATGCAGGTAAGCCCTGGATGCTCATTATGCTCTGCTGAGATCAATTAACAAAGCCCTTTCCGATGTCAGAGTCCACATTTTAGACACAGGCAGCTTACTGAGGGGCTGTGCTGTGAGTAAACCAGAGGAAGCAGACGGCACCATAGAGTGAGGAGCCGGACTGAATGGTTTGGTTCTTGAATAGTGCTGCTTCTGCCATGTTATCAGGATGTCTTCAGGGGTGTTTTTTAGACTTTTCTTTTCCTGGGAACACTTCAATTTTTGTGTGCTTTTTCTCAAAGAATGACAGAAAGCCAGCAGTACACTGTGTGCATGTAGGTAGTGGCAGGCACTGTCCTTTAAGCACTGGAGAAGGTAGAGCATGCGCACTGATAGACCTCACACAAGGTGAGAGTGAGAGACACTTTCAGATGACTTAATGCCTTTCTATGATAGAGAAAAGATGCTGAATGAATGATAAAATACAAAAACAAAGCAAAACAAAACAAAAGGGAAAGAAAAAGCAGTGCAAGCGTTTGCATGGACCCTACAAGGAAAGTTGTATTTGTGGTTATTTTAGCAATTTCTAGTGAAACTCATATATGTACGTATTACCTTTTTTCTTCAACCCAAGGCTTTGGTAATGAAGTGTGTGTGTGTGTGTGTGTGTGTGTGTGTGTATGTGTGTGTGATAGAGAGAGAGAGAGAGAGAGAGAGAGAGAGACAGAAAAGAGAGAGAATCAATGAGAGTATCTTGTACTTCTCCTCTCATTTGTGACATCTCTATTAAAAGTGACCCAGATTTGGAAATCCTCAGAGAATTGTTTTCCTGAATAATTCCCACTGGTCAGCAGACTCAGCCAAATCATTTCTGGCTCTGCTGTGGTAACTTGCTGTGGTGGTGCCAGAACAGCTTCATTGTCACAAAATTGCTTCCATGTCCCATGTAAGTCCCCTCTCTAAAGGCCTTTGTGTGTGGAAACGTTCATGCAGTAGCCCTACCTCTAAGTATATAGCAAGTCATGCTCTACTTCCTTACTTTAGTGTGTTAAGGACAACTCTAATTTTAGACTCAAGGTAATTTCTTAAATCTCTGACATTTCAATTTTCCCTCCTCAAGCAACAGTTAGAAGAAGATGAAAAAAATAATGATTGAAGTTGCAGCAGATCAGTATCAAATAAGTAGCGTGTGGCTGCCTTGGAGAGCCCACAACTACCTGATGACTGTGTGGTGTGCCTTTTCATGAGTTTGTGCAGGAGGACAGAGTGTTTGAAGTCATTAGGCTTATCTGTTTAATACACATCTCTCTTCCTGCAAGGAGGTTAGGAGTCTGTCGGGCTAGTCAGCATGCAAATCATTTCAGTAGGGCCTCTTATCAGCAGCAGATTGCAGGTTTTCTGGAGCCATGCTGGAGTGGTTATATCACAGAATGCTTAAAACTTGAAGGAAATTAAGGACATGACTAAACTTCCCATTTTTGTCTGTGTGACAGTTGCTATTTTGTATGTAACTCTGAATTTGGGAAGGTAGAACTCTGTGGCAAGATCTAAATTAAGATGCATTGTGTACCTAAGAAAGGATGATGGTGTCTTTCATATCACTGGAAGTTCAGCATATGTCAGGGATGGTGAGGGATCAGAGCAAAAGAAGTGAAAGTTGTGGCTTGCTAGACAACTTCCTTTGGCTTCTCAGCACACAGGGCCTGCAGTTCAGTTTCTCTTTGTGCTGTTGTGGATTCCTCTTCCTTCATCTTTGGAATTTAAATGCCTATTACTCCACATCTTACCAGCCATTAGGGGAGTCAGGGCAGAGTGGCTCCCAGGGGCTCTCTTTTTAACTGAAGATGTGTGCTACCTCCTGGGCCATCTTTGTGGGTGTCCTTTGCCCAACTAGAGTACAGCACACCTGCTAGAGTGAGGATCCCTGAGTCATCCTGCCAGGCTGGAAATTGTGCTCCTGATGCCTAGGATGGACTGGGTGCTAAAGAAATATATATATATATATATATAATAGGCTGATTTTTTTGGCTATTTGTATCTTAGTTACTTTTCTCACACCCACAAGTTAAAGGAGAAAAGTTTCATTTCAACACTCAGTTTGTAGAGTTTTCAATTCATAGTCAGCTAGCTCTGAGGTAGAGTGGCATGGCAGAAGGGCATCACAGAGGAGAAACAGTTCATGGTGTGGCAGGCAGAAGACAGCAAACAGCAAACAGCAAGCCTTCCTTTCCCTTTTATTCCATCCCAGGCTATAAGCCTTCTGGGAGGTGCCATCCACATCTGGGGTGGGGCTTCTGTCCTTAGTAAATCCATTCAGGCATACCCAAAACTATACTAATTACAATCAGTGGACTAATTTTATATCATACACTCTTAATCCCAGTATCATATACCTAAACACAATCAGCTCAGAAAAGCACCATTATCAGCAGATGAGGTTTTGGACACTTTTAAAAAATTATTTATTTATTTGATTCAGGGTCTTGCTATGCAGTTCAGACTCAGTGATACTCCTGTCTCAGCCTCCCCAGCACTGAGATTACAGGTGTGCACCACCATACCTGGTTTCAGGGCTGGCACGGCACACCTGGTGTTCTGGAGCCAGCATAGCACGCGATACCAGGGATTGAACTCTGGTCCTTGCGCTTGCCAGGCAAGCACTTAAATTGTGGAGCTATCTCTCTAGCCACATGAGGATTTGGGAGGGTATTTAAGTACAAACCATAACAATTTGTTACTATTTGAAAAGTTCTATAGTCTCCCTTTGGTGGTAAAAATTCCAAGTAATACAGACAATTACGAAAGTTACATCCTTTTAACTTTTTCTTGGCTGTCTTCCTAGGAAAGAAGAATGTGGATGCCAGTATGTTTGTATGTTACTATGTACCGTTTTTCATAACCACCCCCAGATCCCAGTTCCCATTTAATGACAGAGTGTAGAAGTCTTTTCATTGGATACTCACAGATCTCTGTTACTCTAAGATTGCATGGTAATCTATTGGATGATTATACCATAAATTCTTCGATCATTCCAAGTTTGGTTAGTTTGTTATTAAACTTGTACAATTACATACATCTTCTCTTCAGAGAATTTTCCCCTGGTGAAACTTCCAAGTTACAGTGTATGCTAGTGGGTTAGTGGGAGTAGACCAGTTGCTGTAGCAAACAGACCACACAGGCTCCAACAGAAGCAAGTCTCGTTTCTTGCTCATGAGCATTGGATGGCTAGATTGGTGAGCCGAATGGTCTCTGCTGCTAGGTCTCTTCATAAACCATGCTGGACGGTAGCTTTGTCCTTTTCATCATTTGGTTTTCAAGGGTGATGTGGTATCATCTCCATTCCAGCCAGCTGAGGTGAGGAGGGGAACAACTGTGGGAGGTTTCACCTGGACAGTGCTAATGAGACAGATTTAGCTGAGGCTGTTCTGCCTTGCCATTGGCCAATGCTTCCTTGTGACTCCACTCAACTGCAAAGCAACCTGGGAAACACAGTCTAGCTGTGGGCCCGGGAAGAAGAGCTGAACATTTGACCACCCTGTCATCTCTGACACCTTGCATTTCCTATTTCGAGAATGCCAGATGTCCTGTAGAATTGTTGGAGCTATTTAGATTTCTACAACAGTAATGAGAATGATTATTCCTGTTTTCTCATACCCTCTTCAACTTTGAATATTATAAAGTTTTAATATTTTGTTAATAAAACCATAAAATCTGTTGTCTGGTAGGTGTGACACACCTCTTTTTGACTAAAGACTTAATATGTTGATGGATTATTTGTATTTGCTTTTCTTTGGACTATTTTGCCAGTTATCCATTGTTTTGGTCTTATTCATCATTTACTTGCTGATTTGTGAAAGATTTTGTGACTGGGAGGGCTGGAAGATTTGGCCCATCTTTGTGCTCTTTTCCCACTGCCTAAGCTATCCCATGCTATACTATAAATTTTCTCTCCTGACCACCAGGAGAAGAAAGTGCAAGATCCTTGCAGTGGCCACATCGTGTTTTCTTTTCAGTCTGGTGCTCAGTTAATGGAGAGAGAACTGAGGGAGCAGAGTGAGAAGCTACTCTGCGGGGTGTTGCAGGCACCCTGACAATGGAGCGAAATGCAAAGAATGACGCACTGAAGCTCATGCATTAGTGTCCAGGAAGGCCCTGGACACAAGCCCTATGGCTCTGTTAGTACCTGCTATCAGAGGAACTGTGGCTTCAGGAACCCTGGAGTTAGAAGTTTGCTGGATGCTTCTAAGTGCTTATCGTGGCAGAGTGGTGGCTGATCATTGTGTATAAATAAGGAGATATTTTATAACCCTGTCCTACATAGCTGGCCAAGATAGAGACAGAGGGGAAGAAGGTGGGTGCCTACCACCAACTTTGGGAGATGAGTGGTGTTAATTATGGATTAAAAATTCAAATTTAGCTCAAACATTAAAAACAAAACAAATGTTTCTTAATATTCACATGATGGCTGACAGGAATCCTTTGCTTTCAACTTTTTTTTTTTCAGGTGGCAAAACCAGGCTTTATTTTGGAAGACAATTGAATTGGGTTTTGGTGGTGGGCACAGGCAAGAAGAGGTACCCCAGGCAGTAATGTCCCCCCAAGGGTGGACTGAGCACTAAGCTGAGCCTGACGTGGGTCTCTTGCTCCCAATGCTCCCTTGTATAGCTGTCTCCCCATGGGATCTCTGGCAGCCTTGGGAGAGGTGCAGGCTGGGAGAAGCTGCTGTCGTCCATTCACTTGAGCAGGACATCAGAGATTACAGACATCAGCTTCCTGTCACGGGTCTCGATCTTCTTCACTACCACAGCAGACTTGGTGCAGGGCTTTGGAGGCTCCCATAGGGTGAGCTCACCATTCCCGCATAGTCACTGGTGGTCTTCATGTGGATGCCCAAGTTCTGCATCCCAGCCTCCAGCCTGTTCTCCTTGCCCTCCAGCAGCTTGTGGTAGGTGGCAATCTCAATGTCCAGGGCCAGCTTGATGTTCATGAGCTCCTGGTACTTGCACAGCTGTCAGGCCATGTCCTGCTTGGCCTTCTGCAGGGCAGCCTCCAGCTTGGCCAGCTTGGCATTGGCATCCTTAATGGCCATCTCCCCATGCTGCTTGGCATCAGTGATGGCAGCCTCCAGGGATGCTTTCTGGCATTTGAGGGCCTCAATCTCTGCCTGCAGGTGGCTGATGCTGCGGTTTATCTCAGAGATCTTGGACTTCATGTGGTGGGAGTCTTCCTTGTGCTTCCAAGCCTGAGTCTGCAACTCCTCACATTTGATCTGGTATATGCTCTTGGCCTTGGCCTGGCTGCGGTTGGCGATCTCCTTGTACTGGGCCTTTACCTCAGCAATGATGCTGTCCAGGTCCAGGGAGCGGCTGTTGTCCATGGACAGCATCACAGATGTATCCAAGATCTGAAACAGCAGCTCATGTATCTCTCTTCCTGAGGAAGTTGATCTCGTCAGTCAGCCCTTCCAGGCGTGACTCAAGCTCCACCTTGTTCATGTAAGCTTCATCCACATCCTTCTTGATGAGGACAAATGCATCCTCCATGTCTGTACACTTGTTGATCCCATCTTCATATTTATTCTTGAAGTCCTCCACCAGCCCCTGCATATTGCCAAGCTCCGCCTCCAGCTTCAGTTTCTCCTGATTCAGTGTGTCCAGCTGCCCCCGGAGGTTGTTGATGTAGCTTTCGAGCATGTTGTCCATGTTACTCCGGGATGTCTTCTGCTGCTGCAGGAGGCTCCACTTGGTCTCCAGCATCTTATTCTGCTGCTCCAGAAACCAAACCTTATCAGTGAAGGAGGAGAATTTGTTGTTGAGGTTCTTGATCTGTTCCTCCTGAATACACACTGCCTGGATGTTGGGGTCCACCTCCAGGTTCAGGGGGTTCAGCAGGCTCTGGTTCACTTGGACGGCCATGATGCTCCCCACACCACCAGTCCCACCATAGCCACCCAGCTCCAGGCCACCCCTGAAGCTGCCGCCACTACCCATTCAGGAGAAGCTGGAGAAGCTGATGTGGGAAGCAGGCCCGCTGGCTCAGGAGAGGCTGCTGAAGGCTGGGGGCTGGAGGTGGACACCTTGTAGGACTTCTGGGTCACCGTTATGGATATGGTAGAGGCTGGAGTGGACACAGGTGAAATGAAGATGGAGCCTTGAGAAGGAGCCTGGCCTTGCTTCTGGATGGTCTGTTTTCAACTTTTGTTTAGAGTTCTTTTTGCCACAATAATGGAGCAAGAGACTGAGTATGGATCTTCTGTATCCTCAAGCCATGGAATAGGTGAAGGGGTCACACTGGCAGATCGTTTCTTCTGAAGGAAAGCCAGAGTTGTCTTTATTGTGTCCTCATCAATAATTTGTGCTTTTTCTTTTCTTTCTTTATTTCCTTTTTTTTGCCTTGTGAGTGACACCACTTTCCACAAGAGGGCAGCAAACACAGAACAATGGGAAGATGGCTGGCTGGAAAGTAGTGTTAGAAATGGGAAATGCAGAGAGATAAGGAGGTTAAACCCAACTGAATATATTGTAGGGTAATAATAAGCTTCTCTCCTGGAGGGTTAACAACCTAAGTTTGCAGCCCAGAAATTGGAGAAGAAGAAGGGCTGCAAGGACAGCCAACATTTTGGCCCTAGCCTTTCAAGGTCAGTGAAGACTCAGGACATAAAAGAACCTGTACTGTAACATCATGTAACTCAGTTGTGTCCCAAATTTCCTGATCAAGGAGATTATGGGGCCAAATAGCAACGTGATTGATGATGTACAATGTACCTAGGGAGAGTTACATGGAGAGAAGGCGTTCTCTCAGGCTTTCACAGAGAGCAATTCATCAAGCAGTGGCTATGACTCATCCACATGGCTGACACTGACAAAGGATGTGCAAACTGCGGTACAGGGTCACAGGATAAATCCTGAGGGTACTTGACTGACCTTGTCAGATACGAAAGTTACATTTCTTGTTATATGTCTTGCTTTATCTTGGTGTTAACCATCCAGCAGAAAAGTATAAAAACAAAATATAAAAAGGAAAGCCATATTAATATTCTGAGTTGTAAAAGGCTCAAGTCAACAACTTCTGACATTGCCAGTCCTGTGGATAACCCACTACTATTATGGACTACTGGACTATATTGGATTACTTTGCTGAATTCACGCACCTACAATATTTAAATGGCAATGGAATGCCCATCTCTAACAAAACTAAATAAAAAGGGGGATACAAAGGAAGGACCATTTTATATTTGTATATACAAAATAGTTAGGATACATATACAGCTACTTGCTCTTAATTCAATGAGAAGAAAGATTTGTACTAATAGTATTTGGGCAGGATGTCATGTCTACATCTTGTGCTATGAATAATCACTAAGAAGATAGGAATATGCAATGTATTAATTGTTGAGGCTGTCCTATTAATCGGTTTTGAAACTGTCTCATTGCTATCTGTTTCTCAATAAAATTAATTTAAAATAGATAAATAAATAAACTGTCCTGATATATAAGTTAAAAAAATAGGCTGAGCTGTAAAAGGCTCAAGTAAACAACTTCTGACATTGCCAGTCCTACGGATAACCCACTACTATTATGGACTACTGGACTATAGTGGAATATTTTGCTGAATTCATGCACCTACAATATTTAAATCGCAATGGAATACCCTTATCTGACAAAACTAAACAAAAAAAGGGGATACAAATGAAGGATTATTTTGTATCTGTATATTCAAAATAGGATAGATATACAGCTACTTTCTCTTAATTCAATCAATAGAAAGATTTGTATCAATAGTGTTTGTGGACAGAATATCATGTCTGCATCTTGTACTATGAATAACCATTAAGAAGACAACAATATGCAATGTATTAATAATCGGAACTGTCTTACTAATCAATTTTGAAACTGTCTTGCTACTATTTGTTTCTCAATAAAATTATTTAAAAAATAGAAAATAATATGACAGGGAAAAAAAAAAAGAAACGGGAAATGTTGTAGAATTAATGGTGTCTGGATGTTTCTGAAAGTGTCATCCAGGGCAGACAGGATGAGGTTGGGACCTAAAGCACTCTCCATTGCCAAGATCTATGCCTGGGACTATTTGGACAGTTTAACAGTTAGATTTTCTTCTTTGGAGATTGCTGTGCTGCTCTTTTGGTGGAGCTGAGAGTGTCGGGAGCTTGGATGCTCCTGAATTGTGGGTTTTATTTTAATAATGCCATTTAAGCGTGTCTGGAACTGGGCTGACTCACCAAATGCTGTGGTGCCTGGTGACTTTTAAACCTTACTGGGGGCTGGGGAGATAGTTCAGTAGAATAAGTGCTTGCCTGGCAAGTGCAAGGTCCTGAGTTCAATCCCTGGTGCCTCAAACAACAACAAACAAACAAAACACCTTATTGGTGTCAGTCTACAAAAGCCCCCAGAGGTGGTGCACAGAGGAAACGCACTGCTTGGGACCTAGAGGTGAGCATAATCCCCTCCCTGCCTGTGTGACCTGAAACAGGCCACTTCACCTCTCTGAACCTGTGTCATCATCCATAATAGTGAAGTGTGAGTGTATGCCTAACTTATGTGGACTGACCGGGGTGTCTCAAGAAAAGCAGATGGAGCATCAAGCACGTAGTAGACACCCATGCACGGAAGCTGCTTTCCAATTTAGTAGCATCTAGAGGGAAGGGGTCTGAAAAGCCACTCTCAAAAAGTGGCTGCATGCCATCCCTAACTTGAGGAGGGTGCAGTCAGTACTTTTGGGATTTGAGGGTTTAGAGGTACTTTATGAACACCAAGCTTCTGGCATGGAGAGAAAACTTTCATTAAACTCAGGGGTGCTGAAAGCCCTTTCCTGCTGCAGAGGGCATGCCCTACAGATTAGTAACTGCTTAAGTGTGAAGGGCTGTGAAAGTTGGAGCTGTTGCTGCGCTTGGGAGCTTGCAGCTGAGGCGCAGCGCCATGGAGGCTGAGGGCTTTCTTATGGCAGGCCAGAAGTGGCAGCCTCAGGTTTGGACCTGTCCTCTTTCTGTGTGTGGGTGAGTTGTTGGTCCTCTCAGGGACTCAGTCTCCTCTTCTGTAATATGAGGATAATAAAAAAGAATATTCTCGTGAGGAGTAATGAGCTGTCAGATCATTCCTGCCTGGAAAGGGCTGCGAATGGCGTGTAGCTGGGAAGGGTTTAAAGTTGCAAATTACTTTTGGGAGACCCGCCTTTTCCTTCGAAATGTTCCATTTCATTGAAGTTTTGTATTGTTTGAATTATGGAGATTGAGTTTTTCCATTGTTTTTTTCTGTTATCCATAATACAAAATATGCTGTCTGAGCTTTTGGGTTTTGGTGCTTTGTGTTGTTTCTAATTTAGGAGAAGTTCTTTGAAAATTGTTACTTTCATGTTTGGGCTTCTGTTTCTGTTCACTGCCGCCTGATTTTCTTAAGTAACCTCTATTTTTGAAAGACAGGAATTGAACAGGGAATGTAACTTCTGCAGGGTGTTTTTTGAGTGAGGACTGAATGTCATGCATTACTGTTGGAAATGATGAAGCTGGGTGTGCAAGCTGCTGATTTCACTGCTCAGGCTAAATTAGATACAGATAGTTTTGAAATATGATTTTCCTGTATTGCCTAAGTTTTGACACTAGGGGGTAGGCAAAGCTTAGAATTGCCAAATAGTAATACAAGTAATTTTGAATGTTTTGTAGCTATGTTAAAAAGTAAAAAGAAACAGGTGAAATTAATTTTACTAATGTGTTTTATTTAACTCAGTGCATTTAAATTAGCATCATTTAAACATCTGGCTGTAGATGCATTTGAAGCACTCAGTAGCCAGAAGCACCTTGAGCCTGTTGGAGTAAGGAGCTGCAGCTGAGGAATCAGGGCTGAACGTTATTTTCAGATTAGATTTACAAGTTGTCTGTCTTTTCATGGATCAGCTACAGAAGACACCGCTTTCTTTCCCTTTTTCCACTTGATTTCTTTTATGTTTTATTTCCTTTTGTGTCCCCCACCCCATGGCCCCTAATTTTAGGAAAAGGGGTAGGTAGGTGGGATTTATCACACCAAGTCATAAGGAAACAGAAGGTGATTGTGTTTTCTGTTGAACTATTTTTCAGCAGAAGGTGAACATTTTTCTGCAAGACTATATTTTTAAAGAAAGGGAAGTAGGAAAATAATTTGGAGTAGAATGTGACACACACGTGGGTACTAATGTCTGCCGTTCAGCTCCGCTTCAAGACACCTAGTTTGACCGGTGATGGGCATTTGCTCACTGGAGTGAACTTGGAGACAGCGTAGGATGATTCCTCCCACAGGTTTCCCTGTCTTCTTGCTCCTCTCACACTTTACAAATGGCTGCTTTCTTGAATGTAGAGACACTTGCCTACATGGGTAGCTCCGCTCTAACTTACTCTGTTGTGTGAACAAAAAAGAAAGCATGCTGACGTGGTTTAAAAAGCCTGTGTTTGGTGATGATGGGGCTCACCTCACCTTTCCCTGGGCAGCTTTGACACTAAAGATAACTGAGGCCTCCCCACAGCTGTAGTGCCTCTGAATCTTGCAAGGGGAAGCCCTGGTGACCACGTTAGGTAGCAGCTGTATTGGTACAGTGGTCATTCGGATCTGTAGCCAAAGATAAGAACCACTGATCCAGAACAAGAAAAGGAAAAAAGGAAGCTTGATCCCAGCTCTTGCCAAGCTATGATCTGACCTAAGTGGTGATGGGTGTGTGGGCTTCAATTGTAGTTGACACGGTTGGTTAGCCTGATAAGTTTCCACACTCCCTTACAGGTGCCCTCCATCTCCACCTCTTCAGGAGGACTGTGAAAATCCTTACTCATGTTTCACTGGCAGGGCCACTTGTGGATGCCAACAGCTTTTTTTGCAAGAGATTCCACTGACCTCCCTTGTCCCCACATTGTTTCTTTCCAGTGCTATCTTGACAGGCTCATCATAATCTAAGTGTTTAATAAGAAGGGAAAGGAAATGTTAATATTCACATAGTTTTGATCTTCTCTGCTGCAAGTTAAAGTCCCAGAGCTATTGGCAAGGTCAGCATTGCAAAATACCCAATAAATGAACCTGCTTTAGCCCTTCTCCATGGGACGGAAGGCTGTAGCAATGCAGGAGGAAAGCGTTTGGGTTCCTGCCCTGAACTTCCAGCTGACCTCCTTGTCAGAGTGGGCTTTTCTTCTCTTCCCTGTGTGTGTCTCTGAAGCAGCACAGGCTAAGGTGTTGGAAGAGCTCTCTGAGTAGTTAGAATATTTTCCCTATTTTGAAGAAAAACCTTACTCTTTCTTTCAAGCTGCACTCTTAAACCCATTTGAAACAAAAACCCAGGGGTCAGTATCTTGTCAGTATGTCAGTGCTCTACAAAGAAATCAGAAGTTTTTGTTCCATACAAGGAAAGTACCATCATTTGTAAAATGAAATAGGAAGAGTAGAGATGGGACACAGGAAAATGAAGTCTTTCTGTTTTCTAGGTGTTGCTGGGGTGTTTTAAATATTTTAGCCCATATGGTGGTCTCAGAATAGTGTGCTAGAAATAGTACTATTGAAGAGGCCTTTCAAAACATATTTAAAAAGACTGATTGTTGTGAGAGTTGGTTGTGTTTGCAGCAGTTTCAAGCCGTGGAACTTCTAATGCCATCTGTGCTTGTGTTTAGGAAGTGTCTGAAGCAGATAGCTGTCACCAAGGTAAGCAAAGCTAGTGGCGCCTGGAGGCAGTGGGTATGTCAACTGAGCTCCAACTGAGCTCTGATTTCTTGTTTCTTACCTGTTGTGGAGAAAGTAATGGGATCCTAATGCTAGAGATAGAAACAATAGAGAAATGTGTTTCAGGAAAAATATAACACAAGCATGAACTGAAATAAATGAATATCCACAGTGTTGTTGGCAGCAGGTCATTTTCCAGAGGTCAGCGATGATATTGCATAGCTAGTGCTCAGGGGCTGGAACTAAATACCAGCAATCAGGACTTGGGGAGGGGGGATTGGACACGTTGAACTTGGAGTACAAAGTCAAGGTCTCTGTCTTCTCCCTGAACAAACACAGTTAGACTTTGAGAAGTCCCATTTGCTTTGGATAAGTGTATTTCTAATTCAGGAAGCCTTCGCGAGGGATGGTGAAAGGCATTTCTTAAGAGAGGATCTTTGTAAATAAGCCTAATTGGGTGGGAGGGAACGAAGGGAACAAGTGAACATGTTGTTTTCTGCCTTCTGCCGTTGGAGTCTGGGGGTCATGTGCCTTTCAAGTAAGCACGAAACAGTAGAGGAGAGTGAGTACTAGTGAGGGACAGTCTCTGTATTTGAGCATTTGCTAGGCAACTATATAGTCCATAGGAAACAAGGCCCATATGTAAAGAGAGAAAGAGAAGCTGATGGGTACTGCTGTTCTAATTGGTTTGCTTTTAAGATCCTATCGAGGCACTGGAAGCATCCACAGAATGGCTGGATCCACACTGTGGGGTTATCCAGGCTGTTCGTGTGTGCGTGTGAGCACATGTGCGTGTGTTTATCTTGTCCCAAAGATGCAAGTATCATAGCTCTTGGTTTCTCCAGGTGGGCTGAAGTGCATTAATCTTTCTCTTCACCATACATTGTTCTGATTTTGAATTTGTTCCCTGATGAGCTGGACTTGTAGTTTGTAGATTTATGGCATAACAGAACTGGGTGGTTTCAGTGTGTCATTGAAACCTGAATTTGAACCCTATTAACTTCAGAATTTGTGATGATCCTGAAATGATAAGTCTGATATTTACCCATGTACTGTCTCTGAAAAAGAGATTTGCTAAACAAATAAATATGTAGCATAAATATATTTACCCAACAGCTGTTGAATTTATCTTAAAAAATTGTCAGATGGTTTGGGAAGCATTTAACAAAAAGAAATGCTCATGCCTTTTTGAAGTCCCACCCAAGTGACCCAGAGGAAAGTTATTTTGTCTTTCTGAGCCTCAGTTTCTTGTTCCTGAAAATGGGTGTAACAGTGTCACGTATTACAGCATGTTTTGGGGAGGTGAAATGAGATAAGGTAAATGATTTAATATTATTATTATTATTATTGTGGAACCAGGAATTGAACTCAGACCCTTGAGCTTGCCAGGAAAGCGCTTATTCTACTGAGCCATTTCCCCAGCCCTGATTTAATGTTATGACTGGAACTAAATGCACTTTTTTTTAACAGTTTAAATGAGGTATAATTAACAAAGTACTCTGCATATATTTAAAAGTGTATAATTTGATACATTTTAATGTGTGCATGCTCCTGTGAAGCCGTTATCATGATCACATGATGGTTATTATTATTATTATTATTTTGTATTTTAGGGAAGGGTCTCACTAGTAGATTGGACTGTAGTGATCCCCCTGTTTACAGCCTCCCAAGAGCTGGGATTACAGACGCATGCCACCACGTCCATTATCAATTGCGCCCCAGGGGCAGGGCGGGCACAGCAGGCCTGGGGATTGAACCCCCAGCCCCTGTGCCTGTTTGCAGGTACTTTAATCCACTGAGCTATTTGGCCAGCCCCACATGATGGTCATATCCTGCCCCAAAGTAGCATTCCTTTGTGATCCATCCCTCTTCCCTCTTCCACACCTGCATTAGGCAACCACACATCTGCTATGGTTTGGGCCCCAAGGGTTCCCCCAAGGCCCCCATGTTAAAGGCTTGACCCAAGCTCAATGGTTTGAGGAGGTGGTGCCGAGTGAGGGTCTGTAGGTCACTGGGAACAGACCCTTGAAGCTGACAGTGAACTCCAGAAACTTCTTCCCCTCTACCACCCTGCCAGAAGTTGAATGATTTTGTTCCTCTGTGAACCCTTCCCTTGAAGTGCCATGGAGTGCTGGGACTGACTGATCATAGGCTGAGAACAAGGAGCCCTTTCTCCTAGCAAACCGACAATCTCAGGTGTTTGTTAAAGTCCTGGAAAGTTCACTAACACATGGCTGTTAGGGATGAGCTTGAGTCTGATACAATAGAAATGGACAGTATATACTCTTTTTGTCTGTTTCTTTCTACACGATTATTTTATGGCTCACCTATGTTGCTACGTGTATCACTAGCTTTTTTCTTGGGCCGGCCAGATAGCTCAACAGACTAAAGAGCCTGCTTAGGCAAAGCGCAGAGACCGGGGTTCGATCCCCAGTACCACATGCCGTGCCAGCCCTGCCCCCAGGGCCCACTGAAGACTGGGTGTGGCTTGTAATCCTGGTGCTTGGGAGGCTGAAAACAGGAGGATCACTGTGAGTCTGATCTGTGTAGTAAGACTCTGTAGGCCCAGTACTAAATACATAGAAAAAATTTTTTCTTGACCTTCTTAATTAAAAGTTTGCTTTTAATTAAAAGTTTTAGGTTGACAGATTAGCTTGTTTCTTTTAGATGTGTGATAATATTCATTTTATGCCACACATCATTTATATAATGACTTGTTGATAGACATTTGGAGATTTTCCAGTTTGGGGTGTTACAAATAAAGCTGCTGTAACATGCTGTATGAGCATTTGTATAGACCTGTATTCTGTTTCTCCTGGGTAGCTAGGAGTTAGAAGGCCTGGCTCATATGGTAGGTGTGTGGTTAGCTTTTAAGGAAACTGTCAAATTTATTTCCACAGTGATTGTACAAACACGTGCTCATCGGTGAATGAATGTTCTAATTTGTAAATTTTTTCCAGGCCCTGACTATGGTCTGTATTTCTAACTGTAGCCATTTTAATAGGTATATAATGGTATCACAGTTCAGGCTTTATTTGTATTTCCTTGATGATTAATAATGCGTCTTGTCTATTTGCTCTTTTGCCACCTGCCTGTCTTCCTGAACTATTGAAATTGTTTGTAGTTTTTATTGAGTTATTCCTTCATATAGAATTTTGATAGCGCTTTATTTTTTTATTCATTTTTTGATAGCTCTTTATATATTCGTGATATAATTGCCTTATCAAGTACTAATGTTGCTAATATTTTCTTCCAGTCTGTGGCTTATTATCCTTTTAATTCTATCTTTTAGAGTATAGAAGTTATTTTGTTTTGGTGAAATTTAATATATCAATTTGCTGCTTAAAAATGTATTGTGTTGTTGGTATCTTGGAAATACTTATTTATAACCAAAGGTCAGAAAGATTTCTTTTTCTTTCTTTCTTTCCTTTTTTTTTTTCCTTTTTTTGTTGGAAGGGAACTGGGGATTGAACTCAGGCCCTTGCACTTGCCAGGGAAGCACTTATTCTACTGAACCATCTCCCCTACTCTTCTTTTTTTTTTCTTGAAGATATTTTTCAATATTGGACTTTACATTGAGTTCTAGGATTGATTTAGAGTTAATTTTTGTGTATGATGCAGTTAATATATTTTTATTCATTTTTTATTTTTATTTTTGGTACCAAGGATCAAACCAAGGATCTTGCATTTGCCAGAGGGGTGCTTGTGTCATTAAGCTATCTCCTTGGCCCAATATATTTTTAATAGTTAAAATTTTTATTTATTATAAATTCTCTTGTTATCTAGGTAAAGTCAATGTGAATTCTTGAAATTAATAAAGTAATAGATTTATTTTAAAATGAGCTAGACATTTTAAATTAAATTAGTATATCTACATCAGTTTGAGTTAATCAGTTCTTAAAAATCTAGAAATAGAAACTCTATTTGACCTAGCTATGCTCTTCTGGGCATCTTCCTGGAGTAATTAAAGATATCTTGAGTGATATATGTATCTAGATATCCCCCAAGGCCTTTTGCACTGACAGGTGGAGCTTAGGGGGCGTGTGACTGGATCACAGATGTGTGACACCCGTCAGTATACTTGGTCTGCTGATGAGTTTATAGCTAAATGTGATGCCGGGAGGGGAACCCCGGGGAGGAGGTGCGTCACTGTGGGCGTGGCCCGGAGGCCTCGCTCTCGCTCCCTCCTCCTCCCTTGATCTCTCTGTGCTTCCCACTGCTGTGCCACGAGTGCTTTCTCCTCTGCCATGTGGCCCTGCCTTGGAGCCGCATGACTTTGGACTGAAAACTCCAAAACCCGTTGTGGCTATGGACATTACAGCTCAGTAACGGGGAGATGACTAAGCTCATACTATAGTGCCGCATGCATATGTGTGTTAATAGCAGCACACCTCTTAATAGCTAGATCTTGGAAATGGCCTGCATGCTCCTCAACAGATGAGTGGGTGAAAATAAATGGATCTATAGCCAGTGGAGGGCAACCAAGCCACAAAGACAGAAAATGTTACCAAGAAAGAAGGACAGTGTTAACCATTGGTGGGACGGCATGCACCTCGAGTCCATGGTGCTAGGTTAGCCAGACCAGACACAGAAGGTTAAATACCACAAGATTTCTTTTATTTGAAACAACCCAAAATATAAATAAAGAACAAAATGAAAGAAAGATGATAGGAAGCAGGCAGGTAGAATTTGTGGAGATGAGAAGGGGATCTGAGAGTGGGAATCACACTATGTCTCAGTACCACCATCCTTCTATGAATAGACCCATTGTGTTGGCAAACATTTACTCATAAAAATTAAAAATAATAAAACAGCCTCTCAGACAGGAATACTTTAATCTGAACCATGAGAGGAACATCAGTTGGAAAACCAGGAGATGCTTTTCTTCCAGATTGGGCAGTAACTAGTGGAGCTGTCTGTGACATATCACTCACTCCTTCACCTTCAATTTCTACAGCTGCAAAACAGAAAAGCTAGATGCATGGATAAGTCCCCAGCATGTAGCTTTTGGACTACTGCAGGTGGAGTAGCTTCATAAAGTGTCCTTATCCATCTCAGTCCAAATAATCAAAACTATCTCATGCATCAAGCATGTTTTGATGGCATTTGATAGGAAAAATACAAACTGACCTAAAAGTACTTGACTTTTTTACTACTAATCATGTAAGTACTGTCTGCTTGGAGCTCCACTGTGAATTTCATTCTTATTAGTAGCATGTTTTCTTACTCCTCTTAGCTAGGAAGCCTTCAGCTTAATGACCTCCAGCTAAGGCTCAACTCATCTTTGAGACTTAATGAGGTTATGATGTAATGAACTGGTCAGCCAGTGTGGCCACTGGTCATTTTAGAAGCACTGAGAAGCCAGCTGGCTTAGATGGATCCACCCAAAGAGGTTCAGTGACTTTACCCCTCCTAGGCCACGACTGCAGGCCTCTCCCCACCTGATCCTGCTGCTCATCACTCAAGGTGCGTGATGCTAGATGCAGTGATGCATACAGTGAACGTTTAAGTACAAATGAAAGTTATTAAAGGAAAAGATGCACTGTCATGAACTCCCTTCAGATATTCTCCTTACCTCAGGCATGTGTATCCTATTGTTTTTGTTTCTTTCTGAAGCAGTTATGGGCTCTTCTTTTCTATGTGTCTTTATAAGGTGGTGGTTAAAAAATATAGTGAAGGCTGCTGCTGAGTGCCATCCAGTGGGAAGATGGGCTCATAGGATATTGGGAAACGTCCTTGTCCACCTTGTTCACTGGATCTGGCATTATGTGACTCTGGATCTTCTCTAAAGTCAAAGTGACCATGAAAGGTAGATGTTTTGAATTGATCCAGGATATTGAGCGAGGCAGCCATGACAGGGTAGATAAAGACACCCACAAATGAGGACTTCCAAAACTGCTTCAGAAAGTGGCAGGAATGGTGGGATACATGTTCAAAGTGAGTGGGACTTTTGAAAGGGATTATAGGCAGTGTGTCTTTTACTATAATAAATTTTTGAACTATTTAAATGTTTACCATATATTTGACTATACCTTAGATTTGTAGCAAGTACAATGAAGAAGTAGAGCTCGACTCCATCTTACTGTCTTATTATATGAAAACCCTCAAGAACATCTTCAGAAGATGGTGAATTAGTATAAAAAGTAATATTGTTGTGAGGACCAGTGTGAGGTATCCACACTATAGCAGCGCGCACGCACGCACACACACATGCGCACACACACACACACACACACACTCGATAAGTGGCATTTACAAATTGAGTTCTCAACTTGAAGTACTTCATTGTAACTAATTCTTATTCTATCCCATGAATTATATTTTACACATTCATATCATGTGTCTGAGAACTTGGTAGGTTTCATTTTGGCATTAAAGAAAATGCAGACTTTCTGTGTTTATAGCTTGTCCTAGCCCATCTGCCCCTGGCAGTCTCGAAACATGGTAAGTGGAGATGCTGGTGACTCAGGCAACTGATGGCCTCACTAGAACAGTATCATCCCAATGAAGTGTTGTGATGATGCCTTAGGAATCTGCTTTGTCTTGACCTCAGCATCATGGTGGAGAATACACATGGGGCAGCTGCAGAAAGGCAGCAGAGGAAAAGCTGGTTCGTCACAGGCAGGGGTGCAGTTTTTAAACATTTTTGAGACAGAATCTCACTAAGTTGCTAGATTGACTTGAAATCTAGCTGGACTCAAACTTGGAATTTGTAGTGCTCTTGGCTCAGCTTTCCAGAGTGCTAGGGTCCCAGCAGTGTGCTGCCACACCTGGCCAGGTGCAGGATGTTGTACTGTGCAGACTTGGAGCTTGCACCTGGGCAAGTTGGGTTTGTTTGTAAATGTTTTGTGGCAATGTCCCCTGCCCCAACCTGTGTCCAGTGGATCTGACCTCCAGTACTCACACCTGTTTGCTCAGCCTGCATTTGCAGCAGGTGGGAATTCAAGGGCAGGCCCCAGGCAGCTTGATGATCTGTGGGTGCTGTACACCCATTTTTCCCCATTGTAGATGGGAAGGAAGTGTGCTTGAAAGCTTGCAGGGCTGTGGTATTTTCTCTGAGGGTGTGGAGCTGGGTTCCCTCATGACTGTCAGGAAGCATGTCCTCTGGCATAGCTGGTACCCTGGGTATTGTCCTGCACGGGTGCACACAACTTTTGTAGACTTCATGATTGGGTGTCAAAATCATCTGACCCTGTCTTCATTCCAGGGCAGGAGATTCTAAACAGTAGACATAGGTGTGTTGTTTTTATTTCAGACGGTACCTGGAAAAATTGTTTGTTTTTGTAAACTAACTGAATAAATGAATAGTGAATGTAATAAGATGTTTTCTCTCTGAAATACATCTTTTTTTTTTTTTTTTTTGGTGGTACTGGGGATCACACTCAGGACCTTGTGCTTGCCAGGAAGGTGCTTATACTGCTGAGCTACATCCCTGACCCCCAAAGTACATTTTTGTATGGCCTCTCATCTCAACTTTTAAACATATGAGTGTGAAGGCTTCCCTGAGTTTGGTCTAGGGTACTGCTCCAAAGAGGTTACTTATTTATTCCATAGTGTTGAACACTTAGATAGCGTCAACTTCTTTCATCAGCCACAACAGCAGTAACAAAGTATAGGTCATCATTTGTATGAATCATTTTCCTGTTGCTGTCACAAAATACCCAATACCTGAAACAAAGGAGGAGAGATTGAGTTTGGCTCATGGCTTCAAAGGGTTTCATCAGTTATTCATTGACTCCAATGCAGAAATGGAACAGTGGGAGAGCATAGCAGGAGGGAGGGGCTCACCCATGGCAGCCAGGAAGCAGGCGGAGCAGGCAGGAGCCAGGGAGGGAGGTGCAGTGTCTGATGGTATGGCCCAGTGGCCAAGTTCCTCCTCCTGCCTGCACATTTAGCTCTGAGCTCAGCAAGGGATTAATCTCCTGGTGAGTATATCTCCCGGTGAGTATAGCTCCTCTCCCATGACCCAGTCACTTCCAAAGCTCTACCCTGAACACCTGAGACATTTGGGTGAAAAAATATATATATTTTGCAGAGATCCTGTTTTCAGCCTCCCAAACATTGGAATTATAAGCACGTACCACCACACCCAGTCTCAATCACCATCTCAGCGCACCCTGGGGGTGAGGCTGGCATGACATGCTGGGATTGAACCTCAGTTTCTGTTCTCTGCCTAAGCAGGTGCTTTAATCTGTTGAGCTATCTAGCCGGCCCTTGGGTGACATTTCATTCATAGATAGATAGATAGATAGATAGAGTCTTACTCTATAGCCCATGCTGGCCTCAAACTCAAGGCAATCTTCCTGCCTCAGTCTCTTCAGTGCTGGGATTACAGGTGCACACCACCATGGCCCACTGGGGAACATTTTATTTCTTTTTGTATTTTTGAGGCAGAGTCTCACTATACAGTTCATGCTGGCCTTGAACTCACCTTGTAGCCCCAGCTAGCCTCAAGCTTGCCGCAATTCTCCTGCTTTAGCCTCTGGACTGCTGGGATTACAGATGTGCACCACCACGCCTGGCTCTGGGGCACCTTTTAGATCTAACCCGTAGCATCATCCACAGATACATTCCTATGTGGACCTCTTTACAAATTGTCCTGTAATATATAGGTGAGAGGGATTTCTGAGTCATGGGGAGGATGCAGATTTAATGTTAGGAAACAATAGATGGGCAACTGTAGGGGCCTTTACTCTTCACAGCTCCCACAGCTGTGCCCAAGATTTCTTCTTTGGAACAAAGAACTTTTAGGGCAAATATTTTGGAAAATAATTTCCATTTTACAGTGAGTTTAGGGTCATAGCTCAGGTGTATATCAGGTTAGTTACCTATGCTGGATAAATTCAGCTGGATTTCCCTCTATCATTTAGAAAATTCTTTACAAGTGCAGGATTCAAGCATCCTACATACCAACTAGGCATAAAATTTTAATTTTGTAGTCTTTGCCTAGGAAAACATGATGGCAAGCACACGAGTGGTAGATATTTGCTACCTGTGTTGAACTGGGGGCTTCTGCTCTGACGAGAGCTCCTCAAGCCTGCTGGCTGATGCACCTTTCCTGACAGACCAGCTCGGGGGGCCCTGGCCTTGGCGCTGCCTTCCCGGTGGGCGCAGTTCATTTCAAGGTTGATGCATGGCTGGGAAGTTCTTAGCCTAAATTATTTCCATTATTTCCCGAGACTCAGCCCATTAACCAGCTTGGTCAAAAGGCCAGGAAGAGAAATGGCATTCTGGAAATATTATTAGCATTTTGCGGTGAATGCTAACTACTGTACATTTACAGCCGATTAAGTTTTGTTCTCTGTTTTATTATGGATTATGACAGGGATTTTGAGACTGAGTTCTGTTAAATAATAAATAGAAATAGCAAGGTCATTTTCTACCTGACCAAAGGAAAACTTCTCAGCCAAAGATATGAATTAAAAAACAGGTTCACTGTCTCTGGGGAAGGGGGAGCTTCAAGTTTTTCACAGCTGCTCAAGCACATGCTAGCAATGAAATGTGTATACTGTCGATTATTTGTTGCCAGTGAGATGTTTCTTTCCATCCCAAATTTGTTTAATGATTGGCTTGAAGCAGTCTCAGCTTGGCCAGCAAGTGATTCGGCCTGTAGAGGTTTTTTATTTGGCTTAGATTATGTTTATGATTATATTTAAGAACTATTTTTTGAATTAGAATCACTGCTTGAAAAAATCACAGTTTTGCATGAAAAAACATCCAGATTTTGGGAAACACTGGTTGTTTTAGTTCTGTCTCTCCCCACCCTTGGCGATGGGCATTTTTCATTCTTTCTCTCTCCAATGGGTCACTTCCCCAATTTTGGCTAATCCCTTTGACCCTGAAGTATAAGTAACTGAGTTTGAGAATTTTGACTGTAGATAGAAATAACTAGAAGACTTTATTTCAAGTTTCAGCTGCCTTTGTCATTTTATAGCACAATAGTTAAGAATTTGGGTTCTGGAATCAAACTTGCTGGTATTTAAGCAATGGTTCTATCCAGGCTGGCTATGTGACTTATATAGGTTAATCTCTCTCTCTCTCTCTCTCTCTCTCTCTCTCTCTCTCTCTCTCTCTCTCTCT
>NW_004524606.1:6780814-6803617 GCF_000260255.1 Octodon degus | reverse complement strand
GTTCAGGGTCTCACTACTAGATCGGACTCATAGTGATCCACCTGTTTACAGCCTCCCAAGTGCTGGGATTATAGGCGTGCGCCACCACGCCCAGTCTCAATTGCCATCTCAGCGTGCCCTGGGTGTGGGGGAGGGTGGTGGCACAGTGGGCCCAGGGATGGAACCCCTGGCCCCTGCGCCTGCTTGCTGGTACTTTAATTGGATGTGCTATTTGGCCGGGCCTAATTAACCTCTCTGAACACAGATTTCCTCAATTATATAGGGATAGCCGTTTCTCCTCCCGATGATGTGTGCTGTGAAGATTCTACCGGCATCTTACTGGATGTGTATCCAGTAAACATAGACACACATAAATGCTCATCACTTAGAATATGTGCTAACTCCTTGTGTTAGGTTGAAGGAAAATTTTCAGTTGGTTGAACAAAAAAGAAGTTCAGTTACTAAACAAATGGGTAATTTTCCCTTTTTGCATCAGCTGAGAAAGTAAACAGCAACAATTTTTGTTTCACATAGATGTTCATTAAAATAGCAAGTACCTTGGGTTGGTAGTGTTGTTCATCTGTTTAAGCTTTAATATTACACAAGGGAAATTGCAGAAGCTGAGAGAGCCTGTCCTATTCTTAATGCTCTTCAAGAGTAGGGAGAGATGGGGCCCACTGTGGGTACAGAGGATGCCTGGCCCTTCAGAGGCGCGTTTGGCTCCTGTGCGCGTGCCCTCTTCCACATGGGCCACTCCCTGGAGGTGGTGAGCTCTGCGTGTAGCTGGGCTGTGGAAGTGTCCTCATCTCCACTGATAAAGTGCACTGGACCTGGTGCCTCCCAGAGGGAGGTAGGTGGGGACACTCGCAGGGGAGGGGGGCAGCGTTGCATTAGGGGTGCTGTTTGATAAGCAGGTGGGGAATCAGCAGATTTAAAAGACTGAAGGACAAGACTGTGGAGATAAATTGGCTCACCCTGGTCCTTTTAGCCATTCTTAACTAGAATCAGTGCTTAATACATCACATTTCCTCAGCGAATGTGCCTCTCCCCACCCTCTCTTTTCTTCTTTTAAAGAATGTTAGCGTCCCCAGCTACTTAGTGCTAATACGAAATACCGTTTCTGAGGGGTCTTGATCTCAGAAGGTGTAACATGCAAGGAAAACTAGTAACATGGCTTTGTTTGACTCATGGTCCGAAGCTGGGATTCTGGGTGTGAGTGCTACACCCGCCCTGGGGCAGGCAGCTTGCATTATAGATGAGGGAGGGAGAGCGTCTTGCTCGCTGCTGTGCCTCTGTTTTTTGCTCTTGCTGCTTTTGTTGTCTTAGCTGCCTTGAACTACTGCCCTCTGCCACGTGCCACTCCGCCTTGGAACCAGCTGAGGATGGTCTGAAACCTCCACCAACTGTGAGCTAAATAAGCCTTTCCTTTCTTAATTCTGGGTGTCTGCAGTTTTGTCTCAGCAAGGAGAGAAAAGGAGCCCAAACAGCCTCCCAATATACACCACCATAACTCACTTTTAGGTTATGATAAATTAGTAAAGCACCTATAGTTTTTAAAAGGCATTTTTTAACTTCAGTGATGTGCCATGATTCTGATATTATTTGACTGACTCACACTTGCCAGTTGTGGTCCTCACAGGCTTACATCTTACCTTGGTTCCAGCTTACCCTCTCTTCCAATTGGCTCCATACCTAGGAGACAGGCTTTGTTTTTCCATGTATGTAATTTTCCAGGTGTGCTTTCAGTGCTTAGTGAGTTGGCTTAGATTATGTTCATGATTATGTTTAAGAATTATCTTTTAAATTGAAATCACTACTTGAAAAAATCACAAAGTTTCACATGAAAAATAAATCCAGAATTTGGGAAACACAAGCTGTTTTAGTTCTGTCTCTCTCCACCCTTGGAGATGGGCATTTTTCACTTTTTCTCTCTCTACTGGGTGACTTCCCCAATTTTGGCTTGGATTATGTTCATGGTGAAAACATGTCTAATCTGTGGCATTCCTTTGAGAGGAGGAACTGTTATCCTTTAGGCTTGTGATACTCTTTTTTTACAGTTATCTATTATTATCTATTATAATTCATATAACCTTGTTTCAATGCCTTAATTCCCTTTTTTATTAATTTTATTGAGAAACAGCAATGAGACAGTTTCAAAACTGATTAATAGGACAGTTTCAATAATTAATACATTGCATATTGTTATCTCCTTAGTGGCTATTCATAGTACAAGATGCAGACATGATATCCTGTTCAAATGCTATTAGTATAAATCTTTCTTCTCATTGAATTAAGAGAAAGCTGTATATCTATCCTATTTTGTATATACAGATACAAAATGGTCCTTCCTTTGTATCCCCTTTTGTTGCTTAGTGTTGTCAGAGAAGGGTATCCCATTGCCATTTAAATATTGTAAGTGCGTGAATTCAGAAAAATACCCCAATGCAGTCCGGTAGTCCATAATAGTGTGATACTCTTGCTGTGATATAGCTTTGTGTCTTCAGAAGTCACTATGCAGAGGTGTTTAGAGTTTGCATGCACTGGTAGAAATAAGTGACTGCTATTGTGAAAAGAAATTGGGTTGCCACTCCTTAAATATTCAATGATAAGAAATAGGAAATTTCAGTTTTACTCATGAAGAGCGTTACTAGCATGAGATGAGTTTTAGTTAGTCGTTATTAATATATTATTAAGAAGCACCAGGGCAAATCCTATACCTTGCCTGTTATCCTGTTCCTGCTCCCTGACCCTGGAGGTCTGTTTTGCTACCTGTTCCTGTTTGCCTGAGCGACAGGTACTTGGCTGTGGAGTCCCTCATGGTCCCTCAACCAGCAGGACCGGAGCTGAGGTTCCGGCTACCTTGGTTTCTTTCCCTCCATGCTGAAGTGCTTCCCTGGCTGTGTGGCTTATTTCTACCTATGCTCTCTGTCTGCACTTTCCTAATGTGAGTGAGGCATATTTATTATTACTATTCTATCCTTAGGAAGGTGGAAGCTAGCACTTGGGTTGCTTGCCTCTGCCTGTGGTGGTTTCTCCTTGAAGTGGAAGTGGAACCTGTGGTGTGCGCTCTCTGGCGTGGTGTGTTCACGCTTCATTTCCACTCTGAACAGGGTTAGGGATCATGTGTGGGTTACTGCTCCACATTATCCTGCTAAGCAGATGGAGCCTATAGGACATAAAGGCTGTCTGATAGGTAGAAAATATAGCTCAAGAGCTGGGGATGTAGCTTAGTGACAGACCAGACATACTTTCGTGGGTAGCTTGCCCCACCTGTGTGAGACCTCAACTCAATCTCGGCACCCTGTCCCCACTAAAAGAAGAAATGGAAGGACTACAGTTCAAGAGACTGTTGCTGAAATATAGGTTAAGACATAGTTCTGGAAGAGTCTGGAAGTCTGTCAGGTTAGGTAGGCATGGTGAGGAACATGTCAATCTTTGGGGAATATTGTGTGAGGCTACCCTAGTGGCTTGTCCTATTCCTTTGTGCTATATTAGGCATTGGCTCTTGGAATTACTCCATTTTATTAATTAAAATATGACATAAGTTATAAAACATTCTTATTCTGAAGTGTAAAAAAAATTCCAGATGAAGCTGCCTCAAATTTCCTAGTCTTTCCCTCTGACTCTGCTTCTCTTCAGGTTTCTCCTCAGAAGTAATCACTGCTGTTTGGTGTGTTAATCAGGTAGGATTATTTTATCTGCATGCTGTCAGGAAAGACTCCTACTCAGGTTAGCCTGTTTTTCCTCAGAACAAGAAGTCTTGGGGGTGTAAACCAGAGCTGCTTCAACTATTCATAGGTTTTGCCATTTCTGCCTCACTCTTTTAGTTTGAAATTTCTATTTCACACAGTGACAAGATGGTATAGTTCTAGATAGCATGTCTTTACACCAGTAGAGAAGGACAGGAAAGAGCAAAGGAAAGAGAGATGTGGCAGATGGCAGGTGAGTCTGGCCCTTTTATTTTAATTATTGTTTTTAATATAAGAGTAAAAAATAAACAAAAACCAAAAATGATACTGAATTTCAAAACAAGATGTTACGAAATTAATAAGGATTGTTATACTACATACTGTTATCATCAAGGTAGTTGCTCAAATTACCAGATACAGGCACGGAAAGTTGATCAAACATTATAAGCACTAACTGTTCCTTTAAATGAACTAATAGAAATTAGTACTACAGTTATCTTGGATATCTTACGTATATATAATTTTTTTCCTTTCTTTTTGCAGTACCGGGGATTGAACTCAGGACCCTGCGTTTGCCTGGCAAGCACTTATTCTACTGAGCTATCTCCCTGACCCTTTCCTTTCCTTTCCTTTCCTTTCCTTTCCTTTCCTTTCCTTTCCTTTCCTTTCCTTTCCTTCTTTCTTTCTTTTCTCCTTTTCCCCATGCCTGTTGTTCTTTCCTTTTGAGCAGTCTCTTTCCCTATCACAATAGTTATTGTACCTTTTGGATTTTATTTACTCCTTCAGTTTCTTTTTTCTTTTTCTTTTTCTTTTTTTTTTGTGCAGGGTCTCACTGTGCAGCTCAGACTCGTAGTGATCCTCCCGATTTCTGTCTCCCTAGTGCTGGGATTACAGGCATGTACCACCATGCCTGGACTCCACTGCAAGCTCAGTGTGACTGGGGATGGGGCTGGCACAGCATGTGGTGCCAAGGATTGAACCCTGGCCCCTGTGCTTACTTAAGCAAGTGTTTAGTCCACTGAGCTATCTCTGTGGCCCTTTCTATTTTCTTATAGTAGGGAGAATCTAATCTTTTTTTTTTTGTTGTTTTGTTAGGAAAGCAATACTCTGGGGAAGGTAGGCCCACTGAAGTTGGTACATGCAGTTAGTCGAAACTGGGTTACACACCTAATCTGGAGAAAAATGTTTCAGGCAATAAGGAAGATGGGGAGAAGCAATGTTGGGTAAGCATTAAGCCAGAGTCTGTTTATCCAGTTTCTTCATGAATTTTTGTACACATGGAATTTTCTCTGTCATTTAATATAAACAACATCTACTCTCGATAATTACTGGAAATTTCTTTCTTGTCAGTTTATCTTAGCAGTTATGCTCCACATCAGCACATTTGTCAGTTTTGTGCCTCTTACTGCATATTATTCCATAGTTAAGTGTGTACTGCACTGAGTTTAACTCTGTTGTTCTGTACTCTTCTGTGGAATGATTGGATGCATACTCTTATAACATTTGTGCAGTTAAACAAGAAGCTGATTTTCAGAGCCATGCTATATTCGGTTAGCAATTTGCTGGGTTTCATTTTAGAAATCCAGTTTTCTTCATATTATGTCTGGAGTATAAAAATACATCAAGTTGTTGCTATCACATACCGAAACTCTGCTGATTTTAACCACATTGCATAGAAATCAATCTAGATTATGTTGAACTGTTGCCTTTTTTGGTAAAATAGAAGATACAGAAAATAATTGAACTCTTTGGGGTTGGCTACTTTAGAAACATGGAATTTTGAGTTTTTCAGCAGTGCTGAGCGTGGTTCTGTTGTGGCTTGAGTTTTTTCTTCCCTACTTAGCTCTCATAGAATCCTTTGTTATTTATCATTTAGTCATCGTTGTCAGGGTTTGGGCCCCTTCAGAGTCCCTCCTGTTCTCTGTTATGATTGCTGTTGCAGTGTATGCTAAGGATCAAAGTGTGAGAATTGTATGTTAGACAAGAGTGAATTCATGTACATCCATAGTGTTACAAGTGAAACACAGAAGTTTGTGTGAGGAAGTTATGATTGACTTGTAGCTCAGTGTAATGTTTCTTGTCCTTTTTCTTTCCACTCTGTTCCAGAAGCTTAAGGTTATTATTTAGTAGACTTCTGTGAAGGTAGGATTGCTGGTCAACTTTCTTTGAAAATTAGGAAAAGAGAGAAACACACACACACACACACACACACACATACACACACCCTGCATCAAAACAAAAGCAGAGAGAAAAACTTGTTAATAGATGCTTGGTGATAGGTGTTCTTTCCCCTTCAGCAAATGAGAGGCTAAGATCGTTTTTGTAGTGGGTGAAGCCTTAATGCTGAATTTGTTCTTTGTCCCAGAATGCTGTGGGTGGGATCAGGAATCCTGAGTCTGGTACCTGTTCACCCCACAAGGACCTCTGAGAATTGACTGAGTATTCAGCTATAGCTTTGTGACAGTTGGGAAAACTATCTGTCCCTCTGGGATGCTCTAGGCTTCCCAGGTCCTGTAGTGAAGTCATTAGTAATTCCCAGACCTCCAAAGCCCTGTCCCACCTGGCCTCTTGACGTAATCTCCTGTCACTCTCATTCCTGATCACTGTTTGGGCCATGCTGGCCTCCTCACTGTTGCTCAGAGAACATCTTCACCCGAAGGCTGCTTTCCTCTGCCCAGGGCAATCTTTCTGCCTGCAGTTGTCCTGTTTCATGGAGTCCTTTGGCTAAGTGTCTCTGTGGAGATGGCATTTTGCCTGCCATGTCACTTTCTCTTCTCATGCATTACCTTATAATTCTTTATCAAATGTCATAATTACCTGACATATTTTATTTTTCTGTTGTTTTTTGTTTCACCTTGAAAGAATTTTTATAGTTATGTTTCCTGCATGATAACTAGCACATAGTAGACCTACAGTAAACATTTGCTATGTGCGTGTGGGACAGGCATGTGCCTTACTTATTTCTGTATTCTCAGAGCTGATGAATATGCTTAGTGGCAATAAAAACAGTATCACTCAAGGCTGATTGAGACTTCTTATGCTCTAGGCTCTGTTCCATGTGCATATTTTGTAAGTGTTAATTCACCTAAAACCCTTTGATGCATAGGTCCTGTTATTTTCTCCATCTGTGGTAATAAAGAAACTGAGGTATGATGCTTGAGCAGCTACTCAAAGGCCTGCTGGTGCAATGCGCCTCCTTCCTGGGCAATCTTCTATGTCTTGACTCCCTTGCCCTCTCATCTTTGCCTCTGGTAAGCATGCAATAAATACTTGATGCATCAAAATTAATAGTTAATAAAGGGTCAGAGACCAGAGTAAAGGTAGAAGGGTGCTAATCTGGTTGTGTAAATGAAAGAAAGGACAGGAATTAGCATGATCTTGAGGAGGCAGAGGCTCAGCCCCTTCTTCCTGCCAGCACTGCCACAAAAGAAAGATGGCATTTTCATGGGGTCTGGGAGGGTGAGTCTTCTAGGCAGAAAGGAGGAAAGTGGGGCATCCTGGGAAAGTGGCAAGACCCAATTATCAAGCAATGAAAATATCCAAACAGATATGCAGAAGGGAAACAAGATGTCTGTAACTGAGTTAGCCTACTCCTGTGTTTTAAACATAGCATACCCATGTCTGTTAATGCTTGAAGATATACTTTTAGAATGCCAGCATGGGGAAAACACGTTTTCCTTAATCCTGTCTTAGATAATAAAAATAATCAAGGCTAACAGAGAGATATAAACATGGTGACACTCCAATATTGTGTCTCTTTGACACTGTAAATTAAAATATCACTTAGTCATTCAGAATCATGGTGCCGTCCACTGTGCTTTGTGCCGCCATGCCTCCACAGAAGCCAAGTGACTCGCAAATGAACCTTTACAGTTTTTGAAGAACCGTCTGTCTTTTGTAGAAGGGACAAGGGTTTTTCTGGAGCAGTTCTTTCTGAACCCTATTCAAAGCACACAGGATTTCTAGATTCAGAAGGACTAATTACTCTGATCTGGAATCTGAGATGTGGCAGGGTCTTTTCTCCCCTTTCATTCCTTTTTCTCCCACGCTGCTGAACACCTGAAGTCTTGCTATTGCTGGTTGTTGTGTTTCTTAATAGATGATGATGCTAAGGTGGGTGGCATCATGACATCTTGCAAACTTTGTTGATGCATTTCAGTGACTAGGGATTGAGGACTAGGAACTCTGAAATGGGTTGTGAGTATGTCGACTTTCATTCCAAAGCTGAAGCTTGGCCTGTTCAGTTAAGGGCTTTGAAGCTGGTCTTGGGGAGTGGTGATGAGTTACACTCCCAAGCCCAGGTCTGAACTGGTGGAGAGTGAGCCACAGAGTCAGGTGAGAGCAGAGCAGCTGTGTGGCCTGAGCAAAGCCAAAGCAGGGTGAGGACGCCCTTGAGGGCTGTGTAGCAGCCAGGGGCATGGAGCCACTTCTGCTTGCCAGCAGTCTGCAGGCCTCTGCAAAGGACATGGCTGTCTTGGCTTGGGGTTGCCCAATGCCAATGTCCTGGGGCTCCAAAGAGAGTGGGGGCTCAGTCAGTCCTTCAAATTCTTAATTCCAGCAGCCACTCCTCTTCAGTTGCTTGGCCCTGGCACCATGTGGCATGAAAGCGCCATCACCCTCCACACCATGTCATCCTACTGTCCTGTGTTGGCTTCACTCAGCCTCAAGACTCAAGTTAGCACCGACTCTTCATTTCTTTCTATCCTCTTTACCCAGCCCAGTATCTAAGACTTCAGATAGGAATTTGAAGGAGTGCTCTGCAGCCTCATGCCTCAGAAGCCCAGGAGGGCCGGGAAGAGACACATTGCTTGAGTCCCGTGCACTTTCGTATTTTAGGAGTCTCTGAGTCTGAACTCAGAAAGCCTCATGGTCCCCTGAGGAGAGTGACATTTGCTCACCCTGTCCAATAGATCCAACCTGTGTTCTATGAAGTATGATTGGAATATACCCTGAGTGTTTAAATAAAACATATTATTACAGTAAAAAGCATGTTGCAATGAATTATCTTCAGAATACCCTCTATCACTTAGAACACACATATCCCACCATTCTTGTCACTTCTTGAGGCAGTTGTAGAAGTCTCCTTCTATGTCTTTATGAAATGAGACAAAAATATAATCAGCACTGCTGCCAAGCACTATCCAGTGGGAAGGTGGGCTCATAGAAACATTACTGTATGTCCAGATCCACCTTGTTTCCCAGATCTGGACCTTGGGCTCTTCCCAAGAGATGAAATGACCTGGAAGATAAATGCTTTGAACTGGTTCAGGACATGGAGGCAGCTGCAACAGTGCAAGTAAAGACACTCCTGAAGAAGGACTTTCTGGACTGTTTTCTGACCTGCTTTAAGCAGTAGTAGTGTTATTAGTGTATTCTAAGTGAGGGCAGCACTTCAAAGGGGATTAATAGTAATGTGTCTTTTGCTGTAACACATTTTTAAAATTTAAGCATTCACCTTGTTTTGATCACAGCTCATACACACACATCACATTATCATGCTGGGTCAATGCCAGATGTTAAACTTGTGTGAACTTGTCGATCAGACCTCGGTAATTTGGAAGGAAAGAATTTATTTTGAAAGACTGAAGGGCGGGGAGGGCAAGAGTGTGGACAGTCCTGCCCAGGGGTGTTGAGCCCTGGAGAATTCTCCAGTGCGGAGCCTTAGGAGAAGCAGGAGCCGAGGGACCCACTGTGAATGAGAGTTGGCCTGGTGTTTTGGTTGCTTATTGCTGTGTAAGAACGTACTCCAGAGCTCAAGGCAGCACTTTACCTTGCCACCACTGTGGATGAGGAATTCTGCTCTGCTTGTTAGGTGGTGGCTCCTCACACAGGCTGCACTGCGTGGTGGCATTCAGTTGGGTCTTGGGATTGCCAGGGCTTCACTCCTATTTCTGTTTTGGGGGCTGATTTTCCTGGCAGGCACGGCTCAGCCAGGTTCCTTTGTGTAGTCCCAGGGCTTTTCAGAGACTCTGTTCAGTGTGTTTGGGGGTTTGTGCTTCCTAAGTGTGGCTTAAAATAAAAAATAAGCATCCTGGGAGCCAAGAAGTGGCAGATATACATCTCTTGTGGCCTGTGTCTAGAAGCTGTCATGGTGTCATCCCTGCATTGTTATATCGTTCAGAGTTATCAGAGCCTGTTCAGACTCAAAGGGAGGGGACAACAGACCTCATCTCCCCCCAAAGGGGTGCCAAAGCATGTGTAGACATCTTTAATCTGCCACAGTGAGTTACCACCTTCTAGATCAACCTATTGGCCCAATATGATGTAAGAGATCAGGAAAGGAAATACAGGGTTTTAAGCAAATTTTCTCCTAGGATAACCAAGGGAAGAAATGTGATGGAAAAACCTACCTGCATTCTACTCATAAGCAGGAGTAGTTATTGCTCCATTTCTTTGGAAGGATAGCTTATGCTAGGAGTAGGAAATCTATTTAAGGGAGAAATTCTAGAGGGCTGTTTTTATTTTCCTTCCTAGTTTTTTTATTTGCCATTCTCCTTTGGCAGAGGATTCTAATGAATCAAATTGGGTGAGTTAATGAGGTGAAAAGACAGGTAGTCTCGTCCTGTCCATTAGGAGCAGTGCATGTTAGTCCAAATCAGCATGGCTGAGGAGTGGCAGAGGGCTGGGGCTGGGGCTCAGGGCTGGGGGTGATGAATTGTAGCTTTAGCTTCTCGCTGATGACAAGAGAGGTTATGGCCAGAGCCACTGATGCTGGATGTAGGAAGTGTTACAAGGACAGAGCATATTTGGGTGGTTGGTGGGGGAAGAACATAACTCAGTGTGCCTGTCCCTTTTTATTTTAATCCGTGTTCAGTGCTGTTGCCACCAAGGTGAGTTGGCATAGCATAGTCCACAAAAAAGCTGCATAGTAGAATGAAAAGACTGCTGTTTCTGCTTTATTGATTTAAGATACCTGTGTCCTGGGGGAAAGGCATATAGGTCACAGGGAACTCCAGTTACATCTTGTAGCTAAAAGACTAAAAATGTAGGAGGGAGGACATCCTTTTTATTGTTGGATACATGGGTGGCTGAGAGTGAGAGAAAACACTCTCTGATTCATTCTTTCTAACCTTGGGCCTGGCATTACAACCACGTGTGGAGTAGGGCTTCAGAAAATGCTGGACAGATTAATTTCGTGTGTATCGCTTTAGCGTGGAGAAGACAGATTCCTGCAGATATGGCCAGGCAATGTAGTATGGCAGCTAATATCACAGGCACTGAGGCGAGACTCCTTATGGTTAAACCTTGGTCCTGTTATTAAATAGCTGTGGAAACTTCTCAACTATAAAATGGAGGAAGTAATAGCATTTACTTTTAAAGCATAGTTATGAGGATGAAATGTATATTACATATAAAGTACAGTAACTGCTTCAAGAGTGAGGGCTATTAGCAACAATAGTTTGTCTCTTCTAATGCCACCCCTGTCATTAGTTTTTGACATAAATCAGGACTTAAAATGTTTGATGAGTGAATTCTACCTGGACTTTGTTTAACCTTTGGAGGACAAGTTCAAAGTAGGCACCGCCCTTGAAAGTGATAAGTGTTTCTAAATCGTGCTGCACATCTGGGAAATGAATGTGGATTGTATGACCCAGTGATTTCACATATTCCTGGGTGCAAATCCACTAATTTGGAGCTGGTGGCCTTTGAAAAGCCCAGTGCTTCTCAGACTCCTCTGAAAATTAATTGGAGATGACTGTGTGCGTTGTGTTGGGTGACAGTCACACATTTGCGATTCAGCTCTGGGACAGGTGGCCTTGTGCTAGCAGGGAAGAAGATAGCAGTGACAGTTGTGAAACCACAGAGACCTGATGCACATTACAAGTTCTGTGGGTTCTGTGTGTGTTCCACCCCTTAAGATCACATTCTCCCTGGACTTGGAAATGTGGCAGCCCTTTCTTGGTGTTGGGTTTTCATGCAGATTACAGTATCCTTGTGTTGGTAGCATAGGTTGGAAATGTGAGACAGAGTAAGTTCAAAGTTTGAAAGAAGCACACTTCAGTATTTTAGGAGATAACAGCAACCTGAAGCAAGAGGAGCAGCTGTTGCTTGATCTAGCCATGATATATAGGGTATGCCCCATGGTGTGGGGCATCAGGCCGATTTGGCAGGCATAGTGCCACCCACGTGTGAATTGAAAAGATCTCCCATGAGGAATAGCATTGGCTCATCTGGCACATCTGCTGCAGGTAAGCTAGCTTTCTATGTGAGGAAGGCTGGGGCTTTATTTTTCTTTTTCCCCCACCATATTGGTTTTGTGTGAATGTTATTAGCCAGTTTACATGCTTGCAAATGGAAGGAAGCGGATTATAATAACTTTTATTTACTCTCCTGACTACTGACCTGGGTTTGCACATGTTTTTTTCTAAATCTAGTCAGGGCAGAGGCTCACTTTCTGGCTGGGGAAGTTTTACAGATCCAGCCTACGTTTGTCAGGATGGTGCTTTTGTTTTACTATCTCTATCTTTTTAGGGGGCTTAAGCCTGAAGAAATAAAGAAATCTATTAGGAGACAAGATAATAGCACACCAGAGCTGCTAATTGGAAACAGGAGGGGTTCAGAGAACGGGCTAAGATAGTAGTGGTGAACCTATGGCATACATGTTATTTATTTTTGAGACAAAAACATTGTCTCAGTTACTCTTCTCTCATTGCTGGGACAAGTACCCGACAACCAAAATAAAGCAACGAATGGTTTATTTAGCTCCCATACTGGGCTGGCTCCAAGGCAGAGTGGAACATGGCAGAGAGCAACCTTTCTTTTTCTTTCTTTCTTTCTTTCTTTCTTTCTTTCTTTTTTTTTTTTTTCTCTGAGTCAATACAGTTATTTTATTCTTGGCATGGCAAGAGCCTCAGACAAGGTGCTTGTCTGTAAATTCTGAATAATCTGTTGTCAGAACAGCAAAACTTCAATCTCTATACTGTATTTCTTCATAGGAGGTAGGGTGTAGTTGTGCAGAAAATGGGAAAGAGATCAGATAAAGCAAAACAAGAGTGTAGAAGACCAAAGATTATTTTCTTAAGTGATTGCCTGGCATAGCCTCTAGGATTGCACTGTTTCCTACAATGAAATGAAGTGGATATTTAAGGCCACCTTTCTGCCTAGTAGCATGGTTATTTGTGTCTTTGTCTCTTCTCTTATTTTTTTTCATAATTTTATTGAGAAACAAATAGTAATGAGACAGTTTCAAACCAAATTGGTAGGACAGTTTCAATAATTAACACATTGCATACATTCTTCCTAGTGGTTAATTGCTGTACAAGATGCGGACATGATATCCTATTTACAAACACTATTATGACAAATCCCTCTATTCATTAAGAGAATATAACTACGTATCTATCCTAACCACTTTGAATACACTGGAAAAAAGAGAGCAAACTTTCATGGCAGCATGAAAGAGCAGAGAGCAAAGGGGGAGGGTCAGCAGCTCAGGCAGCTAGCCAGCCTCTCTCCCTGCCTTACATTGTAATGCAAATTACCTGCCCCAGGGCAGGTGCAACATCCACACTCACAATAATCTGAAGCTGACAAAGGATCTACAATCTGAGGTACAGAATCTCAGGAAAAAGCCTGAGGGGATTTCACTGACCTTATCAGATCCAAAAGCTACAACTCTTGTTGCATAGGTCTTGCTTTACCTTGGTCTTAACCTTCCAGCAGAAAAGTATAAACACAAAATATAAGAAGTAAAGCCATGCTGTTATGTTGAGCTGTAGGGGACTCAGGTCAACAATTTCTGACACTGCCAGTCAAGCAGAAGACCCAATACTATTATGGGCTACTGGACTCTTTTAGAATATTTTGCTGAGTTGACACACCTATAATATTCAAATAATGGAACTAAACAAAAAAGGGGATACAGATGAATGTCCATTTTGTATCTGTGTATTCAAAATGGTTAGGATAGATATATAGTTACATTCTCTTAATGAATAGAGGGATTTGTTGTAATAGTGTTTGTAAATAGGATATCAAGTCCGCATCTTGTACAGCAATTAACCACTAGGAAGAGAATATGCAATGTGTTAATTATTGAAACTGTCCTACCAATTTGATTTGAAACTGTCTCATTGCTATTTGTCTCTCAATAAAATTATGGAAGAAAAAAAACAAACCAGAAGCTGCCCCATGACTGCATGAGGGACCAACTAGACACAAAGCATAACACACATTAATGTCTGTATTGCTTTTTCTGAACTGAAATCTCAGTCTTCAGGTTTAATTGCAGTGTTGGCACCTTGTGATGTAGGCACTTGTCTCTAAAAGGCTCACTATCACTGGTCTAAGGTAACTGTGCTGCTTTCTACTTGGCGGGTAGTACTTCATGTCATGGTGGAACCAAAGAAGGTCTCTCCTGTCCCTTCCATAGCTTGGCAGTGCCTGTGTGACTGTCCATACAGCCCATATGGCCTGTCCAACCTCTGGTATTTCCTGTCAGCTTTATATAGTTTCTCTGTTTAAATTTTCTCCTTTGTCTGCCCCTACACCCCAAAGACCCAGCACCACCTTTGTGTCAGACAGTGAAGACCAGTGGCCTCCAAGTGAACACTGCTGGTGGATTAGTAGAGGTCAGAAAGCAGAGCTGGGGCTATACTTCATGGAAAGGAGGAGTTCTATTATTTGTTTTTTTTAGGAGGTTGGGGAACATTTTTCAATATGAAAAGGCTGTGAACTCATTGGAGTAGTATTTATGAAGCTTGGGTAGGTGCTGGTATGTCCAGAACCTGTTGGAAGCATTTGCATTTATATCATATAAATAGTAAAATACTCATTACCTGCTTTACCAGTTAATATTTTGTGGACTGAATCCAACTTCATCATGTGTTATTTTTGTTTATTGTTAGTTTTTAAAAAAACATTTCATGTTCCCATATGGCCTTAACATTGCTCCCCAAGTTGATCACTTACTGTGAGCAGCTCTTGCTGTGTCCAGAGGAGAAGTGGTCATTTCCACATTTAGTTTAGGTCTCTTTCCAAGTGTCACCTTCTGTGGGCCTGTGCTGTACACATTTATCAGTTTACTTCATAGGACTCAGTTAGGGTCTGTTTTTCTGTATTTATTTGCTCATGTTAAGTGTCTCACTACTAGAAAGTACACTCCATTGGGACTGGATCTTAGTTTTGCTTTTCTGAAGCATCATCTTACCATTACCCAGGCGGGGCTCACACTTGTGCGCATATGCAGTTCCCTGCCTCGGTTTCCCAAGAAGGGGGTACTGCAGGTGGTTGCTGTCATGCGCTGCTGTGGCAGAGACTTTTGTCCATTTTGTTCACTTCTGGATCCTTGTCACCTAAAATAGAAGTTGGCAGGCTACAACCCTTGTCCAGATCTGGCCCATGGTTTGTCTTCTTGAGAATGAAGAAAAATCTTTATGCTTTTAAACACTTATAAAAAGAGGTTAAAAAAATGAAGTAATAATATGAATATATCACCAAGATTGTGTGTGGGCACAAATCCTAGAAGATGGACTGTCCATTCTCTAGAGAAAGTATTTCTGTGTCTTCTCTGAGGCTGGCTATGGAGCGTGTCCTCTATAGATACTCCTCAAGTGGCTTAAAGCTGTTTGGCTCACTCAGTTTTGGGTTCTATGAGGGTTATTTTTAATGTTTTAGGTCCTTTCTTTCCTAGATTGATGCCTTACAACAAGCAGTGTTCAATACACTTTCTTGAATAAGACCCCAGACACATAAAAATCTATTGTTGGCTCTGAAAGCCATGATTGTGGTGAAATATGTTCTTGTATCTCAGAGTTACAGCACTTAACCCATCTGTGGCCATTGAAGCAGTGGGGATCATTATTGTACAGAATTTCAGTTAGGCAGGAGGAGTAATTCAAGAAACATCTTGTACAACTCTGGTTAATAATGATATATTGTGTTCTTGGAAATTGCTCAAAAGATAGATATCTGTTAAGTGGTCTCACTCAAAGAATGGAAAGATGGTAAATACCTTGATTTATCCATTCCATGGGGTATATGTGTTGGAATGTACTGTGTTGTATAGCATAAATACATACAATTTGTATTTGTCATTCAAAAAATAATCAACCCCAGGCATGGTAGCACATACCTGCAATTTCAGTACTGTGGGAGGCTGAGGCAGGAGAACAGCAAGTTTGAGCTGAACTCAAGTAACTAAGTAGTATAGTAAGACCCTATCTTGAAATTAAAAAAAAAAAAAATGAGCTCAATGCTAAGGCCCTGGTTTTAATCCCCAGTCCTGGAAAAAGAAAAGAATTAAATACTGAAAAAGTACGACAGCTCTAAATCAAGAGAAAAAAACCAAAGCTTTAAAAAGAATCATATTATAGTAAGTTGTTGAGCTGTCTCCTGGTAGTATATGAAGTATCTTAAAGAAAATCACAGGAGCTGGAGAGATAGCTTGGTGCTAAGTGCCTGCCTGGTAAGTGCCAGGACCCAGGTTCCATCCTCAGTACCGCATGCCATGCCAGCCTTGTGCTGAGCTGGCCACCGAGGCCAGGCATGGTGGTGCACCCCTGTAATCCCAGTGCTGGGGAAGCTAGACAGGATCACTATGAGTCCGAGCTGCATAGTGAGACCCTATACAAAAAAAAAAAAAAGAAAAAAGAAAAGAGAAAAAAAAGGATTAAAAAAATAAAAGAAAATCATGGATGGTGATGAATGTGATGAAAGCTCCTTGATTTTTGCCCTGGCTCTACAGGAGCACAGGCAGGATCACTGGAGGAGGGCCCAGGTCTGGGGACCTCTGTGTATGCCAGAGCTCTGCCAGGCTGGGAGCAGCAGAGTAGAAGGAAGGGAAAGGCGAGGCTGCCCTGTGGAGAGAGCAGGACCAGGGATGTCACCAAGCACACTCCATGGCAGTTTTTCTCAGGCCCTCCATGTCACTTGTATCACACCTAGGGTCTTGTTAAAATGTTGATGGTGAGTCAGTTTGGAGTGGGGCTTCAGTTGCCTGTTTCTAGCAGCCTGCCGGGTGAGTCTAAAGACACCGTCTTTTTGGATACTCTCTTTTTTTTTCAGCAAAGGACTAGAGGAGGACTTGGCAGTTTTTTTTTCCCTAATGTGTCAGCAAAGATGTGCGGTATGATAAAAATACAGCAAATGTTTTACTTTCAACATTTATTACAGTACAAGACACATTCTCATTAATCCTCCTCAAAATATCTCCTCTCCCTTCAAACGCACTTATCCCATTATTCTAGCCACTCACAGAAGCAGTGGCAATTTCTACAAACAAGAGCTTCATAGTGTGTCCTCACTACCTTATTCACCAGATCTGGCAACAATGTGCAACTTGTGGCTCTCCCCTAAAGTTAAAATGACCATGACAAGTAATAGTTTTGAATTGATTCAGGATGTCAAGGCAGCCACAACAGTGCAGTTATGACAGGCATGAAAGAGAACTTCCAGAACTGCTTCAGAAAGTGGAAGAGTGGTGGGATGAGTGTGTTGAAAGTTAGGGAGCAGATAGGTTTTGAAAGAGATGAAGGACAATGTGTCTTTTACTGTCATTGATTTTTAAAATTTAAGCATATTTATTTTTTATTTTTTGCAGTACTGGGGATTGAACTCAGGACCCTGTGCTTGCCAGGCAGACATTTATCCTCCTGAGCTATCTCCCCAGCCTGTAAACATATTTTTTGACTGTGTCTTGTATCACAGACCACATGGCCTCTGTGACAGCTGTTCAACCCTGCCTTTGTGAGGGAAAACAGGCCATGGATCGTACACAAATGAATGAGTGCCTGGGTTTTAATAAAGCTTTATTTGTACAAAGAGATGTCCAACTGCCCTTGGTTTGTGGGTCACAATTTGCCAATTGTGGGGATTATAGACCCATACTAAGTATTATCACTGTTTTCCAGTTACAGAGGACTTCCAGCATCACAGGGTAATTTTCTAAGCACTAGCTGTCATTCATTTGGACTCTGGTATAGTACAAAAATATAAAGACCTGGAAGCTTGAGGAACTGCCACAAGGGCATACAGCTACTTGGTGGCCACATCAAAATGTGATGCTGGTTCCGTGGCTCCAATCAATATTTTTTTCTTCTAGAAAGTAGGTTTTGGACTGGGCAGATAGCTCAGGGGTCTACGTGCCTGCCTGTCAAGTATGAGGAACCCCAATACCACATGCTATGCCAGCCCCGGAACGGGGCGTGGTAGCACATGCCTGTAATTCCAGCACTGGGGAGGCTGAGACAGGAGGATCACTATGGTCTGAACTACAGAGTGAGACCCTGTATCAAATAAATAAATAAATATTAAAAATTAAAAAATAGATTTCATTTTGGTGATAACTTTTGCTTTGGAAATAACTTTTCTTTTTTTTTAAAAAAAATATTTAGCCTTTCTTTATAAGGACTGCACTAGAATATAACCTCCACATGGCAAACATTTGTATGTTTAGTCTGTATTCTCACAGCCTTGAAAGAGGCCGGCTAGGTGCTCAATAGTAGGTGCTTAATGCATACGTACTGAGTGAATGGTATCACATGATTTCCCCCTCCTAATACGTGTTTAATAGGAAAAGATTTTGGAAGTAAATTAAGCAGACAATTACGCAGTTAGTGACTCTTAGAGTAAGTCCTAGAACAAAGACATTACTGCACATGGACTCCTTCCTACCTAGCAGATCACTTAACTGTTTGAAAAGCCCAGATTGCTGGGAGCTCCATTGTTAGCTTGTGGTTGCCAACAGATATGACTCCCTCTTGGATTTGAGGCTTTATTTTCCCAGCACTGGGAGTACAGTGATGGTCTATCAAACCACTTGGGTGACTGGAGGGGTGCTAACTGCTTCAAGGATAATTCCTTGGCATAGATCCAAGAGATCCAAGAGATGATCCCTACCTGGTGGTGGGGAGACTTCCAAAATAGTTCCGACATGCTGTGTGGCAGTCTCGCACCAGTACAAAGAGGGATAGCTTGCAGGTGACATAATTAGGTCACTGGGGGCAAGGATGCTTAGAAATGATAAGGAAATCTGCATGACTTGCAGATTGCCCAAGTCTTATATCCCTAACCACATGAAATAAAAGATGTGATGGTAAGGTGGGGAGCTATACCCCTTTCTTCTTTTCTATTTTTTGTGGTACTGGGGATTGAACTCAGTACCCTGTGCTTGCCAGGCAGGCACTAACTCTACTGAGCTATCTCCCTGGCCCCTTTTTTCTTATTTTGGAAAACTTGATACTGTTTATAAAAATGAAGTCTATGGCTCTAGCTGGAGTGGGGTTCCTGGTAATGATATTTTAGTTGAAGAGAAAAAATATATAATTTGCATGCAGCTCTTTTGATGCAAAGTAGAAGGGTAATTTGGTAGGTGTGCTCAAAACATCACAAATAATTTTAAAGAATGATACATGAAGATGATAAATGGTAGCTCTGAAATGAAATTTGCAAAAGTAAAGATGTTTCCACGTGGCCACGTCTGGCTCTGATCCACAGGAAGCAAGAGGGAAAATTCAGCTGCTGAAGCTGCAAAGAGACTGACCGGGCAAGTCACGCAGATTTCCTTATCATTTCCAAGCATCCTTGCCCCCAGTGACCTAATTATGTCACCTGCAAGCTATCCCTCTTTGTACCGGTGCAAGACTGCCACACAGCATCTATGGTGCGGAGGGAAATTTCTCACGAAATTATTTTTCTCTCTGCTCCACTTGAGCAGCTAAGTTGCCTAGTTTACCTTAAATGGAGAAATTGTCACTTCACAATTTTGAGGTTTACTTATGCATGGTGTTTATTATTTATCATGCCTTCTGGGAGCCTCTGGCGGGAGAGAAATGCGTTTGTTTCTGTTCCACGCTGCTTCTTTGTTCATTCACTCCTTCAACAAATATTTGAATACTGAACCGAACTAGGTTTTGTTTTCTGGATGTTCAAGGAGCTAGTAAATAAAGGAAGACAGTAAGCAAACAGGAAAAAATAAACATCAGTTAGTGATGAGTTTTAAGGAGAAAAGTGAACCAGAGTGAAAGAATTAGGGGAACAAAGCTGGCATTGAGAAGGCAGCAGTTTCAAATTGGGTCCCTCAGGAGGGTGGGTATCAGGAACCTCACCATTTGGATAAAGACCTGACAGCTAGTCAGCTATGAACCCCCTAATCCAATTACCTTCCAAAAGCCTCACCTAGAAGTGCATAGGGCTCTAGGGGGACATGTGGGTGGATATGGGCCAACTTATAATGGGAGGAACTAGCAATAATAACATAAAGCCAACCCAAACAAAGAAAACAAACAGAATCACATGGCATTAAAATAATTTTAGCAGTTGACTCTTGGGGCTGGGGAGATAGCTCCGTGGTAGAAGCACCTGCCTGGAAAGCTCAAATGCCTGAGGTCAATCCCCAGTACTGCATGCTGTGCCAGCCCCAGAAACCTAGGCATGGCGGTACATACCTGTAAACCAAGTGCTGGGGAGGCTGAGACAGGAGGATCACTGTGAGTCTGAATTGTGTAGTGAAACCCTGTAATACATTTTTTCTTAAAGAAGTTGACTCTTGGAGGTAATTTTCAATAAACAACAACAATTAGGAAATTTTTGGTCATTAGTGTTGAGTAAACTGTGCTGTTGTCATTAGCAGAGCATACAACTGACCTCCGGCCTAAGTTCATTTGCAGACCAAAAATTAGAGAAAAAGAAAGGCTGCAAGGACAGCCAACATTTTGGCTCTAGCCTTTCAAGGTTGATGAGGACTCAGGACATAGGAGAACCTGTACTGTAACATCATGTAACTCAGTTGTATCCCAAATTTTCTGATCAAGGATATTATGGGGCCACAGAAGAAAGTGATCGTGGTCATATAGACTGTTAGACAGCATATCAAGGAGTTCATTCAGTGAGAGATATATGTAGTGTAGACTTGCCGTGGTTTTGTTACATTCACCATAGTAGGTAAATTTGCCAGAGCCAGTGCTCAAATGTTTGCTAAGTTGGCTTAACTCAGTAACGCTTTACATCCTACTCACAGTTTGGGTTACCTTTTTAAAAAATGCAAACATTTGGTTTCTCTGGATAGTTTAGAAAGACAGCTTCAGCAGCCAAAGGGAACTAGTAGTTTCTCAAAGCTGTCCACACCTGCCATATTAAGAAACAACAAGCATAATACATTTTTATTTTGCTAACATGGGGCTCAATAGGATTGGAAAATTAATACCAGTAGAGATTTTCTGCGGGCAGTTTCCATGGTGGAATTACTGAGGAAAGGTTCACAAATACCTTTTCAAGTGATGGATTTGACAGCATTGTCTTTAAATAGAAGACAGAGAGCCATGAGGTTCTTACCCTGGTTTAAACGTGTCAATATTTTCTCATTTTTTCTTTCAAGTAGAAAGTTAGCTATGGGTAAAACACCTGAAGGAAATGTGGGTGCTGGGAAAGTGCCCTTGATGGCTGCCATTTTGGGGGAAAGGTTGCAAATTCAGGGTGGCAGTGGTATTTGTTATCAGGGATGGCGCTTATAGAACTCACCATGCTTATTTTCTGTTGAAAAAAAAATTAATAAGATGGGATGTCTTTATTGACCATCAGCCTCCAGCCTTCATGCCGCATCCTTGCATTGGTGCTGTGCTTATGACCTCAGCATTATCCCACATGGCTCGGAGTTTGCCCCTAAATGAACAGCATGATATATTTTGGCAGGAGTCCAGAAGTTATTGATTTTTGGTCATGTTTTTCAGCCTCGGGGAATGTATAGATGACATTATTATAGAATTTTAAAAGGATCTTCAATTGGAAGTATTGACTGTTAAAACAACACAGTTGTGAATAAAATTATGTACAGAATCAGTTTCCACAGGGCTACTGAAGTCCACCCATGTTTGTGTACCACCTAAATTGTTACCATTGTGTGGCATAGCCTAGGTGTGTTTTGTAATTTCCCAGCATCACCAACTTTGAAATGAAGTTCTTCACCAGCTTTAAAAAAAAAATTATTTCTTATTTTTGTTGCATAAAGTGAGTCTAATAACACTGTATTTATTTAGCTGACAGACTTTATATTTATTCTATGAAACAGGATGCTTTGCTATATGTGAAACATATGCATAGGTTGTGGAATGGCTAAATCAAGCTGTTTAATATGCACAGTATTTCATGTAATGCTTTATTGTGGTGAGAACCTTTAATATCTTTTTTTAAAAAAAATGATAAACAATGAAACAGATTAGTAGGACAATTATAATAGTTGATACATTGTTTCTTGCCATCCTTGATGCATTTCCAGTTTCTAAACATGTTAGTAAGACAGCTATGATAGTTGATACATTGCATGTTATTGTCCTCAGTATTAATTAGTGAGGGGCTGGGGATATACTTGACTGGCAGGCACAAGGTCCTGAGTTCGATTTCCAGCCTCCCCTCAAATGCTTAAGTATTAATTAGAGTACAAGATATAGGCACGATATCTTGTGTAAATACTGTTAGAACAAAGCATTCTTTTCAAGCAACTAAGAGTGCTCGCTTTTGCAGCACATATATTAAAATTGGAACGATACAGAGAAGATTAGCATCCAAGGAGCTAAGAGAACCTCACTATAAAACTATCTCTTTTTGAATTTTATTTTAAATAGTAAAGTATCTTAACTACCTTATGTGTACATATATATTTTCCTTTTCCCTTTCTTCCTTTCCCTTGTCCCAATCACATTTTGTCTTTTCTTTTGCTGTTTTTTTTCCTCAGTACACCATATCTGTTGTACGTTTCAGATCCTATTTGCCTGTTCAGTTTCTCACACGAGGGAGCCATTATGGTGTTTGCACATGTAGATCTGATTTATTTCACTTATGTAATATCTTCTTTAATAATTTCTAGTATATAGTATATTGTTATTAACTGTAGTCATCATGGTGTACAATAGACCTCGTGAACTTATTTTTACCAGTGTAGCTAACAATTCCTATCATTTGTCAAATATTTCCTCATTTCTTTCTCCACCCACCTCAGACCTCTGGTAGCTTCAACTTTACACTCATACAAACTTGTATGAGTTTGACTTTTTTTCCCCATAATTTTATTGAGAGACAAATAGCAGTGGGACAGTTTCAAATCAAATTGGTATGACAGTTTCAATAATTAACATGTTACATACATTCTTCCTAGTGGTTATTTGCTGTACAAGATGCGGACATGATATCCTATTTACAAACA
>NW_004524606.1:6777244-6779773 GCF_000260255.1 Octodon degus | reverse complement strand
TACAAGTTCTCATATGTCCTGAGGCTTAATTGACCTTGGAAGGCTATGGCCAAAATGTTGGCTTTCCTTGTGGCCCTCCTTTTTCTCTGATTTTGGTCTGCAAACTTAGGTTGTTAACCCTCCAGAAGACAAGCTTATTGTTATTACCATACAACCTAGGCTGTTAAGCTTAACCTCACTATCTGTCTGAATATCAAACATCTTAGGCATAAATGGAACAGATATTTTTCATCAAGTATTGATATGTTGAACTTTAAGTCTATGATTTTTTTTTTTTGGTGGAAACAGGGATTAAACTCAGGCCCTTCCACTTGCCAGGCAAGCACTTATTCTACTAAGCTATCTTCCTGGCCCCTTCTACAGAATATGATGAAAAAACAATTAAAATATATTTTAAAAATAGGCATAAAAATTATATAATTCTTATGTTTACACATAAGTCCGGAAATCTAACCATATACAACCTTGTAGCAGGACAGTCCCACAACATTCCTTTTCCCGTCTCCTGACTTCATTCACCACCCCCTTCTTTTTGAACAATCATCTATCCAAGAGACAGCATGGCAGCAACTGGCATGTCATGACAAACAGCCTATATTCAGAAGACCAGAATGATAGGCACAGCAAGCATGAACCTACTACTACAAATTTCCATCTTAAGTACAGTTGCTTAGTTCACAGGTGTCTGTATATATAGTTTGTCAGGGTGAGAACCATTCCAGTTAACTGCTTGATTCAAAAATCTTCTGAAGATTCTCAGGATCATTGCCTCACCCATCCTCTACATATAACTGTATGGCTTGTCACTGTCATGTTTCCTAGCTCTTCTCCTTGCTCTCTTTTTATTGTCTAGTCTTCAAGTTCTTGCTTTCCCTTTACTTGTATTATAACTTTCTATTTGTATTTCTTCTTTTGAATTCTTATACTAGGGAAACTATACAATATTTACACAATGTGTATCTGGTTTATTTCACTTATGAGTATATCTTCAAGTGACATCCACTTCAATATAAAGACTTCAAGTTTATCATTCTTTGTAGCTGAGTAATATTCCGTAGAATAAAAATACCACATCTTTTTCATCCATTCATCAAGTGATGGGCATCTTGGTCGTTTCCAAGATTTGGCTATCACAAATTGTGCTGCTATAAACATAGGCACACATATCCCTATGATATGATGTTTTCAGATCCTCTGGGAAAATTTCCAGTAGAGGAATGGCTGCTTTAAATGGGGTTTCCAGTCCAACTTTTCTAAGGAGTCTCCACACGGATTTCTATAACCATTGCACCAGTCTACATTCCCACCAGCAGTGGAGAAGGGTTCCTTTTTCCCCATAGTTTCTCCAACATTTGTTGTTGGTTGATTTCTTTATGATAGCCATTCTTTCTGGGGTGAGATAGTATCTCAGTGTTGCTTTAATTTTGATTGCATGGATGGCTAGGGATATGGAGCATTTTTTCTTTCTTTTTTTCTTTTTTTTGCAGAACCAGCGACTGAATTCAGGCCCTGGCGTTTGCCGGGCAAGCGCTTATTCTACTTAGCCATCTCCCTGGCCCCGCATTTTTTCATATATTTACTCGCTTCTTTAATTTCATCCTCTGAGAAGTGTGTGTTCATCTCAGATGCCCATTTCTGGAGTGAGTCTTTAAATTCTGAGGCCCTAGTGTTTTTTAGTTCTATATAAATTTTAGAGAGCAGACCTTTGTCTGAGTACTTATTTATCATGATTTTTTCCAAATTTGTGGGTTGTCTTCTCACATTGTTGGTAATTTATTTCCATCATTTTATTTAGAAACAAATAGCAATGAGACAGTTACAAACCAAATTGGTAGGACAGTTTCGATAATTAACACATTGCATACATTCTTCCTAGTAGTTAATTGCTGTACAAGATACGGACTTGATATCCTATTTACAAACACCATTAAAACAAATCCCTCTTTTCATTAAGAGAATGTAACCATATATCTATCCTAACCACTTTCAATACACAGATACAAAATGGACATTCATCTGTATCACCTATTTTTGTTAAGTTCCATCATTTAAATATTATAGGTGTGTAAACTCAGCAAAATATTCTAAAAGAGTGCAGTACTTCATAATAGTATTGGGTCTTCTGCTTGACTGGCAATGTCAGAAATTGTTGACCTGAGTCCCCTACTGCTCAACATAACACATTGGCTTTACTTCTTTTTTAATTTTTTATTAAATTTTTTTATGAGCAGAATATATTTATTGAGAGAAAGAAAGCTTCTGTCCAAGAGAGGGACAGGAGGGGGGCCCAAGCGGGTAGTTCCCCGGCTTTACTTCTTATGCTTCGCTTTTATGCTTTTCTGCTGGATGGTGAAGACCAAGGTAAAGCAGGACCTATGCAACAAGAGTTGTAGCTTTTGGGTCTGATAAGGTCAGTGAAGTCCCCTCAAGATTTATCCTGAGATCCTGTACCTCAGATTGTAGAACCTTTGTCAGTGTCAGCCATGTGGATGAGTCACGGCCATTGCTTGGCCAATGTACTCTCTGTGA
>NW_004524606.1:6769495-6771516 GCF_000260255.1 Octodon degus | reverse complement strand
GATGGGGGTGGCACCCTGCTGCCGGCCATCTGTGGGGGAAGGCTAGACATTCTTGCCGCGCAGGCGCAACTCGTGGCGCCGCAGGTGGTTGTACAGCGACTGCACATAGGTGAAGACGCACTTGGGGTCGGGCTTCTTGCCCATGATCATCATGTCCTCCACCTCCACCAGGGGCATGCAGTCCACCAACATCCGTGGGGCCCCAAGCAGGGGTTAGGACTTTTTGGTTTTTACCAGCCTCTTCTGGACCAGACAGCGGTAGAACTCCTGATGTACGTGTACACGCACTTCCAGTCAGGCTCTCGAAGCCGCACCATGTCCTCTGTATCCAGGAGTTGCGGGCAGTCCACATGGGTCTCAGCAGATGAGAAGGCCACTTCAAAGTTCTGGAGCCGGTTCTGTGGGCTAAGCTGCCCATAGTCAAAGGCTTCGGGGAAGAAGTTGTGTACCAGGGCACAGAAAGCCATCCCATCACTCCAGCTGGAGGAGAAGTTCTGGATGTCCACATGCTCGTAGCCACGTGTCTTGACTCGGCACCAGTCCAGCAACATCTGCTTGATGCTGTTGGCATTGGGAACCCCAAAGCTGGTGGAGTGCTGCACAGCGGTGCGAGGTCCACCAGGGCTGCTAGAGGCACCCTCTTTCTCCAGCTTCTCAATCATGGCCTTGCGTGCCTGGGATGCTGAGGTCTTGGGCAGACTCTGTGCCTTCATCAGTTCTTTCTTTTTCTCGGCCTGGTGTTTTTCAAGAGCTGCCAGGCTCCTAGCCCTTGGGCTGGCCTGGTCCTCTCGGTCAAAGATGCTGCCCGTTTTCTTAGATGAAGAAGAGGAAGAGGAGAAGGTCTTGGTTTGTACTGTAGTGCTGCCACTGCCATTCTCCGAGCGCCTCACAAAACTTGACTCCACGGTAGTGGTGCGGGCTGTCCGTGTACCATCATTGGACTGGACGAGCCGCTCAGTCTTTGTAATAGTGCTGACAGTGGAGCCATCAGCCACCCTCTGGCTATGCCTCGTGGTGGTCTCGGTGCATGTGTTGCTTCGCCTCTCCTCAGGCCGGGCTCGGGCCTCCTGCAGTCGTCCTTCCCATTCCTTGTCCCGCTGGTCTCTCTTCCTTTGTCTGAGCTTACGCAGTGCAGCCCGGATGCGCTTCCGCTCCTCAAAGTCTGTACTCTGATCCAGCATCTTGTCCAAGACTCCCTCATCCTCAATGGCCATCAACTCCTCAGTGCTCAGTGGGCTCTGCCCCTGTGGTGCTTTGTCCGCCTGGGTCTGCTCTGCACCATTAGTGGCTTTCAGCACTGTGGAGGGAGGCTCTGTGGGCTCTGGCTCCATCTTAAGGCTGCAGCCTCCTCAGCTACCAGGGGAGGCATGGCTGTGATGCGAGTGACACTGCCCATCCGGGTGAGGGTCCCAGGGCTGCTGGCATGGGTGATGGTATTCTTGTTCCCACTGCTGGTGCTGAGGAGGGTGGGGGGTGTCTGCAGCCCCAGTGTCAGCTCTGCCCTCTGGTTGCCTGTGGGTAGTAGCACCCGGCCTGGGGATGCCTGGCCACAGCCATCCTTGATCTCGATGGTGAATGTGGTCTTCATACTGCCCCCTGGCTCAGTAGCGCCGACAGCCACAGGCAGCGGGGCACTGGGTTCCTCTGAGCAGGCCAAGGGCTCCCGGGCTCTGTTTTCAAGGGACCTGGCAGCCAAGCCCCGCCCTCTGGGGCCCTCCTCTTGGGGGCAGCTCTGAAGCTGGGCCAGGGGCTGAGTTATTCCTCTTTGCTCCTTGTTGAACTCAGAGGAGGTGTCACTGGGCCCCTGGGAGGAGGAGCTCCTGGAGGAGGAGGCAGGGGTGGTGCTGATGAAGGAGGGGCCCAGAAGTCTTGTGGATGTCACGGAACCAAGGGCTGCTCGGGTTGGGCCATCCTGAACCCTGGCAGCCATAGGAGAATCTGATGCGAACTTGCGGACACGATCCCGCACGGAGCCAGCCCGATGGAACGGGGAAGGGCTGCTGCCAAGAGGGGTGGACTCT
>NW_004524606.1:6760098-6768790 GCF_000260255.1 Octodon degus | reverse complement strand
TGCCGGCGCTTCTCAGCAGCGTGGTTAGCTCCTCCACATCATTCATGGACTCCAGCTGCCCTGCCAGCCGTGCTAGTGCAGCCAGCCCGCTGTTCAGCTTCCCGATGCTGAGAGTGCAGCCAGTTTTCCTTGTTGTCCTGTCGCTCAGCACGGAAGCGCTTTAATGCCAGGGCTTCCTGCTCACGCTCCAGCTCCTGCCGCTGCAGCTCCCGGATGGCTGAACCGATGAGCCGCCGCTCTGCCAGATCTGCTGTGACCTCTAGCAGTTTCCGGAGGGCTCCCTCATCCAGCCCAGCTAAGGCTTCGTCTGCCATCTTGCTGTCCCCTAGCTCCGTCGTGACTTTCCTGGTGATATCCCCAGTGCCTACTGCACCTGAAATCACCTCAGGGAATTCTCTCAGTCCAGCGCGTCCGTCCGGCGTGGGCTCGGGTTAGCTCACTTCGGATACGACAGAAAGTTTGGCCGGAGGAGCAGAGCCCTGGGTTTCCAGGGCCCCTCAGCAACCGTCCCCTGCACTCTGCTCTCAAAGTAGCTTTTGATAATCTTCTGAATTTCACTGGGTCTGTGGTAATTACACCCTTTTTACTTCCTTATTGCTTGTATTTGAATTTTTTTTTTCCTGTTTTTGAAGAGGTTAGGTAGGGGCTTATCAATTTTATTTAATCTTTCAAAGAACCAGCTTTTTGCTTTTTTAGTTCTTTGAATTGTTTTCTTCTTCTCAATTGAAGTAATTTCTTCTCTAATCTTTATTATTTCTTCCTGTCTTTGGGTTCTGGCTTTGGTTTGCTGTTCCTTTTCTAATTGTTGAAGGTGCAGCATTAGGGTATTTATTTGTTCCCGTTCTGTTTTCCTAATGTTTGAGTTCACAGCTATGAATTTTCCCCTGAGAACTGCTTTCATTGTATCCCATAAATTCCGATAAGTTGTGCTTGAATTTTCATTGAATTGTAGGTATTGTTGAATTTCTTGTTTAATTTCATCTGTGACCCATTGGTTGCTGAGTAGGGTGTCATTTAATTTCCATGTATTTAATGGGTTTTTTTTTCTGTTTTCTTTTGTCATTTATTTCCAGTTTTATTGCACTGTGGTCAGATAATGTGCCTGGGATAATTTCTGTTTTCTTACATATACTTAAGCATGACTTATGGACCATTATGTGGTCTCTTTTAGAAAATGACCCATGTGTAGCTGAGAAAAATGTGTATTCAGCTGTGTTTGGGTGGAACACTCTGTATATGTCTATGAAGTCCATTTGTTTCAAGCTCTGGTTCAGTTGTTATTTCATTGCTAATTTTTTGTCTGGTTGATCTATCTTTTGGGGATAAGGAGGTATTAAGATCTCCTGTTAAGATTATGGTATTGCATATTAGATTTTTCATGTCCATTGAGATTTGCTTTACATAATTGGGTGCTCCCGTGTTTGTTGCATACATATTTATGAGTGTTACTCTTTCCTCTAGATTTTTTCTCCTAACCAGTATATAGTGGCCTTCTTTATTTCACTTGATCATTGTTGGTTTGAAGTTGAGACTGTATAAGAATAGGATTGCTACACCTGCTTTTTTCTGAGGTGCTGGGGCATGAACTATTGTGTTCTATCCTTTGACTTTCAGCCTATGAAAGTCTTTATGAGTTAAATGTGTTTCTTGTATACAGCATATTGTTGGATTTTGTTTCCTAATCCACTGTGCCAGTTTACTTCTCTTAATTGGTGAAGTGAGTCCATTTACATTGATGGTTAGAATTGAGATGTATTGACTTATGATTGACATGTTATTTACCTGTTGTCATTTACTCCTTTTTCTCCTGTGTTTAATTGCTTGCCCTATTTAGTTGGTTGCTTCTGATCTCATTCATGGAGTTCTGATCATTTTGGTCCCTCTCTAGAACATCTTTCAGTAGCCTGTGTAGGGTTGGCTTTGTCATCATGAAATTCTTTAGCTGTTCCTTTTCATGAAAGTATTTCACTTCTCCATCAAACTTGAAAGAGAATTTTGCAGGATATAGTAGTCTGGGCTGGAATTTGTTTTCATAGAGAACTTGAAGTACTGTGCTCTATGCTCTTCTTGTCTTCATTGTTTGTGAAGAGAAGTCGGCTGTAATTCTGATGAGTTTTCCTTTGAATGTGATCTGCTTCTTTTCTCTAGCGGCTTTCAGTATATTATTCTTGTGCTGAATTTCTGGGATCTTGACCATTATATGTCTTGGTGTGTTTTTCTTGGGTTGAGGTTACTTCATGTTCTGTATGCTTCCATTACCTGAATGTCAGATTGTTTCCTCATATTTGGGAAGTTTTCTGCTATTACTTCTGCCCATGTTTTTTTAAATGTCATTTGTATTGACTCTTTCTCATTGATGCCTATTAGTCTCACGTTGTTCGTCTTTGCATCATCTTGCAGGTGATGGATTATTTTTTCCTGCATCCTGGTTGTTTTTTTTAAGAGATCCTTTCTTATCTTTTCACTAGCGGTACCAGCATCTTCAAGATCTGAAACTGTCTTCGCTTTCGCTTAAACAGTTTTGCAAGCTTGTGATTGAGATTTTAATTTCCTCTATATTTCTTTGACTCTACTTTATGCTATCTATTTCTTTCCTGTATTGCTCATTCAAGGAATCCGTCATTTTTCTAATCTCCTCTATTTTCTTTTTATCAGTGTCTTCTCTAGAAGAAGTTATAAATTCTTTTACTGCAGTGTTTTTTTCAGATTGGTTTTCATCCCTATATTTCTGTAGTTGATTCTTTACTTCAGATGCTATGAGTTCTGAGAATTCTTTTTTATTTGAGAAAATAATTCTGCTCTGAGTTTCTCTATAACTTTCTGCTGTTGCATATTTACTATCGCTGCTATTAGTTTGTACATTTGAGCTGAGCTAGTACAAAGGAATTCCGCTCTGATTTCCTCTATGCCTTTCTGCTGTTGCTTTTTTACTGTCGACGCTATTAATTCATACATTTGTACTGAGCTGGTGTCCTCTGCACTTGTTCTGGGTGGGCATTGGGTTTCCTCCATATGTTTCTGCATTTGATTGTTTACTAAAGATGTTAATAATTCAGAGATTTCTTTTTTCATTTCCAATCTTAGTTCCTCTATATCTTTCTGCAGCTGTTTCTTTATTTCAGAAGCCGTTGATTCATTGCTTTCAGCTGTGTGATTCCGAATTTGTTTTGTGTTAGTGTCCTCTGCACTTGTTATGAGTGGGCTTAGGGTCTGAGATTGCATTTTGCTCCTTCTTGTTGTCATTTTGTGTAGCACTGTCTTTTGACCTTTTTTGTAGATCTTTGTTGTAGTTATAGCCTTAGCACCTACTGGAGTTCAGGTGTCACTCTATAAAGTTTGGATTTTTCCAGCTGTACCTGGCTTAGGTCTGGCTGCTGTGCTCAGTTCCTTCCTGTTGCTGACCTTGGGGGTGAATCTGTTGTGCCCCTCTGGCAAGATGTTCTGCTCCTGGACTAACTGGGTGGTTCTGTCCCGTACACTGTCTGCAGGGATTGCAGCTGAAGGGTTTCTCCTTAGGCTTGTATGCCAGGCCTGAGCTGAGTCTGGAGGGGACCAGGTGGAGTAGGGAGGAGAGGAAGCTGTCCCACACACTCCCTGTGCCTGGGCTAGGACTGGATATAGGGGTCCCCAGAATGCAGCAGAAATTCTCACTGGGTTGGCGGGGTGAGGGGGTGCTGCGCAGTGGTGGTGGGAGTCCCAAAGAGGTGGAAGAGGGTCTCACCCATGCTGTGCCTGGGCACCGACTGGCAGGTCCTGTCTTTGCAGAGTAGTGGGAAGCTCTCCCACAGCCTCACTGGGCGTGGGCTAGGGCTGGATCTGGGGGTCTCCAGAATGCGGCAGATATTCTCACTGGTGGGTAGGGTCGATGGAGTGCTGTGGAGTGTTGGGGGAGGGTTCCCAGGAGGGTGGTAGAGGGTTTCACCCATGCTGTGCCTGGGCTGAGACCAGTAGGTCCCACTGGCTCAGGGTAGCTGGAAGCTCTCTCACACACTCACTGGACCTGGCTAGGACTGGATCTTGAGTTTGAGTTTCATAGAGTCCATATGTAAATGACATGGTACAGTATTTGTCTTTTCTGTGCCTACCTTATTTCACTTTGCATAGGTCAGCGGTGGTGAGCGTACAGTGCCTATACCTTTTCTGGTTAGCAGAGCCCTCCGTCCACGTGTGGACCAAGCCATCCAGCATTGCCCTTAGTGGCAGAGCACAGGATACTCGGGTTTAACCATGGTATTGGCACTTTTTGATAAGTGAGTAGGCTTTGGCTGCACTTTGGGATTGGTCTCCGAAAGGTTTGTGCTCTCTGGCAGAGGTTCATTTGCCTTATGGAAACTGATAGGGTTTCATTCTATTAGAGGGCCAAGAAGAATGTTACTATGCACTTTGTACTACATTTTCTTTCCCTTTTCATTCCTTGATAGATGCACACATTGATCCTGTATCTTGTTTATCATGATTAATGCTGCTGTGGACATGGAATTACAGATGCGTCTTCAAGACTGACTTTATTCCCCTTGGATGTATGCCCGCTAGTCCAATCGCTGGATCATAGTTCTGCTTTTAGTGTTATGAGAAACATCCATACTGTGTTACCCAAAGGCTGTACTTACATTCCCACTAACATTGTACAAGTGTTCTTTTCCCTCTATAGCCTTGCCCAAACTTGCCAACTTTTGTCTTTTTTTAAATAGTAACCTTTCTACCAGGCATGAAGTGATATCTTGTCATGATTTTAACTTGTATTTCTTTGGTGATTAATAATATATATTTCTTGATTCCTGTGTTGGCTATCTTTTGGATATGTCTACTCAGGTCCTCTCCTCATTTTAAATTCAGGTTATTTGATTTTTTATTATTAAATTATCTGAAATCCTTACACATTTTGTATATTAAATTTTGAATGAGATTTATGGTTGGGGCTTATATTATTCCAAATCAAATGTTGTCTCTTTACTTAACAAAATAGGAGCTATATGTGCTAAGTCTATAGTTAATGGTGAAAAGTTGGGCACTTTTCCTCTGGGAGTGAGGCCAAGGCAACATCATACTGGAAGTCCAAGTTAGAAAGGAAGACATTAACTTGTCTTTGTTTGCCTATTACATGATAATATATAAAAACACTCTAAAGCCTCCAACAACAAAATGTTAATGTTAACATTAACAAAATGTTAATTAATAAATGAATTCAATAAGGTTGCAGAATGCAAAATCACTGTACAAAAATCAGTAGCCTGGGGTAGCATAAAAACAGACACATTAGCCAGTAGAACAGGCAAATCCCAGACATAAACCCATGCTCCTATGGCCAACTGGTTTTTGACAACAATGCCAAGAATACACAATGGAGAGAGGACGGTCTCTTCAATAAATGGCTCTGAGAAGCTATATGTTGACATACAGAAGAATAAAATTAAATTCTCATCCTGCATTATCTAGAAGCATCAACTCAGAATAGATTAAAGACTTGAGTATATGCCTTTGAAGCTGCAGAATCACTGAAGGAAATAAGGAAGAAGGTTTGTAACAATGGGTTGGGCAATGATTTTTTATGTATCTTTTGCTTTGAGTCAAAAAAGAGAGGCAACAAAAGTAAAAACAGACAAACGGGATTGTATCAAACTGAAAGGATGTGTTTCAAAGAAAGCAATCAATGGAATAGAGATGTTAATATTTTCTCTTGATATTTTAAATTTGCATACTCTAAATCTACAAACAACTGTAACCCAATGATACCAGCAATAAATTATATTTCTAGACAAGGAACTCTAAGCCCCATACTGTTACAGTGAACTTTAAATTCATGTCCAAATTATTTTGTTGTAGTGGAATTGCATTGCATTGGTAAACTAAATTCAAGAACTGGCACTACAAATAGATTACTGTTTGTTCTGAGTCATCCTGTGCTTTTAGTATTTTGACTTGTACTTTAAAATATTCAAATGCACTGCTATTGTAGCATTCAAATTCACAGCCATCTGTATCACTTATAGCTGTTAGAATAGAATAGTCATAAATGGCTCACAGTGGAGGATGACACACTGTGTTTTTGAGTGTGAGAGCATCCCTAGGAAATGATCACTATGCTAGTTGATTCTATTACCATAGATGTTAATCATTTGAAAATATTTGTTGGCCCTTCCATCTCTGCTTCATTAATAATCCATTGGATCATACAACTTGCTTCAGTCCACCAAATCTGAATGGAAGAGGAATCTAACCCTAGAGCTTGAGAGGTGATAGGAATTTCAGTGTTTTATTTTGCTTCTATTATGGGAAGCAACAATATTTCAAACACTGGCTGTTTCCCTAAATTGTGTCCTAGAATGACAATGGCATAGGACCAGAAGCATTGCTGATGTTTAACAGACATTTGGAACATGTGAGAAAGCCACTGAAATTTGGGAGCTGTGTGCTGTTGCTACATACCTTGCCCTGTTCTGACTGGTATCTCATGCTTAATCTGTAGGATTTTGGAGGAAGAAATAATCCCCAAGGGTGTGGACATAGAAACTGAATGGAATAATGAGAAATATGGAGTTTATTTTCACCAATGGGTATTGGATTTGTTATAGGGAAATAAGGGGAGTTAAAGTATGTGCATGGGGCTTTGAACTGTTCACTACCTGTTTGGGAAAAGCAGTACACCAGGCTGGCTCTCTCACAGGGGCTGGGCAGGCAGTGAATTATTTCAGGGAGGGATGTTGGGTCTAAACTGTGAACAAGAGAAGGCCACTTGGAAATCTGGAAAGATTTCAAACATGATGACAATGTTCATTCTGTATTCTTGTACAGTTGTAATGGCAAAAGGCTGGATTAGAGCGCTGATTGGCTACAGGAGGTACTTTCCAGTGAGCGGACTGAGGAGGGAGATTGAGGAAGCTCTCAATCAAGGGCCATGTTCAGAGCTTGCTGTCCTAAGTGAACAGTTCCATCCCACGACACTTTCCTTTCCCTCTTTGTTCCTTCTTCTCAGTGCAAAACTAATTCTTTCTTTCCCCTTTTGCCTCTCAGTAATATTCAACTGCCTCCATCCCAGCCCTATTCTTTCCAATACTTTATAGCATTTTCTTGATCATTCTAATCTCAAACCCATAGATATTATAATATATCTGTTAATATAAGTAAAAATTCCCACCAGTACACACTCTACTGCATTCTACGAGAGAAATAAAAGAAAATCATTAAAATAGCCCATAATTCAGTGTGTGCTCAGGTGAGACAATACTAAGAGACACAGTTTATGTGGCATTGCCCACCTGTCTTTATGCGGTAGTCATTTCCAGTACCACATGAACATCCTTTGTGTTTACATACAAAACAGAGCCAGGCTATAAACTGATAAATGCAGGTGGGCTTTTACTTCTGTATGTGTCCTGCATGGTGCTAAGAGCCAGGCAGAGTGAGAGGCTGGTTCTTCATTGTGGAGGACTCCAGGATGGCAGGCGTCAAACAGCATTCTCTGCCCGGCTCTGTGACAGCCATGTGTGCCCCATGTTCCCTGAAAGTCTGTTTGTGGAGAGTCTGGGCTAGATTTTGGAGTTACTGTTCTTTAGCACTGCTCTGCTTGCTCAAAGTGTCTGGTGTGTAGTGCCATCAGCTTGCATGTAGTCTCATTGTCCTTTATCAGACACCATAAACTCTGACCTTCAGCTCCGGTTGTGGATTGTGTTTGTCTCTTGTGCTGGTTCAGCTTAATTGTGTCAACTCATTTGGCTTGGGAACTGCCTCTGGGTACTTAACACTGGTGAAACACACTTCCTTCCCCTTCTCTCTGTTCCTCTCCCCTCCCCTCCCCTTCCCTCTCATCCCCTACCCTTCCTTTCCCTCTTGTCCCCTACAAATGTCTCAAATATGTCATTCTTTATAGCATAGCAGTATTCCCTTGTACATGGATACCACATTTTTTTTTATGCAATGATGTGTTGGTGGGAGACAGGCTGTTTCCAGGCTTTAGCTGTTAGGATTGATGCTGCTAGAAACATTGGTGTACGTGTATCCTAGAGTATAAGTCAAGACCATAATCTTAAGTGAAGTAAGTCAGACACACAAGTTTCAATGTCACATTGTTTCTTTGAAATAAAGGACAAAATAGAGGGTGGATGCTGGAAAGTAGGAAGAATTGTTCAAAGGGAAAGTGACAGGGGAGGGGAGGGGAAGGACTAGAAAAGGGATTTTTAAAAATCAGAGAAGTGAAGGAAAAAATGGCAACAGAGCTTTTGTAAGTGGGGAGAAGAGTTGGAGGGAGGGTAAGGGGACTGGAAAAAATTAAAGTATATTGTAAACAGGTGCAAATTCCCCATGTTGGATGTGACATTATGTATAGACTAATAAAAATTTTAGTTTATAGTGCGATATCCTATCCTCAAATTGTTAGAAGTGCTGGTCATTTATTTGCCATTCCAGTATTTATCTTATGTTTTACTCTTAGTACTTCTTTGCTATCATGAAAACTTTTTCTTAGTTCAATTGTTTTGAATCATTTAATTTTCTGAATATTGGCTGGGGATATAGCTCAGTAGAATAAGTGCTTCCCTGGCAAGAGCAAGGGCCTGAGTTCAATCCCCGGTTCCGCCAAAAAATAAAAATAAATAAAAATAATTTTTTGAATATTGCTTAATCTTAATTTTTGTTCTAAGATTTATACTGTATCTTTGACTTACAATTTATTTAAAAAGATATTGTATGATATCTT
>NW_004524606.1:6736391-6759998 GCF_000260255.1 Octodon degus | reverse complement strand
ATCTTCTCCTAATATTAGAAACTTTAAAAAGTATATTTCCATTTTCTGTTGACTTAAAAAAAAGAGGTTTGTACCTATGTTATTTGCTTATTATTTCTTACCTGTGTCTTGTAATATGAGAAACTACTTTGGCAATAACAATACACAATGTACTAACCACTGTTACTCTCCTAAAATCTTGTTTTGAGATTTTTTACCACTGTTTTTATTTTTTTCTTTCTTTAAAATAAAAATAACTGATGTCAATAAAAAAAAGAAAAAAATTTAGTTTATAAAGATAAAAAATAAGATACACATTTTTTCTAAGGGTCTTTTTCTTTCTTTCTTTCTTTTTTTTTTTTTTCCTGGTGGAACCGGGGATTGAACTCAGGTCCTTGCGCTTGCCAGGGAAGTGCTTATTCCACTGAGCCATCTCCCCGGCCCCTCCAAGGGTCTTTTGAAGCACTGGTCTGAATGCAGTGAGTTTCTTGGAGGAGTGGCCTAGGCCTTATTTTCTACTTGTGTTTGGATTTGCAAATACAGTGATGTTTCATGAGGGGACGATTCAGAGAAGGTCTTGGAATGCCTCTGCAGGACAGATGCCCTGCCTTCTTTGGTGGGTGGGGCCTATGGGAGATAGCGAATGGTCCCCTTCCTTCTCATTTCTGGTATTTATTGAAAAGCATACTATGGAGTCTGAGAGCAGTCCTCACAAGCTGTCCTATGGATTAGAGCCCCAAGTGTTACAGCTTCCATCTAGATGGCCCCCAAAGCTTCATATGGTCATAGGTGGAGCTTTTCAGAGGTACTGGGTCTAGAGTGTGCAATGCTGGGCTTAAGGATGCGATGCTAGGATAAAGGAGCCCCACCTTAGGGGCTGCTAGCCTGGGCGGAATGCAGGGGAGAGGAGAGGGCTGCTGCCGCTGCGCTTGCTGCCTGCTGCTGCTCTGCAGCTTCTCTGTCTCGCTGCCTTCACCCTGCCACAAAACATTTCTCCTCTGTGAGGCTGCTCTGCCATGTGCCTTCCTGCCTGGGACCTGGCTGGCCCTGGGCTGGGACCTCAACAAATTCAGAGCTGTGATGAACCTTTCTGCCTTTAACCTTTGGTGCCAAGTATTTTTTCTCAGCAGTGAAAAAGTAATGGAGACACCAGGGTTCATCCCTCAAACCCAGACGAACTCCCTGATACTTCCAGCCCCACTAGGAAGCCCCACTTGGGACTCATACAAGTATGAACGACCCATGTGAGTGATCATGGCAGGTCATGGCCCTCCTCATGCCCCTTAGGATGGGTGTCTACACAAACACAGCAACTGCAAATGAATCTACCTGGTTCAGAGCTTATGGGCCAGTGGATGCTAGACTCCTGTCATGTCACCAGTCACATCAAGTCCTCCTTTTTCCCTTGGGAAGAATGAGTGCTTAGCAGCCCTAGCTCCTGAGCAAGTCAGTAGAAGCACATGAAGAGGAGAATTGTTGTTTTAAATTATTCATCCTGTTATTTCTAGCTATGTGGCCCAGATTATGACAAACATCAACAGACAGAAGAATAGATCTCATATGTGTTTATTTATTGAAGGCTGGTAACGATAAAGCATTACAACTTGCTGCAGTAGTACAGAGCAAGATCCTGCTGTCATTCAGCAGAGAAAGGCATTTTCAATAAAGATCTTGTGGATAGCACATCAGATACTCAGTGTGAGTGAAGCAAGCAAGAGAGAAATCCAGGACCCAGAGAGGGTGGGAAGTACAGGCAGAGCTGCTGGAGTGAGCACCCCATTAGAGTGCTCCCCATACTGTGCTGCCATTCATCTCGTCGTGGGCCTGGATCTGGACAGCGTGTTTCCAGGGATGAAAGTATGTGAGGCCCCATTTCAAGCTGCATATTGTGAACATGTGGTGATTAATCAAAAGGCCAACTTCCTTGCCATGTAACCTTTAAAAACTGGGGTTGCTGTATGCTTCAGTGCGGCATGGAGAAGCTGGGAGATGCTCAGGTGTTCCAGTGTGGTTAGGGCCTCACCCCCAGGTGGAAGGCTTCGCACTTCTTACTTCTCGCTGGTGTCAGACTTTTCTGTGCTGTGTGTTGTTTGACACTATTGTATGTTGGCTGCTCCTCATGAAGAGTACTTCCAGGGCTTGCATCTTTATGATGACTTCAGGCCATCTGTTGCTTGGCTACCACCAGAGACTAAAGAACAACTTAAAGTCATACCACACAAAAGTACTTCACACAGTATTTATCCCAATTCACTAGATTTTGTTGTTTTAAACTCATATTTCATTATTACTTAGTATTTTTTTTACTTTTAGAATGATCTATCTTGCCACCAAAAGGAAAAGAAAATTGATATAGTACCTTTTATTTTGAACCAGTGTTCATGGCTCTAGACATGACAAAGATTCATTTTGACCTTCTGATTTAGCATGTAAATTGTGATACTCAAGGCAGAAGGCGCCATATTTTCTTCCAGTGTGTGTATAATGCCAACAGATTGGTATGAATCAAAATGGGACACTAAAAGTATATACCACTTGTAAAATGTCAATTAAAGAAGGCAAAACTACCTAGCCTTCTTTAAGTTAGCTAAGTGGTGATATCAATTAGAATACCTTTCTCTCTCACCTAACACCACCATTTTCATTTTGTATCAGAGTAAAATAGAACATAACCTATGTTTTCTTATTTTCAAACACTTAGTGAACATGGCTAGGTAGAAATATTTCTTAATTTTAATTACCTGGTAAAAAAGTCCAAGCGAGGGCTGGGAAGATAGCTCAGTGACATAAACACCTGCCTGGCAAATGCAAAGTCCTGAGTTTGATCCCTGGTACAAAACAAACAAACAAAAAGTCCAAATGATACTATATGGCTGGTTTGGATCTTGTACCATGTGATTGATTTCTGGACTGTGGGGAAAAGCTACATGCAAATGGAATGGTGTATACAGGATTTGACTGCTTAGAGCACAACTCAAAATTCAAACTGTGGGTTTTTCTACCCATCTCTGAATAGGCTTTCTTAAGTATCTAGATCAGAAGTGAGCAAATTAGGTCTATTGAGCCATTTCTAGGCTGTTGCATCTTTTTATAGGGTTTAAGACTAAGAACAATTTGTATGTATGTGTGTTTTGTTTTTGTTTTGTTTTGTTTTGTTTTGTTTTGTTTTTTGGTACTGGGGATCAAACTCAGGACCTTGCGCTTGCCAAGTAGGTATTTATGTCACTGAGCCATTTTCCTAGCCCAAATTTATATTTTTTAAGTGGTCACATTTTAAATGGTTAAGTACCAATATAATAATTAACTTTGTAATTTGGCCCATAACAATCTACAATATTTATTGTTTGGTCTTTCAAGAAAAAGTTGCCGTTCCCTGGCCTACCTTTTGGTGATAATACTTTGCCTGGCTGAATTGCCCCATAGATGTGTGCTAGGTAAAAATACCTTTCTGAATGTTTTGGTGGCACAGGCTTGTAGTTTTAGCACTTGGGAAGCGTAGGCCAGAGGATCACAACTTCAAGGCCATCCTGGTTTGCTTTGTGAGTTCAAGACCAGCCTAGACTATAGAGTGAAACACCATGTTTAAAAAAACAAAACAATACAAAACAAAACAGCCTTTCTGTCAATAGACATCTGCAACATACCACAGTCTGTGCTGTAAGAAGCCTTAAGCGTTAAAAAGCTTAAGCCCAGCTTTTCATGCAAGTCACTGTGCAACCATCAGTGGAAGAGATCTCTGGGTGATCACCAGCCTGGACTGTGTATTTCTTTCAAAGGCAAGATCTACTTCATAGCCGTGAGGTGGCAGTCAGTTAGACAAAGTCAAAGTAAACCAGTAATTCCTCCTAGATTACTTTAAAATCTACATGCTAGTGACAGTTACAAACAATATTTACTGAATCTCCTATCTCTGTAAAAATAAAATCAATGACCTGGCATGCTGGGTGAATTTTCATAGGACTTAAATCCAGCAGCAATCTGGCTGTGAAACTCTGGTGTCTTGAGGGAGTGGTCATTTGGCTTCCTAGTGGCCTCTTCCCTACCAGGCAGCTACTGGCCAGGCAACACTTGAAGCCCAGTTAACTCTGTACCTGTGGGAGCCGTGGCAACCCTCTCTTCCTCTCTGATGCTTATCTCTTGCTTGTCCTGCTTTGGCAACAGTATAGTATCCTGTCATTTGATCTAGCTTTGCCTTTTCCTTTTAAAAAATATTTTATTTTATTAAGAAATGAATATCAATGAGACAGTTTCAAAGCTGACTAATGGGACAGTTCCAATAATTAATACCTTGTACATTGTTATCTTCTGAGTGGTTACCCTTAGTACAAGAAGCAGACAGGATATCCTGTCCAAATACTATTAGTACAAATCTTCTCATTGAATTAAGCGAAAGTAGCTGTATATCTATCCTAACTATTCTGTATATATAAATACAAAATGGTCCTCCCTTTGTATCCCCTTTTTTTGTTCAGTCCTGTCAGAGATGGGTATTCTATTGGCATCTAAATACTATAGATGCTTGAATTCAGCCAAACAATACAACACAGTCCAACAGTCCACAATAGTAGTGGGTTATCTGCAGAAGTTGTTGACTTGAGCCTTTCACAGCTCAGCATATTAATATGGCTTTACTTTATATACCTCGTTTGTATACTTTTCTGCTGGATGGTTTAGACCAAGATAAAACAAGACCTATATAACAAGAAATGTAACTTTGTATCTGATAAGGTCAGTCAAGTCCCCTCAGGATTTATCCTGTAACCCTGTACCGCACTTTGTAGATCCTTTGTGTCAGCCATGTGATTGAGTCACAGCCATTGCTTGACCAATTTGCTCTCTGTAAAAGCCTGAGAGAATGTTTTCTGTCCATGTGACTCTCCTTAGGCACACACTACATCATCGATCACGTTGCTCTGTGGCCCCATAATCTTCTTGATCAGAAAATTTGGGACACAACTGAGTTACATGATGTTACAGTATAGGTTCTCCTATGTCCTTTGTCTTCACTGACCTTGAAAGGCTATGGTCAAAATGTTGGCTGACCTTGCAGCCCTTCCTTTTTTCTAATTTTTGATCTGCAAACTTAGGTTGTTAACCCTCCAGAGAGAAGCTTATTATTACCCTGCAACATATGCAGTTCGGTTTACCCCAACTATCTGTCTAAATATCAAACATCTTAGGTATAACATGGAACGGTATTTTCCATCAAGTATTGATATGTTGAACTTTAAGTACTTACAGAATATGAAGAAAAAAAATTTAAAAAATAGGAATAAACACTTGGATATTTTTACACAGAAATTTAGAAATCTAACCATATACAGCATTGTAGCAGGACAGTCCTGTGACATTTTTTTCTTGTGTCTTTTTTTCAATTATTACCCTTTATTTAAAGAAAAAAAACCTTTTACTTGAGAGACAGTATGGTAATAATTGGTATGTCATGGCAAGAAGTACATATTTAGAAGATCAGAATGACAGGCATTCCAAGCATGACCCTTCTATTACACATTGCTATCTTTAGTGCAGTTTCTTGGTTCACAGGTATCAGCATATATAATTAGTTAGGGTGAGAATCCTATCGATTAACTACAGGTTTCAAAAACCTGCTGATGTTTCTCAGGATCATTGCCTTACCCATCTTGTGCATATAAATGTATAGCTTTGCCCCTGTCTGCTTTGCTTTTGCCTGGGCTTCATTTTCCATTCCACATCTCATTAATGATGATTCTAACTCATTTCTTCTTATGTGTTGGTTCTCATTAAATTTGTGGGATCTGTACTTGGGAGAAGAACCTGCTTGTATTTCTCCTGTTAAATCCTGACAAGCTTTCCAATGTGCCTAATGAACATCTTCAAGAGCATTTTTTCTGCTCTGGTGTGAAGCCTTGAGGGCTGAGACTCAGTCACAGTGCAGGCCTCTACAGTGGCGCTATAGAGGCAGAGGAGCCACCCTGTTTGAGTTGGGCTGATTGCTGCCCATGCTGGGGCTCAGGTTTTAGTCATAAGCCAAGTTGAGGGGCTGGACAAATTCTCCTTAATGTTTCCAGTATTTTAAAAGTTTGATTCTTTACTAAACACTAGGATTGAGTGCCTGCAAGAACATTTGTCTCATACTCAGGATGTCATTTGCTCATTTAGGAAGAGCACTGTCACCCTGCATTCCTTTCCTACAGCTTCTTGAACAAATGACCCCAAGCTCAGTTGCTTTAGCTGCACACATTGTCCCTTCTCCATCCTGAGGGAGAGAAGTCCTGAGTCAAGCCTGACAGGGCTGGCTTCTGCTGCCGTGGGCACCAAGGAGGCTGCTCTTCACCTCTCCAGCTCCTCGAATCTGCATCCTTCTTCCTCCTATGTGGCTCTTTGCTCCTGCAGCTGTTGTGATACCATCTTCTTTGACTTGGATCCTCCTGCCTCCCCCTGATAAGGACTCATGTGACTAAGTGGGGCCCCTGCGGATTGTCCTGGGATAACTTCCTTTTTTAGGATCTTTAATGTAGTCACACCCGAAAAGTCCTGTTCACCCTGTGCTGCAGTCTGAACATGCCCTCTTGAGATTTGCACGTCAAAATGAAGTCCTCAAGATGATAGTAGTAGGAGGTGGGGTCCTTGGGGTTAGTGCTCTTATGCAAGAGCCTGCAGGGAGCTAATAAGCCTTTTATCAGGAAAGGAGTGAGTGAATAGGCACCTTGTTGGGACCAGGAAACTGGCCCTGACTAGGCATTTAGCCTGCTGGCACTTGATCTTAGACTGGCCAGCTTCCACAGTGTGAGGAATAGCGTCTTGGGAGGCTGTGGCAAGAGAACTGCAAGTTTAAAGCCAGCCTGGGCAACTTATAGGCCCTGTCTTATAATAAAAACTGAAAAGGTGCCTGAGAATATAGTTCAGTGTGGAGACTCTGGGTTTAATCCAAGTACTGAAAAAAAAGTATAGAAGGAAATGTTTGTTGCATATAAGTTACCCAGTTTATGGTATTTTATTGTAACAGCTTGAGTGGACTATGACACTATGTAAAATAATGGACTCCCAGATTCTGGAAATTGGGATATTGACTTTTTTGGGGTAGACAAGGGATGGGAACATCTGCCTACCGCATATTCATTTTTCTTTTTTTAATGTATTTGGTACAGGGTCTCACTACACAGCTTGGAGTCCTAGTGATCCTCCTGTTTTTGGCCTCCCCAGGGCTGGGATTACAAGTGTGTAACACCATGCCTGGTCTTGGTTGCTCAGCACACCCAGGGTTAGGGCCAGGTGCCGGGGATGGAACCTGGGTCCCTATACTTGCCACTGAGCTATGTCCCTGGCCCATTCTATATATTCTTAACATTTCCTTGCTCAGATAATCTTCAGTGGTTCCATTGCCTAAAGGAGAGCATTTTTCTAGCTATCATCCTTTTAAAGGAAAATAAACAAAGACTCTGATAAAATATAGTTTCCTTCTTACCCTGAGTACCAGGAAGCTCAGATACATATTTAAACTTAATTGCCATAAGTGTTCTGAAATTTAAATTTGTATATCATTCCTTTTATTTGGTAAGACTTCATTTCATTAGTTTTGTCTCCCTGAAAAGGTCTGTTTATGATTTTATTTTGTATATAGTAATTTTTAGTGATAGATAAGTTTGTAAGTTTTAATGAGAATTCAAATGTAGCACAACTGTCTTGGCAAGATTCAGTACACATCTAAATCTAAAATGTAGCAAGCAGTTCTGTACTTTCACGCTCATGAAGGAGTTTATACCCAGATAAGCAGCAGCCCTGGACTGCAACTCAGTGCTCACTGGTCGCCATGCATGCAGCTGAACATAACTATACTGTAACTCCCAATTCCAGCTTTCAAATGTGTCTCAAACAAGTTCTACTTATTACTTCCGGTGATTTTCATTTTTATTTCCTTTGTGCTTGTGTTGTCAAAATGCCTAACATTTGAAAAATGGGATGGCTTATAATTTTGTTGGAGAGAAAAAGCAATTTTCTTTGCTGTGTAATTATAAAACATTTTAATTTTGAGATTTAGAAACATCAGAATGACCAACCTAGTGGATTTTTCTCATTTGTGTGTTATTGCCCCCACTCACCTGGGTTTCGCACCATATTCAACGTATCTCAGTTTACCAGCTGTATCAAGCAAATTTTGTTAAGCAGACATCACTAAAGATGGAAAAATTAGCCACATACCCATATGGCAAGTGAGGATGCTCCAGGTTTTTTAGATATTGTATGATAAAACCTTTGCTATTGAGTTATTTAACTTGATTTAAATACTAGTTTTCCTTTCATAGTAGCTGTTTACTCATCAATTCTTTTATTTTTATTATAACTTTTTAATAGTGGTGAAATGCATTGAAAACTTAGTATTTATTCATTATTGTTTTGTGGAGGAGCAGCCCCGGAGCCCCACACATCCCTGAGCTATGCTCCAAGCTCAGCTGAATTATTTTTAGATGTGCAGCTCAGTGGCATTATGTAATTTTACATTACTGTGCAGTGACCATTACCATTCATTCCTAGAATCTTTACCTCTTCCCAGCCTGAAACTCTCCCCACCCCTTGTACAATAATTCCCCATTTTCTTCTCTTTCTAAAATCCTGGCAACCAGGATTTTACTTTTGTGTGTATAGTTTAATTATTTGAGGTACCTTACATAAGTGGACTTACATAGTGTTTGTCTTTGTATATTTCATTTAGATAATCCTCATGGTTTAGTCATGTTGAAGTATGTGCTGTTTTTTTTTAAGGCTGCCTAACATTCTGTCCTATGAATATATTATATTTCTTATTCATTCATCTGTCAATGAACGGTTGGGTTACATCTGTTTTTTAATTATTGGAATCTATATCAGGGTTTATTAGAAGAATACATATATGCACACATATCTCCACCAAAAACATGTACACACATGACATCAGGAAAAGAAAAACTTGTATCAATATTTTAACACTAAATTTAATGAGATATCATGAGATTAATGCAAATTACCTTTGGCTTGTACAATTATATGAATGCTCAAAGAGGTAATCATTAGCTTCTAAATATTTATTACTTTTCTTTTCCTGAAGTGTGTATACATTTTTTTTGCAGTCCTGTTCCCTCTTCTCCAGGTAGGCTTACGGTGGCCCCTCCTGCACAGTCAGGTATGGAAGAGTGCAGAAGAGCCACCTGCATGCTGCAGAGCCACATGAGACAGTCATCAATCGAAGACCTAGAGCTCATGGCAGATTCCCACGTGAGACTTGTGAGGGTCCAAATCAGGAAGCTGCAGAGTTTGCACTGGAGGTCTGTAGATGGACATCCAAAGGTGATGGCAAGGACTGAAGCTCCTCTGAAGATGCTGAAGGGAGAGCTCTTTCTTTCCCTTCTTAGTCCATCCAGGCTGAAAGACTATTGGTTGGTGCCACCACATCCAGTGCAGGTTTTTTCTCTCCAGTAAGACTCATCTAGAACTATGCTAAACCATCCTCTAGGCAAGTCTTATTTAAATTGACATCGCAGTTAACTTTCTACTTCTAAAAATGTGAGTGTACAAATGTCAGCTCAAGCCCTACTTAAAATCTTTCAGATACATTCTGAGAAGTAGGATTCATGGATCATGTAGTAATTTTTAATGTGTTGAGGAAGCACCATATTGTTTTTCACAGTGGTTGTATGATTTTACTTTTTGAGAACAGTGCACAGTCCTTTTTTTTTTTTTTAATTTCCTCAACACTCATTTTCTTTCTGTCCCCCTCTCCCATAGTAGCTCTGCTGATGTATAAGGCACAATCTCGTTGTGATTTTCACTTGTATTTCCCTTCTGATTAGTGATATTGAGTTTTGCATGTGTTTATCAGCCATTTGTACATCTTTGGAGAACCATCTGTTCAATTCTTTGCTTGTTTTAAATTGGGTTATTTGGTTTTTGTTGTAATTGCTGTTGAGTTACAAGAGTCCTTATGTATTCTGAATCTGAGCCTCTTAGCAATATAACTTGCACATATTTCCTTCCTTTCTGTAGGTCACTGTTGTGGTTTATGTCCCCTCAAAGCTACATGTAGTTATGGGTATGAGCTTCTAAAGTTTTTGATTCATGGTCCCATGTTGGGATTATGGGTGTTAGTGCTACACCTGCCCTAGGGCAAGTCGCCTGCATTCAACATTAAGGAGGGAAAAAGGCAGGCGTGCTTTCTCCCTTTTTGCCCCTTTTGCTCATGCTGCTTTTGCTGTCTTCCACTGGTATGACCTGCTCTCCTCTGTCACGTGCCCCCCGTCTCAGGGCCAGCTGATTATAGATTGAAATCTCGAGAAATTGTGAGCTAAATAAACATTTCCTTCCTTAATTTTTAGTGACAGGTGTTTTTGTCTCAGCAACAAGAGAAAAATAACCAAGATAGTAGCCTCTGTACTTCCTCAGTTGTGTCTTTTGATACCTGGAAATTTAAAATTTTGATGTTGCTCAATTTTATCTTTTCTTTTGTTGCCTCTCCTATTGAGAAGAAATCATTGCCAAATCCAATGTCATAAAGCTTTTTCCTTAGAACTTATCATTCCACATGTTAATGTTTAGGTATATAGACTTAAAATGTTGAGTAGTGACCTTGCTATATTTTTTTGAATATAAAATTCATATATATGCACATGTTATAGTAATATAAAATATCTTTAACTCTGTACCCTATGTGGGGGGGTATTTGCTCCTCTGTAGCTTTTTCAGTTTTACCTTTTAATCAACAACACACAAACTTCACTGTAACCAGAATGTAGTCTATTAAAGGCCTACAGAACTGGGTTTTTGTAAGTTTGTTCCTGTAGTCCATTATTTATATCTCTTTCCATTGTCAGAAACTCATTTATTTTGTTTTAAGCAAAGAGAAAATGTGGTAGATCTCATGACAACAGAACTAACTCTGGTTATAGCTTGAGTGTCAAAGAATAGCTCTGGGTTTCATTTTTGTCTATTTTTTGCCTCTACTTTCCTCTAGTTTTTATTTTTATTTTTACGTTCCATGTGGTGGTAAGATGGTGACAGCATCTCAAGCCTTGTATCTTTTTGAGTTCCAGTGCAGTGGGACAGAGCAATAAACCTAGACAGCTGAGCACAAGACCTCAATTAGCTCTCTGGGGGCCTTTTGGGGAGGCTGTGGCCCTGCCCTCATCACTAACCCATTTGTGGCCAGAGACGTCTGAAACCTGGACTATCTTCAGTCTGAGCCAAATGATCTGTAAGGGAACCTGAAAGGCAGGGCTCCACCTGAACCACTAGACTGGGACTGGGGAAGGGAATCCTACTGAAAGGGAACTTGGGTTGTTACTGGCATGGAGGGCGTGGGACATGGGCCAAGAGGAAAGTAGCAATTGCCCAGCCTATTCCCATCTAGCATGGCTGTGATCTGGAATCTGTTCTTTAGAGTCTAACTAAAATCTTTGAGCCATTCCTGCTGGTCTCCCTGTGCAAACTCTAATTTGTTAGAATAATTATGGAAACTTTTCTTTATTTTAATAAGTATCTAAAATATTCTTTATCTCCCAGATCATGTGTACTGGGTGTAGATTATTTATTGAGAGACTTGGCATGTGTATTTGTGTCTGTGTGTGTGTTATAGTTGAGAGATAAGATGTTATGGTGGTGGTGGAAGGAGATAAGTGCCTCTAAACTTACAGTTCAACCACTGTGTACCTCCCAGTTCTGCTGGATGTCTGTGTCAGGTTCCAGTGAGTTAGTCTAGGCTTACTTGGGCATCGGTGGTTAATGGCTGGTTGGCACCTGCTTATTTGGGCCATTGGTTGGGTGACGGATGACAACCATGTGCCTGTCATCTAGCATGGTAGCTTGAGTTCATTCCCCTAGTGAATGGGTTTAAAGAATAGCAAGAAGAAAAGCCCCAGTATACATGTGCTTTCCAAATGTCTGCTCTTGTCTCACTGGTCAAAGAAAGTACAAGTCTAACACTGGTCAAGTGGATAAAAAAATTACCTCTTTTGGTGGAAAGAGAGAACACCACGTTGCCAAGGTATAGAAGGGGAGGAAGTTGCAGTCAGTTTGTAATTCCTCCTGAAGAATTTGTGGGGTGCTTAGGAGATGGTGATGTGAGGACTTTGGCAGTGGGGCAAATGTTGGAAAGGAAGCCAAAGACAGAATGAAGCCTGTTTAGACTGGGTCTGTTTCTAGCCAGAACACACACAAGATAGAGAGTTAGGATGGAGTGTAAGAAGCTGATACCTGACAGTCTGCAAGTGATTTCTACCTCTTATGAACGTATTTACTTTCAAGTTTAGTGAAACCATACTCTTTAAAAAAAAAAATGGATTTAATATAGGGTCTATAGGGTCTCATTATGCAGATTGGACTCGTAGAGATCCTCCTGTTTTCTGCCTCCCAAACACTGAGATTACAGGTGTAAGCCACCATGCCCAGTCTCAGTTGCCATCTCAGTGCTCCCTGTGGGTGGGGCTGGCAAGGCATGCCAGGGATCCAACCCAGTCCCCGTGCCTGCCAGAGCAGGCACTGTAATCCGCTGAGCTATCTGGCTGACCTGTGAAACTATACTTTTACTTGTTTTGTCACCTGCTTGTATTTGACAAGTTTGGGGCACTGTATGGATCGGGAAGATGTCCTATTAGTCCATGTTCTTCAGTTCCTTCCTAGTGAACTTGGTTTTTATCATCTCTGTTTCTGGAGTCTTCCCCCAACCCCGAAATAAAATCTATAAACCTTGCTTCTTACCACACTACATTTGACAAAGCTTGTATTTTGAGACTTAGATTTTTGCTTTTGTCATTTCTGTATGTATATGTATAAGTCCAAATGGCTTGCAGTTCTAGCAAGACTATAATATGTGCGTTGCTAATTTCTTCTTCACCCAGGGAGTAGAGAGGGAGAGAGGGTGTACACTCAGTGAGGACAGACCAGATCTCCGCCACTTGTACTTGGCCCAGTATCGCACATACAATAGACTTTAATGCATATTTGTTGAAAGTGAAAACCCTTAGAATCTATTATGCAGTTCATGGACTTGTACATCTGACTCTTGTCTAAAAAGACTTGAAAATAAATCAGAAATCCAGACTCCCTCCCCATCTCTTTACCCTAGTTCTTCAGTAAACTCTGTACTTGCCAGAAAAGGGTGTGTTATGCTTATTGTTTCCATTACAGTAGTATGGAATTTCAGCTATGTTTGCAAACACTGGTAAATTCATGGTAACATTATAAACTTAATTTTTCAGAGTTATGATTTCACTATAGAAGCACAAGCATTCAAAAGTAGTCTTGAGGCTTTATAACACTTGGTAGAGTATTTTTCTGCTTTTACACTTAGTTTGGCAATACTTATATGTTTCTTTTCTATTTGTCTTTTAGAAAGGATAATTCCTATGACTTACCATTGCACTAGTGGTACAAATTAAATATTTATAAAATATAAGAATCAGAATTATTGGGTCATATTAAATAATGAAGCCCATTATGCTAAGATAAAATAGTTGACTGAAAAATCTTCTAGATTGTTAGAGTATAGGCAGGAGTGCTGGCTTTGATATTAATAAGTAGCCTAAATAGTTCATAGGTGAGATCAATGTCTAGGATGGATTTTTTTTTTTTTGGATTTAAAGTCTCTGAAATAATTTATTCTTTTTTTTGAGTTCAATAAAAATAATGTTTAATATTTGAAAAATATTCTTATACAAATCATCACTTAATCCAGCCTTATAAAAGTTAGTTTGATTACATTCCCTGCTTGTTTATGGAGAACCTAAAGTTCACAGGGCTTAAGTACCTTTGCAAGTTCTTATTTTAAATATGAAGTGGAGCTGAGATCCCAGTTTCAGTAACCTCAAGCCCAACTCTTACTGTAACACAATCCTCCTCTTCTTTACTGAGAGTAAACTTAATAGCGGAAGTTTGAGGTTGGAAAGAAAGTTAAATAGAAAAAGAATCATATGGGAGCTGTGTGTGCTTCCCAGCTTTGCTTTAGTTGATTCTAGCCAAAGAATTCTGAACTCTTCTCAGTAAGAGAAATTGTGGTTAGAGGGCACATATATATTTCTGCACAAATATCCAGCAATTATAGTTATCTTTTAAATTTATTATTATTTTTTAATCTTTTCTTTTTTATATTTTATTGAGAAATAAATATGAATGAGACAGTTTCAAAGCTGATCAATAGGACAGTTTTGATAATCAATACATTGTACATTGTTATCTTCTGAGTGGTTATCCATAGTATAAGAAGCAGACAGGATATCCTGTGCAAACACTATTAGTAAATCTCTTTCTTCTCACTGAATTTTTTTTTAATGAGCAGAATATATTTATTGAGAGAAAGAAAGCTCCTGTCCTGAGAGAGGGACAGGAGGGGGAGGGCCCAAGCAAGTAGTTCCCCCCCCCACTTCTCATTGAATTAAGCGAAAGTAGCTGTATATCTATCCTAACTATTTTGTATATATAAATACAAAATGATCTTTCCTTTGTATCCCCTTTTTTTTGTCCTGTCAGATATTCTATTGGATATTCTATTGGCATCTAAATACTATAGGTGTTTGATTTCAGCTAAACAATCTAACACTGTCTAGCAGTCTATAATATCAGTGGGTTATCCTCAGAAGTTATTGACTTGAGCTTTTTTACAGCTCGGCATATTAATATGGCTTTACTTTATATACCTCGTTTTTATACTTTTCTACTGGATGGTTAAGACCAAGATAAAGCAAGACCTATATAACAAGAAATGTAACTTTTGTATCTGATAAGGTCAGTCAAATACCCCCAGGATTTATCCTGTAGCCCTGTACCTCACTCTATAGATCCTTTGTCAGTATCAGCCATGTGGATGAGTCACAGCCATTGCTTGACCAATTTGCTTTCTGTGAAAGCCTGTGAGAATGTTTTTTCCCTGCATGTAACTCTCCCCAGGCACACTATACATCATCGATCACATTGCTCTGTGGCCCCATAATCTTCTTGACCAGGAAATTTGGAACAAAACTGAGTTACATGATGTTACCGTACAGGTTCTCCTATGTCCTGAGTCTTCACTGACTTTGAAAGGCTAGGGCCAAAATGTTGGCTGTCTTTTCAGCCCTTCCTTTTCTCCAATTTTGAATTGCTAACTTAGATTGTTAACCCTCCAGAAGAGAAGCTTATTAGTAACCTGCAATATATGCAGTTCGGTTTACCCTATCTGTCTAAATATCAAGCATCTTTGGCATATCATGAAAGAGGTATTTTACATCAAATATTGATATGTTGAACTTTAAGTCCTTATGGAATGTGAAGGAAAAATAATTTTGTAAAAGTAGAAATAAGCATTTACATATTTTTATGAAGAAATTTAGAAATCTAACCATATACAGAATTGTAACAGGACAGACCTGTGACTTTTTTTTATTCTTGTCTTTTTTTTTTTTTCATTTATTACCCTTTAAAAAAGAAAAGCCTTTACTTGTGAGACATTATGGCAATAAATGGTATGTCATGACAAGAAGTACATACTTAGAAGACCAGGATGACAGACACTCCAAGCATGACCCCTCTATTACACATCACCATCCTCAGTGCAGCCGCCTGGCTCACAGGTACCAGCATATACAGTTAGTCAGGGCGAGAATCTCACCAGCCAACTGCTAGTCTCAAAAGCCTGCTGATGTACCCCAGGACCACTGCCCCACCCATCTCGTGCATACAAATGCGTGGCTTTGCCCCTGTCATATTTCCCAGCTTTTCGCCTTGCCCACTCCTCATTGTCCTATTTTCAAGATCTCGCTTTCCTTTTATTTGTGTTGTAACTTTCTATATGTAATTCTTCTTTTAAGTTCTTATTCTAGGGAGACAATATAATATTTACATATTTGGGTGTGGTTTATTTCATGTATAATTATATCTTCAAGTGGCATAGGATGGAATTTTGAAAGGAATATGAGAGGAGGAGGGAGTGAGGGAAAGGAGATGTATATATTGAAGTAGGTGTCCCATGCCCTGTAATGGGGATTGAACCTAAGGCCTTCATACTGAGCTCTATCTCTAGCCCTTTCTTCATCTCTGATTTTGAGAGAGTTTCTTGTTAACTTTTCCAGGCTGGGATGGAACTTGGAAATTTCTTGCCCAGCCTCCCATGGTGCTGGGACTGCTAGCTTGCTTGGCAATGGAGGTATTAATGAAGCAAAAAGGGAGAGCAGCTTTAAGTAGGGGGAGAAGACCAAAGTCATTTGAAGGCCAGAAATGTCTGTTATTTTTATTTAATTGACAATGAGGGTTTTAACAATCAGATGTTGTGTTACTGCATAATAATGGACTTGTAGTTAACATGGGGAAAACAGTGTGATCTTCATACATATTATGGCTTTTAAAATTACAAGGAAAGAAATACAAAGAAAGTAGGAAAAAATCTACTCCATTTTGTGATTTGTTCTCTAAGAGGAGGACGTAGAGGGGGGGAAATGACACAAATTAATTGCCATCATGTTTCCTTAGCTTGTGTGCATTGACAATGACCCCTTCTAACGTAAGTGCTCATCTGTTGCTAAATAATCCCCATGTGCCTACCAAGTCCTGGCAAACGAAACTAGAATTTTCAAAAAGCAGCTTTTATTGCAAAGAGGAATTTGAAAAAAAAAATTAAACAGGGGTTGCACAGGTCAGGATCCTTGAGGCTCCTTGGGGAATGAAAGGTGTTTTTGTCCCATTGATTCTGACAACCTGCCCACTGCCAAATGAGCCACCCGGGATGGGTGCAGGTGGAACCACGTCCCCATCCAGAGTCTTGACACATCTTCTGATTATACCATGAAGCACAATAAGGCTACAGCCTGAGTCATTATATAGATCTGCAGGTAAAGAGAGAGACAGCACTGTCTGCATTCATGTCCCCGGAGTTGTAGTCCCTCTTCTGCACCTCCATTTGATTCATTGTTATAGAATGAATTAAACTTGCATGTGTGATATGGTTTTTAAAATCTGTAACTCAAGCACAGCTGTCAAAATGGCAGCTCCCTTCTGTTTTTTTTTTAAAGCTTTTAAATGGCTCAAAGTCTCACTCGTTCTCACAGAAAATTGCGAATTGCCACTCAGTGAACTTCGGCTGACTGTTAAAGGAGAGAGCACTAGCTTGTGCTAAATGTTTTTAACATTCTTTTGCTTGAATATAAGCTCAAAATTAACATGCCATTTTTGCCATTTAGTTTTATAACTAATTATTGCCTAAATGGCAATTGGATTTCCAGATTGGGCTGCTTCCCTATGAACCCACCAAATAGGATTGCTTACCTGGAACATTGCAGAGCCAAACTCTGAAATGAATTACAAGCAAGCAATTAAGAGAGGGTGTTTTCAGGAAAACAATGGCCATCCAAGTGCAGTTGTTTGCTATATATTCCATCAATGATGCTGTCTGCCTCATGGAATTTATAAAGAATATTCTGTTCTTTTGGGTTAGTACATGTTGGGGTCATGCCAGTGGACCGTCATCTTTTTTTCTGAATTAAATCAGATGATCTCATTGGAAGAGTGATCTCCCAGGCTGGGATTTGGATAAGTGGGTTCCTACCTTCTTGAAATCAGAAAGCGATTAACTGTCTGTATTTGTCTGCCAAAGTTGAGATGCTTTGCAACGTCGAGAATGATAAGAGCAGGAAGTACAGGGAAGATGTAATCCCCCTATTAGCAGACAGTGCAACCTCTTGGTGTCACGGAAGCAAGCTCGCAGCTGTACAGGGATAGTGAGGAGAGCAAGGAGGCTTTTACCTGTGTGGAGATGGCCATCAATGTAATGGAAATATGAAAGTATCAAACTCATTTCATTTTAGTGCTTGAGATTCTGCTTGAATTTAAGATGAAAGGTTTGAATTTCATTAGAGATGGAAGGAAAGCTTTTCTATCTTCAGAATATATTTTGTTTGTAATAAGTGGTATTCTTTTAATCTAGTTAATTTGAAAACCTCTTAGATGAAAATTATTGCAAAATGAAGAACAATAATTATAAAATTGCACAGGCAACTATAGACCAATTTAGGAACTCAGAAGATATTCATCAACCAAAATCAGGGCAAGGGACAGCATAACTCAGTCTGTTCTGAAACTCTGAAAGCTTTGAGAAGATTATATTTTGGCATTGTATTTGAAAGCTGAAATAAAGAAAAAATATTATGGTAGTGGGAGAAACAGTTCTTCATTCTGTTGTGTTTTCATGTTAAGATACCAGGAGTTTGAAAAACTCCTGATGCTTGGGCTGTATCCCATACCATGAAATTGGACTATATATCTTCGAGTTAGAGATTCGAACCCTGCCTTTTCAAAGGCACAAGCTGATGTGCTTGGACAATAAAGAGATTAGTAATTAATACTAATCTATTTACTAATAATAGGATTAGTAATTAATGATTTCCCTTTACTAATGATGTAAGGTTTTTGGGGCCACATACTTCTTGTCCTTAATACATGATATTGAGCCATGTGGGATCAGCCTAGCACTTCACTGTGAGTGGGTCTCATGAGTTACAAAGGTGGATGTTGATGGCATACTTGTGAGAAAACAACCAGATTGCATAACAACTTGAGAAGATCTAGGAAACTAGGGGAGTCCATTGGTAGATCATTAATTGTTGACAGCACTCATGCTTTGCTAAAGGTTTTGTTTGAATCAGAACCTCTGTCTTGGCTGCAGGCATGTGCTTGGTGGCAGGTATTATCATCCAATGGGCTTTGGCCCAAGTCTGCCTCTTAGGTTGTATTTCCATGTGTGGGGATGTCACACCAAGGTCTGGATGTCTATTTACTTATTTAATTTATTTGAAATTTTATTTTATCTGTTTTTAAAAATGTATTTAGTACAAGGTCTACAAGTGATTCTCCTCTTCTCAGCCTCAGAAGTCCTGGGATCACAGGTGCACGCCACCATGCACAGTCTCAATCGCAGTCTCAGGGAGCCCCAGGGGTGGGACTGGCATGGCACACTGGGGATCAAACCCCAACAGCTATGCTCTGCTTATGAGGGCACTTTAGTCCATTGAGCTATCCAGCCAGCCTGGAAATTTTATTTTTTAACGTATTTAGTACAGGATCTACAGAGTCTCACTACACGGGTCAGACTTGTAGTGATCCTTCTGTTTTCAGGCTTCCAAGTGCTGGGATTACAAGTGTGAGCAACCAGACCCAGTCTCAATCATTAGCTCAGTATGCCCTCGGGATAGGGCTGGCAGGGCACACCAGGGATTGAACCCAAGTCCCTGAGCCTGCCTAAGCAGGCACTTTAGTCTGCTGAGCTATCTGGCTGGCCCTGGATGTTTAGTTTATAACAGGAGTTTACTATATTGAAAGGAAGCTGGTGCTCAAATTTCATGGGATTTCCTTTGCTTTTGGGTTCAACTTGGTTATGTGGCTACTTTTGTCATTTATTGTTGTCCCTGGAGCTTGAAATGCTTGCTTTATAATGAGAGTGAGGCATGGCAGAGTTTAGCTTTCCCATGGAAACAAAGCCATTGCTTTTCTTCTCTTCCCTCTTCCTTCAAATGATGGTATATTCCAAAAAGCCATAGTTCCTTGCTTAGTTTTGTGGAGCTTTCATAATAAAGTACCACAAACTGTGCAGCCTAAAAATAATGGAAATGTGTTTGCTCACAGCTTTGGAGGCAGGGAGCCCAAATACAGGCTGAAGCCTTGAGGCCTGTAGGAGAGGACCCTTCCCTGACTCTTCCACTGTGATCATCTCTGGTGTCCCTCAGCTGACAGATCGAATCCAGGCCTTTGCATTCAGCTACATGCCCAGCTTTTTTTTTTTTTATGTGTGACAGGGTTTCACTAAGTTGCTAAGTAAGTTGCAAAGTTGCTAAGTCACTCAGGCTGGGCTTGAATTTGTGATCCTCCTGCCTCATCCTCTAGAGTTCTGGGATTGTGTGCTTTTAAATGGGGCAATCAAGCATGATCTTTCTGAGAAGGGAAGGTGGGGTGATGATGGGAAGGATGTGAAGGGCGAGACAGTCTGGTGAGGGAGCAGTGCACACAGGTGTGTGGCCCAGGGCACAGCAGGGCCACTGAAGGAGCAGGATGTGAGGCACATGGGCTGAGCAGCGAGGCTGGGCCTGCAGAGAAGCTGCCAGAGAGGTGAGAAGGGGCCGCCTCGGTAGTACATCCCTTTAGTGAGAGTTACATTGAAGCTGGATTTTATATTTAAATTTTCATGCTTTTGGAGTTCTGAAACTCAAATTGCTGAAAGGGACAAGTCTTGACTCTTAAAGAAATTTGTTATAGCTAAATTCTGGAAACAACCCAGATGTCCATCAACTGAAGAACAGATAAAGATGTGTTATTTTTATACAATGGCATTTTATTCAGCTATAAAACAGGATAAATTTGAGTCTTTTTTCAGACATAGATGCAACTAGAGAACATACTCTTAAAGGACATAAATCAGACCTGCATGAAACATCATATTATCTCCTTAGGGTGAAGATCTGAAAGAGAAAGATGGAATCTGAAGGGTACAATAGACACGGGGAAAAGAGAATGAACTTATTTAGAAGGAAAGAGTTACTGAGTTGAGGAGAAGGACAGGAGAGGGAGTGAGGGAAAGAGATTTATTTATGTATGTAAGCAGGGTGGTTTGGACAACTGTGCTGTGCCTTTTTCCTGGTCTATGGAAAGAAGCAGTTAATGCTTTAATTGGTTTCATCTCCTTTTTTCTTTTTTGTATTTTTTAGTGTGGCATAGGTCTACAGAATCTCATTACACAGATTGGATTTATAGTGACTCTCCTGCTTTGAGCCTCCCAAGTGCTGGGATTATAGGCATGCATCACCACGCCCAGTCTCAATCACTGCCTCAGCCTGCCCCAGGGGTGGGGCTGGCACCACAGGCTGGGGATGAAATTTCTGACCCTTCAGTCTATGTAAGCAGGAGCTTTAATCCTTTTTTGAATTGTTTATATTCTGACTTCTTAATGTCTTATGTATTTCTTTTTTTCTTTCGTCTTCTTCCAATTTTACATGCATACATCTGGTAATATGTATAATCTGTTGGAAGACCACACTGTGTATTACAACAAATACTGTGAAATTCATATTACTTTGTTAAGTGAAATTCTGTATCACTTTTTTTTTTTTTTTTCAGAACCAGGCATTGAACTCAGACCCTTGCACTTGCAAGGGAAGCGCTTATTCCACTGAGCCATCTCCCCGGCCCCCTGTATCACTTGCAATTTTTTCTGTTTTAATTCTAATTTGTACTTTCTTAAAAAAAAAAAAGTAATATGCCAATGTGGATGTCTCATTTTGTTTTATTGATATTATTATTATTATTGCTGTCTCATTTTGCTCTTTCAGTAGTGCTAGACTAGCTGGAGATAGAACATTGAATTGCAGCTCTTAATTTTTAAATTTTGACAAAATATTTAAAAAACGTTAAGGGCCTAGAGCCAAAAGAAATACCTGTGAGTTGAGCTGAAATTGGGCTACAAGTCGCCTGCTTGTGAGTGCTGGCCAGGAAGTTCCATCACAGAAGGAGCTGCAATACCTCATCACATAGATTGCTTTAAACTGAACTTGTGTTCACGTCACCTGCCTTTTCTTTTTCAATTGGGACTTGAACTCAGGACCTCACACTCGCCGGGCTATTCAGCTCTACCCCAGGCCCAGTACACCTGCTTTTGTTTAAATTTATTGTCAATAACTGTGCTCTCTAATGAATGACCAGGTGAAAGCCTTTTCTTTGCCAGTGTTGCTGCTGGTCCTGGTGAGCAGTGACCTCAGGAGCTGAGCTGGGGCCTCAGGGGTGGAAGTGGCTGGGGACAGTGCCATGCTGCCATGCTCTGCCTCCTCCCTTTTCTACGCAGTGACTTTGGATGTGCATCTGCCTTTATTGCCTGAGACGTTTATTATACTTAACCCAGTCTTCTCCATCGCCCGGCGATATAATTATGATTGTTACCTTCTCCTTATCTTCCCTCTCTCCTTTTTGTGAGATGAAAATCTTGGATATAAATGTGTGGCAGTGAGATCGTGCACTGGCGTTTCCTTCTTCTCAGCCTAATGGATGAACAGCTGGGAGTTAATGAGCTTTTAATAGTGAGTGTAGGGGGTTAGTTTGTTGCCATTCCAGTCTCCGCTGAATATGCTGAGGTCTCGTTGTTTTCTATTTCCCCTGAACATTGGCTTTATTGGTATCTGAAACACTTGTTTAAAATTCACTGAGCATGGAACGGACATATTTCTCTTCAGATCACCTTGGCCTCAGCTGACTCTTCTTTAATTATGAGGCTCTCATGAACTTCATGGGAGGTTTTATACCTTCATTTTTAAAGTGCCTCAAAAATGCTATATGTGATTAAATTTTTCTTTAGCACAGAAATAACTTCGTGCAAGAGCTCTAGTCCATTTTTCTTGACTTTTTTCTAGTTTTCTTTTCTGGCCTTAAAGGCAAAACAAGACAAAAGCCTTCTTCCATTAATATATTTGTTAGCAGGGTTCTCAGCCTCTATTTCCCATTTATCTTTGTCCCCTAAATTAAAATTTCCTCTGACCTATCCATTGTAAATTCTAAGTCACAAGAAAAATGATCATGATTACCAAGCACGCCTTTTGTGCCACTTATTGACTACTGCAAGGCCCCTGGATCACTGCCACGTGTGTGTTCTCTCATCTGGTGCCATGGCTCCTTTTTGAGATGAGTGGGCTGCAAAGTCAAAAACCAAGACCCAGTACGTTATGGATCAAGATGAAGTGGTTCCAAAGGCTAATACATGAACACAATAAGATTGAAAACAATACAAAAAGGCATACGAAAGTCTCCCTAGCAGGTGATAACCAGCATTTCTCACTTTTTTGTGTACCTCTCAGCACGTTTCCATGCCCAAACTGTTACCTACTGTCTTTACTTTATAAACACAGAGAAGAGAATGTGGTTCACGCTACCCTGAAACTTACTTTATTTAGTTTGGTCTGATTCAGATTCAACATATAGGATATATGTTTAGTGGCCATACAGATTTCCCATTCCATATTATGGACATTTATCATAGCTTAATAATGATTTGATGAAGCAGAGATTCAGTTTGGTTTAAAGTTTTCAGAATATCACTTCCCAGAGTACTGCTCTGAGAAGTCCCGTATGTAACCTTTTTGTATGTTTTGAAACTATGTCTCTATAAGAAATTTCTGGAAGGAGAATGGCTGAATTAAAGGTCAAAGGGGCCAGGGAGATAGCTCAGTGGAATAAGTCTCCTACCTGGCAAGTGCAAGGTGTGCACATTTAAAATTTTGATGCCTATTTCTCAGAGTGGCCTAATATTTTATTACAATACTCATACAGTACAACAACATGAAAGATTGTGGTTTCCCCTCATAACTTCTCTTAAAGCATTAAATAATACAGTTCTTCTAATTGCCAGTCTGAGCTGTTTTAATTGGTATTTCTTTAATTATTAGTGAGGTTGAACATCTTCTCCTGTGGCTAAAAGTAATTTGTATTTCATTTCCAGTTTTCTGTTTACTTATGATCGTTTGGATTTTTTTTTTTTGAAAAGTTAAAAATTCCTTAATTTTTTATTCCTGGTACCACTACCACAATTTACAGGGCAATATACCTGATGTAATGAAAAGAAAGAAAAAGACAAAGCTACAACAGATAAAAGACCTCAGGAATGTACATCTAATTGACACTACATTG
>NW_004524606.1:6732676-6735161 GCF_000260255.1 Octodon degus | reverse complement strand
AAACAGCTTCCTCAATTGCTCTGGCTCCTTTGGATCGTGGGCCTCCTCCCCCTGGCGGCGGCGGGGGCGGCGGCGACGGCCGGAGTCGCGCTGGGGGCGACCGGGCGGCAGTTTTACCTCCATTTTGAGACCCGACTCACCTCTTCCAACTCGAGTTCAATATGGGACCGAGAGGAAGAGGCGGGGCCAGTGATCGTTTGGATTTTAAATTGATCTTTTTTTTAATTGACTTTTAAAAACTCCTTATGTAGTGAGGAGTTTTAAAACTCCACCTGCCCTGTTACAAATATTTCCCACAAGTTTTCATTTATGTTTTGCTATTTAAAACCACACTTTTTTGTGAGAGTGAACACAATTATTGTAAGAATAAACTTTGGAAAATCTGAAAAAAAGAAAACTAAGGTCCCCACAAACCTTTTGTTTTTTTTGGCGGAACCGGGGATTAAACTCAGGCCCTTGCGCTTGCCAGGGAAGCACGTATTCCACTGAGCCATCTCCCCAGGCCCAAACCTATTGTTCAGTGGCAACCAATTTTTTATTTTCTGTACATTCTGTTTCTTCTGTGTTTGTTTCTGTTAGTGATTTTTTTTTTTTGTTTGTTTGTTTCAGTTTATCTTTCAAATCCTGGAGCCAGAAATTTCAAATTCCATGTCAGAAAACTAGGGTGTAGAAGTACAGGAATAGACAGCCTCATTCGCTCATTGTGCCACTACCCACTTCCCATTTTCCTGGAGAAGGCAGTCCTCCTGTTTGAGAGACTTTCCTTTGCTGAGCTCTTTCTCAGGAGGCTGTGGGCGAGGCCCTGCCCCACCTCTGGCCCTTGATCCAACACTGGGGCTCCCAGGCTGAATGCAGTGCTTTGCATTATAGCTTTGGTTTCCATTTCTTTAAAGATTAATGACATTGAGCATACTTTTCATGTGCTTTTTGGTAAATTTTTGAGGATTTTTACATCAGTGTTCATCAAGGCCATTGGTCTATGGTTTTCTTTTCTTGTTGTGTCCTTGTCTTGTTTTGGTATCAAAGCAATGCTGGCCTTATAGAATGAGTGTGGAAGTGTTCCTTTTCTATGACATGGAATAGTCCAAGGAGGATTGGTGCTAGTTCTTCTTCACAAGCCTGGTATAATTCAGCGCTGAATCCATCCAGTCTTGAACTTTGTGGGAATACTTTATAATTGCTTCATTTTCATTGAAGGCTTTAAAAAATGCCCTCTTTGTTCAGTTTGGAGAGGTTGTCTGTGTCTAGAAATTGATCCATTTCTTTTAGATTCTTCAATTTATTAGAATATAGGCTTTCAAAGTAGTCAATGATAGTCCTCTGGATTTCAGTGGTCCATGTGGTAATGTCATTCTTTCATGTCTAACTGTATTGATTTGCAGCTTCTCACCTTTTCTTCTTTTGGTTAATTTGGCTAAGATTTTATCAATTTTGTTTATGGTTTCAAAGAACCAACTCTTTGACTGTGCTGTGTTGTTAATTTGTATATAATCTTTGGAAAATGTGTATCTAAGTCTTTTGTTTATTTATAAATTGGGCTCTTTGTCCTCTTGTTGAGTTGTAAGAGTCATTAATATATTGTGAATATGAGACCCTTTTCAGATAGCAGACTTTGCAGACTTGTGTTTTCTGTCTGTTACTTTTTTTATCTTTTAGTTGTTAATGTATCATCCATGCATAAAGTTTAGATTTTAATGAAGTTCAACTTGTCTTTTTTGTTGGCTTTTTATTTTGTGATATTGGAAATTGAAACCAGGGGTTCTCCATCCCTAGCTAACTACCACTAGTTACATCTGGGGACTTTTTGAAAATTTTGAGATGGTGCTTCATATTGTCCTGGAAGGGCTTAACCTTGTGATCCTCTTGCCTTTGCCTCCCTACTGCTGGAATTACAGTATGCCGGAATTACATTATACCAGGAAAATGGACTCAATGTAAAAAATTAGGGCTTTTGGTGTTTTTTTTTTGTTTTGTTTTTTTTTTTTTTTTTTTTTTTTTTTTTTTGCAGAACCGGGGATTGAACTCAGGCCCTTGCGCTTGCCAGGCAAGCACTTATTCTACTGAGCTATCCCTCTCTGGCCCTGGCTTTTAGTGTTATAATTAGCAATCTATTGAGAAACCCAAGGTCACTAAGATTTACTTCTGTGTTTTTCCTTGGGTTTTGTGGTTTCAATTCTTACTGGTTTTTTTTATTTCACTGGATTTTCATTTTTATGATAAATATTTGTCTGTCATTTTCTTTATTTTTAAAATCTTCATTTGGTTTTTGAATTGAAAAATGCTAATCATATAATATTAGATAGCAAACATCCCTGCCTCTTATATATACTGGGAGAATTTGTATAAAATTAGTATAATTCTTTTTTTTTCAAAGTTTTATTGATAAACAGATAGCAATGAGACAGTTTCAAATCAAATCAGAAGTACAGTTTCAACAAATAATACACTGCATATATTCTTCGTAGTGGTTAATTGCTGTACAAGA
>NW_004524606.1:6726224-6728108 GCF_000260255.1 Octodon degus | reverse complement strand
GCCTGGGCTGGGACTGGTCCCGCCAGTGCAGGGTAGCAGGAAGCTGTCCGCACACTCACCGGACCTGGGCTAGGACTCCGTATAATTCTTTTATAAGTGTTTGGAAAAATTCATTATGAAATGTATCTAGTAATGAGATTTTTCTTTGAAAGTTTTAAACTACAAATTCAGTCTTTTTATTTAATATTGGGTACTCAAGTCATTAACATCTTCTAAAATACTTTGTGTGGTTTTGGGGATTGAACTTCAGGGCTTCACAATAAGCTACACTCCCAGTCATTGTTTGCTTGTTTGGATACTATGTCTCAGTAAGTCACTAAATTGCCTAGGTGAGGCTTAAACTTGTGATCCTTCTAATTGGGATTGCAGATGTGCACCATTATACTCCTCCATCCTGGTAGTTTTCCAAGGAATTTCCTTTTATCATTGGTATGTTTTGTAGTGATGTTCCCTTATTCATTATTGAAATTGGTAATACATATTTTGGCCTCCTTTTGTTATGATTCGTGTCTAGCTGTCCTCCTAAAGCCTCATGCAGTCATACTTTCTTTTTCTGGAGGTGGCTGAATCGAGAGTATGTAATAGATTTATAGTGGAGTGCTGGGATTTAGGGTGTGAGTGATACACCCACCCTATTGTAGCCTGCATACAAGATAAGGGACAGAAAGAGGCTTATTCCTTGCTTTTTTTCTTTTGTTGCTTTTGCTGTCTTCTGACACCGTGAAGCATTGCCCCTCTGCCTCTTCACCCTGCCAGTTATGGACTGAATCCTCTATAAGCCAGGAGCACTTTTTCCCCTTTAACTTTGGGTGTTGGATACTTTGTTTTAGCAATGAGAAAAGTGGCTAAGACACATTTAGTAGGTTCTTTTTTTTTTTTTTATTAGTATATGTTTATACCTCCCTGCTGCCTCCTTTTCCATGTACTCTTCTCATCAGTGCAGAATGAACCTCCTGGTTTCCTACCACCTCTCTTTTATTTTGCTCTTTCAATTATTTATATTTTGCGTCTCTCTTTTAAGGGAAAACATGAAGTATTTCACTTTTGTACTTGATCAGCATGGGGAAATTGATGAATTTGCCCTTTTCAAAAAGTAGATTTTTGTTTTGTTTTATTTCTTGTGTGTTTTTCCCCCTTTATTGCTGTATGTTTTTTTTTTTTCATTTAACTTGTGTTAGATCTCCTTTATTTTGAATTAGATTTCATTTGATCCTCTTTTTATAGTTTCTTACTATGAAATCTTAAATTTTTGATGTAAGACTTTTATTTCTGAGCGCAAGCAACTGTTTTTAATAAATTTTCTTATGGCACTGCTTTGTGTTCCAAATTATTGTTATATTCTTTAGATTTTCATTTTATTCAAAATACTTTCTAATTAGTATTTTGGTTTCTTCAACCCATGAGTTACTTAGAAATGTGTTAATTTCTAGTAGTTGGCATCTCCCCAAATGTCTTTGGCACTCACTTCCAGTTTAATTCCTTTATTGTCAGAGAAGCTATGTAGTTTGCTTTCTGTCCTGCTAGGTTTTTGGTTGTGCTATTGTTATTGTATTGAGGATTGAACTCCATTGCCTTCACATCAAACTATGTCCCTAGTGTTTATCTTTTATCTTAAGACAGGGTCTCACCATATGGTCCAGGATGGGCTCAAACTTGTGATTCTCAACCTCATGACCAGGTAGGATTAATTACAGGGATGCAAGGATGGTTCAATATTTGAAAATCTATCAATGTAATACACTATATCAATAGAGCGAAAACTAAAAACCACATGATCATCTCCATTCATGCAGAAAAGGCTTTTGACAAAGTCCAAATCTCATTCATGTTCAAAGTCCTACAGAAAATTGGAATAGATGGCCTCTACTTCAATCTGGTAAAAAC
>NW_004524606.1:6708163-6725442 GCF_000260255.1 Octodon degus | reverse complement strand
CCCTACGAACACACTCAGTCACCTTGTCTTTGACAAACGGGCCAAACATGCTCACTGGAAGAAAGATAACCTCTTTAACAAATGGTGCTGGAGAAACTGGCTGTCTACATGCTGAAAACTCAAACTTGACCCAGGTCTATCACCATGCACTAAACTAAGGTCAAAATGGATTAAAGATCTAAACATTAAAGCAGAGACAATAAATCTCCTGGAAGAGAAAGTGGGAGGAACTCTTGAAGACATAGGGGTAGGCAAAGAGTTCATGGACAGAAATCAAATCACATGGGAAACAGTTGAAAGAAGAACTGGGACCTGCTCTTACTGAGAAGTTTTTTCACATCAAAAGAAATTGCCAACAAAGTGAAAAGACAACCCACCAATTTGGAAAAAATCATGACAAATAAGTACTCAGACAAAGATCTGCTCTCTAGAATCTATAAAGAACTAAAAAATACTAGGGCCCCAAAATTTAAAGACCCAATGCAGAAATGGGCATCCAAGATGAACACAGGCTTCTCAAAGGAAGAAATTAAAGAAGTGAATAATATGAAAAAATGCTCTACATCACTAGCCATCCATGAAATGCAAATTAAAACCACATTGAGATATCACCTCACCCCAGAAAGAATGGCTATCATAAAGAAATCAACCAACAACAAATGTTGGAGAGGCTGTGGGGGAAAAGGAACCCTTCTCCACTGCTGGGGTAATGTAGAAGGGTGCAACTGTTATGGAAATTGGTATGGAGACCCCTTAGCAAAGTTGGACTGGAAATCCCATTTAAACCAGCTATTCCTCTACTGGGAATTTTCCCAGGGGATCTGAAAACATCATATCATATTGATATATGTGTGCCTACGTTTATAGCAACACAATTTGTGATAGCCAAATCTTGGAAACAACCAAGATGCCCATCACTTGAGGAATGGTTGAAAAAGATGTGGTATTCTTACACAATGGAGTATTATTCACCTATTAAGAATGATAAACTCAAAGTCTTTATTTTGAAGTGGTTGCCACTTGAACCTATACTCATAAGTGAAATAATCCAGACTCACATGTGTAAATATCATATAGTTTCCCTATTATAAGAACTCAAAAGAAGAAATACAAATAGATAGGTATAATACAAGTGAAAGGAAAAAAAGATCTCAAGGACTAACTAATCAAGAGAGGGATAGGAGAAGAGCTGGGAAACATGAATAAGTCATACAATTATAAGTAGAAGATGTGCAAGGCAGTGATCCTGAGAATCTCCAGATGATTTTGCATCTAGCAGTTAACTGGAAAAATTTTCACCCTGACTAACTATATATACTGGTACCTGTGAACTAACCTACTGCACTGCAAATGGCAATTTGTAATAGTAGTTTCATGTTTGAGAGCCTGTCATTTTTGTCTTCTGAATATGGGCTGCTTGTCATAACATGCTAGTTGCTGCTATAATGTCTCTTGGGTAGATCATTGTTCAAAAAGTAGGGGGTGGTGTATGGAAGCAAGAGACAGGTAAAGGAATATTGTGGGACTGTCCTGCTCCAAGGTTGTATATGATGAGATTTTTGGCCTTATGTGTAAACATAAGTATATAATTCTGTATGCCTATTTTTGAAATACATTCTAATTTTTAAATGCTTTTTATTATATTCTGTAGGGACTTAAAGTTTAACATATCAATACTTGATGAAAAATACCTGTTCCATATTATGCCTAAGATATTTGATATGCAGACATATAGTGAGGTTAAGCTTAACAGCCTAAGTTTTATGGTAAGAACAATAAGCTTGTCTTCTGGATGGTAAACAAACTAAGTTTGCAGACCAAAATTAGAGAAAAAGGAGGGCTGCAAGGAAAGCCAACATTTTGGCCCTAGCCTTCTAAGGTCAATTAAGACTTGGGACATATGAGAACTTGTACTGCAACGTCATGTAACTCTGTAGTGTCCCAAATTTTCTGATCAAGGAGACTATGGGGCCAAAGAGGAAAGTGATTGATGATGTAGAGTGTGCCTAAGGAGAGTCACATGGAGAGAAAACCTTCTTTTAAGCTTTCACAGAGAGCACATTGGCCAAGCAATGGCCGTGACTCATCCAAATGGCTGACACTGGCAAAAGTTCTACAATCTGAGATACAGGATCTTAGGATAAATCCTGAGGGGATTTCACTGACCTTATCAGATCCAAAGGCTACTACTCTTGTTGCATAGGTCCTGCCTTACCTTGGTCTTAACCATCTAGCAGAAAAGTATAAAAACGAAATATAAGAAGTAAAGCCATGCAGTTATGTTGAGCTGTAGGGGACTCAGGTCAACAATTTCTGACATTGCCAGTCAAGCAGAAGACCCAATATTATTATGGGTACTGGACTCTTTTAGAATATTTTGCTTAGTTTACACACCTATAATATTCAAATAATGGAACTTAACAACAAAAAGGGGATGCAGATGGATGTCCATTTTGTATCTGTGTTTTCAAATAGCTAGGATTGATATACAGTTACATTCTCTTAAGGAATAGAGGGATTTGTTCTAATTGTGTTTTTAAATAGGATATCATGTCTGCATCTTGTACAGCAATTAACCACTAGGGAGAATGTATACAATGTGTTAATTTTTGAAACTGTCCTACCAGTTTGGTTTGAAACTGTCTCATTGCTATTTGTTTGTCAATAAATTTATGGGAAAAAAAGCAGTTTAAAAAGTAAGAATCTATATGAGTTAAAAATTTAAAGGGAAAAGCATGAGTTGGCAGAGAGTAAAGGAGAAATGAAAAAAAAATACAAATATGAATTTTCATTATTGTGTGTATTCATGGCCACGTCTTATGCCCCATCAAAAACTAAAATTCTAAGAAATTCATCAACCAAAGAATTTTATAAAATCAACTGTCTTTATAATCAAGTCAAGAATACAAACCTGAAGTGCAGAAATTATATTTACTCATATAATTTGCTAGGAAATAGTATGCACCACCCCCCAAGAAAAGTTTATTTGAATTGTTCTTTTTGTTCGTGTTAAGAATTAGTGCAAACTTATAGTGTATATATGTGTGTTGATGTAAAATAAAATATATGTCTGTGAAAAAAGAAACAATATATAATTTCACTTAAAAATAATAGAGATTCAACAGTGGTTGTTATATTGCATAATGTTGGCTTCAAATTAGTTGCTTATATTACAGATACAAGTATAAAAATTGGCTTAAAAAGCTATAAGAAATTAAAAAGGGGAAGAAAATAAAATTTACGCATTATCTGTTCCTTTTAATAGAACAGAAGAAATTTGCAGTACAATTATCCATCGTATCCTGTATATATACATAAGTATATCTTTTCTCTGGCTTATTTTGTCATTTTCTTCATCTGAAGTTTTCCTTCCCTTTGAACAGATTCTTTCCCTTTCACAGTATCTTATTGTACCTTTCAGATTTTATTTATGCTTCAAGTTCTGACACTAGCGAGTCAATACAATGTTTGCACATGGAGGCCTGATTTATTTCTCTTACGAGTATCGTTTCTAGTTGCATCCATTTACATCTAAAAGCTTTGCATCTATCTTTTTTATAGCTGAGTAATACTCCATTGTGTAAAAATCCCACACCTTTTTTTTTTTTTCCATTCCTTAGTTCATAGACATTTGGGTTGTTTTCAAGAATTAGCTATGATAGCTATAGTTGTTCTTTATCATGAAAGTATTTTCCTTCTCCATTAATTTTGAAACAGTTTTGCAGGGTACATTAATCTGAATTTGAATTTTATTTATTTATTTTTTTGAGGACCTGAAACACTTTTCTCCAAGCTCTTTTTCACTTGATTGTTTGTGTTGAGAAATCTGCTATGATTCTGATGGGCTTTTCATTATGGTTGATATGTTTAGTTTCTCTAAAAGCTTTTAATTTTTTTGTTTTTTGCTGTATTTTTAGGATCTTGATTATTATGTGTTTAGGTATAGATTTATTATTTGCTTATTTAGATTATGGCTGATTGGATTTGTATATGTCTCCCTTAACTGTATGTAAGATTCTTTTCCCATGTTTGGGAAATTTTCTGCTACTACTTCTGCTAATAGTCTTTTTATGTCACTTGTGTTGACTCCCACTGTTTTGTTGACACCTATTATTCTTATATTTTTTTTCTTTGTATCATCTTGTAGTTGCTGAATTGTTATTTCTTGGTTCCTTGTTTTTTTTATGTGTTTGATACCGGGTCTCACTCTGCATCTCGGACTCATAGTGATCATTCTGTTTTCAGCCTCCCCAGCACTGTGATAACAGGCATGCACCACCATGCCTGTTCTCGGTAGCTGCTCAGTGTGCTCAGGAATGGGGCTGGTGAGCATGTGGTGCAGGAAATTGAAGGTGGATCCCTCCCTGTTATTCTTAAGCAAATTTTCCTTTTGCATTTACTAGCTGCAATGTTGTCTTCAAGGTCTCAAAGTCTATCTTCTGTTTTGTTCAAGTGGTTTTGCCACCTTTCAATGGAATTCCTAATTTCCTGGATATCTGTGTGAATATGTTTCATGACTAATTCTTTTTTTTTTTTTAAGTTTCTTTTTTTTTTTTTTTAATTTTATTTACGTGTGTGTGTGTGTGTGTGTGTGTGTGTGGCCAGCTCAGCCCACCAGGGGGCAGGGCTGGCTGGCATGTGGTGCTGGGGGATTGAACCGCAGTCCCTGTGCTTTTAGTTTGTTCTAAGTAGGTGCTTTAGACCACTGAGCCATCTCACCAGCCCTCATGACTAATTCTTTCCTGAGTTGTTTCTTCAATGTTTTTTGTTTCCATCATTTTCCTATTCTCCTCTATTGTTTTTAATCTATGTCTTCTGTAGATGTACTGAACAATTCTTTCACGGTTGTTGTCATTTCGTTTTTTACCCAAGAGATTATTTTTTATCTTATTTATTCTATAACTGATGGAGTCATTATTTCAGTAGCTATCATTTCAGGTGTGTGATTTCCAATTTTTTTTTTAATGTCCTTGTCTCCTGGACTTGTTCTGGTGGGCTGGAGGTCTGAGATTGCCTTTTGCTCCTTTGATTTGACATTTTTGAAGCTCCTAATATTCACATACACTTGACCACAACAATAGGGGTCTGGTCAGCAAGACTCCTGCAACAGTGTAGGGCAGTAGGCTCATCAAAGCTCCCTCTGTCCAGGGTTCATCATGGCTTCTGTGATGGTGGGGTGGTGGGTGAGTTGCAGGTTAGCAAGGCCCCAGCGATGATGTGGTCTAGCTGACGTTCCACAATGCTCCCATGATGGTGCGGGATGGCTGGGCTTACCAGGTCCCCTAGCTGTCTGGGTTCTGCCTGCCTTTTACTATGCTGGGAGAAGTGGGCAACAGCTCAGCGATGCTCCTGCAACTGTGAGGGTGGAGTGGGGCAGGGAGAGTTTTGAAACCTCTTATTGTGCACTTATGCTTTTTTTCAGTTTCATAAATTCTTGCTTTGTGTGTTTTGAAATGTACTGGATGCAAATTAGGTTTGTAATGTCTTCTTGATACTTACCCCATTATCACTTTGAAGTTTTTCTTTTTACCTCTAGTAATAATCCTTCTTTGTATTGATATGGACAGTCAAGGTTTCCTTTCATTACTGCACCATGGTATAATTCTCCATTGACTTTCCTGCACTAATGCATATCATTATATTGAAACTAAATTTCATATAGATGGTGTATACTTAGGTTTTATTGTTTTTTCTAAAAATATTTTCCATTAATTAGCATATGTAGATCATTTACATTTAACATTATCATTGATATGGTTGGGTTTAAATCTGTTATTACTGTTTGTACTTTATATTTTAATTCTTTTCTTTGGCATTCTCCTGAAATAACTGGGTATTTTTATAATTCCATTTGCCATTTATTATTTATATACATCGTTCTTAATTGTACTTTTTTTCAGCAGTTATGCTTGGGCTGCGCTATCCAAGATGGATGGTATTATCCACACACCACTATTTCAAATATAATTAAAATTTGATATCCTTCGGTGAACTAACCACATTTTCAGTGAGTAGGATGACCAGAGGCTAACATTGGATGATCCGGATGCAGAACACATAATGTGTCTGTCATCACACAGTGTTGCCTTGGACATTGCTGCTCGAGGATTTAACATGTGTGACTCTAACATCTCATTCTACACGCGCACAGAGAAAGTAAATGCCTGACAGTAGCATGCCTCCATTTTATGCTTCAGTGCTTTGCGTTATGCTTTGAGCCCTTTGATGCATTGCCATTTTTGCTTTTTAGAGCTATAATACAAAGAAATTAAGAATAAGAGAAAATACATTCCATATTTACCCACATTTCTGCCACGTTCAACATTTTTTGTTTCCCTGAATAGATCAAGATTTCAATGTAGAGTCAGATTCTGTCTGCTCTGCCTAAAGAAATTCTTTTATTATTTCCTGGTGTGCTGAGAGTACTTTATCAGCACTTTTGCTTGTCTAATTTTTTTCATTTTTCCTTAAAAATAACATCATAATATATTCTAATGTATTTTGTGATTGCTTATTTGACTCATGGTATGTTGCCTAATTTCTAAACATTTTTGTAGTTTCATACTGTTGTTGGTTTCTAATTTAAATTGTTTTCAGGTACCATGCTCTTTATGATTTTAATAGTTTTCAGTTTACTGAGACTTGTTTTATTGTCCACAATATGGTTGCTTCTGATAAGCTTACTATTATGTCCCCCAAATAATGTGCATTTTGATGTTTGGTAAATATTAATTAAGACCAGATGGCTGGCAGTGTTGTTCTGATTTATTGTGTCTTTGTTGATTTTTGTCTAGGGTTCTATTAGTAGCCAAAATAACAAGGCAAAAAAATCTCCTACTGCAGTTGTTGAAATGTCTCTTTCTTGCTTTAATTCAATTCCTATTGCTTCATATATTTTTAACTCACTATTAAATTTATTGAAAAATCAATAATAATTGTATAACAAATTGAAAATTATAGACAAATATTGAAATGTGAATGATGTAAGATATAGACAGTGAATTTTAGAAAAATATTTCTGAAATGAATACATAAGATTAGTAATAGATTGCACATTGTAAAATATTATTTACAAACTTAAATGAATACAACAATAAAAATTGTCTCAAATAAACGTGGAGAAGAGTTTACAGATCAGTCATATAAAAGTTCACTCTGCACCAAAATCAAGAAACTTTTATTCATATAATTATAATTTGCAAAGTAGAATGGGGTAGGCAATAAATATTTAAAGCTTTAAAATTTCTGAACTCCTTTAAAATTATTTCACCACATTTCCAAGAATAATGAAACTTTGCACAAGAAATATGAATAAAATCATACCAAGATACACAAAAATGAAATTGTCCAAAACTAATTATAAAGAAAAAAATCATTAAACATGTACATAGAAAAAACATTAACTATGGAATAACAAAATTAAATAGCATCTTATTCCACATTGGAAAAAAAAAAAGTGGGTAAGAAACTAGACTTATTTATTCAAAGGACTGAAAAAAAAATATCTGTCCTCATTGGATTTTATACTTAAAAAAACATGCCTTTGAAAACTAAACGTAAAATATTTTCCAGTTATACCAACTCACAATATTCTAATACCTCCAGATGTAGCATATAGAAAATAACAAAGACCATAATCCAGAAGGCAAGAGAAGTTGCTGTATGCATAAAGAATAAAGAGCTCTCAAAATGGTAGTTATGCAGAGCTATGTAAAATATAATTATATTAGATGAACCCATTTAAAAGATCATTGAAGATTTCCACAAAACAGTATCAATCTTATATCAAATTATATACATATATTTGTGTGTGTGTGTGTGTGTGTGTGTGTGTGTGTGCAGGTGTGTGTGTGTAAAAGATAAGAACCAATATAAAGTCAATGGAAAATGGAAATGCACATTTTAAAGTTTCTAATATTAGGAGAAAATATTATACCATGTCTCATAAGTAGATTATAAGTCAAGAAATAGTATAAATCATAAAACCAAAAATAAGATTAAACAATATTCAGAAAATGAATTACTAATTGAAAATTAAATTAAATATTTCAAAATAATATTCAAAATTAAAATTAAATTGTGAGTCCAACTAAGAGGCAAGAATGTAGTGTATATATATAAATCTGTGATCAATTGAGTACTCATATAGTATTTGATTAGGTTAATATATACAAAAATATCAACTAAGAAAAAGTTTTCATGATAGTAAAGAATTACTAAGAATAAAACATAACAAAAACACTGGAATGGCAAATATGTCACCAGCACTTCTAACAGTTTGAGGATAGCATATCACACAAAGTTTTAGTATGTGGTGGACACAGACAGTGTCCATGATGCTTACTGGTGGCCAGGTGTCACTTGTGGGACTGAGCTACTGCTATTTCCTTGATATCCACCCTGTGGACCTGGACAGAATCATGACCCATAGGGTGCAGGAGAAGTCCATTTGTAGAGTATGCTGATGGAATAATTTTGCTGTATATACAAAAGATAATTGAAAGACTGCTGCCGTATACCCTATTTCTCCTGTGTTAATTGTTTGCCCTAGTTGGCGGGTTCTTTCCATTCTCATTCATAAAGCTGTGGTCATTTTGATCCCTCTCCAGAATATCTTTTAGTAGTCCTTTGTCAGGGAAGTATTTCACTTTTCCATCAAACTTTAAAGAGAATTTTTCAGGGTATATCAGTCTGGGTTGGAATTTGTTTTCTTGCAAGACTTGAAGTCCTTTCTTCATGCTCTTCTTGACCTGATGGTTTGTGAAGAGAAATCTGCTGTTGTTCTGATGGGTTTTCCTTTAAATGTGATCTGTTTCTTTTCTCTAGTGGCTTTTAATATAACTGTTCCTGTTTTGAATTTCTGGGATCTTGATTATTATATGTCTGGGTGTGGTTTTAATTGAGTTGATGTTATTTGGAGTTCTATATGCTTTGGCTACCTGAATGTCAGATTGTTTCTCCATATTTGGGATATTTTCTGCTATTACTTCTTCCCATATGCTTTTTTTTTTTAACTTTCTTTTTTTAAAAAATTTTATTTATTTATGTGTGTGTGTGTGTGCGTGTGTGTGGCCAGCTCAGCCCACCAGGGGGCAGGGCTGGCTGGCATGTGGTGCTGGGGGATTGAACCATGGTCCCTGTGCTTTGCTAAGCTTGTTCTAAGTAGGTGCTTTAGACCACCGAGCCATCTCACCAGCCCCATATGCTTTTTATTATCATTTGTATTGACTCCTTTCTCATTGATGCCTATTAGTCTCACATTGTTCATTTTTGCATTGTCTTGTAGATGTTGAATTATTTTTTTTCCTGCATCCTACTTGTTTTTATGAGATCTTTTCTTACCTTTTCACTAGCTGCAACAGTGTCTTCAAGGTCTGAAAGTCTATTTTTACTTTCATTCAGTTGGTTTGTCAGCTTGTGATTGAGGTTTTAACTTCCTGTATATCACTTTGAATCTGCTTCATGCATTCTATTTCTTTCCTATATTGCTCATTCAAGGATTCCATCATGTTTCTATTCTCTATTTTTTAAATCAGTGTCTTCTTCAGAAGCACTTAATAATTCTTTCATTACAGTTATTTCTCTTTTTACTTCAGAGATTATCTCTAATCTGATTTCCTCTATACCTTTCTGCAGTTGTTTCTTTACTTCCAAAACTATTATTTCAAAGATTTCAGGTGTGTGCTTTCTAATTTCTTCTATGTTAATGTCTCCTGCATTTGTTCTGGGTAGGCTTGGGGCATGAGAATGCAATTTGGTGCTTCTCTTTGTCATTTTGTATAGCACTGTCCTCTGACCTTTGGTGTAGAGCTTTGGCAGAGTAATTACCTTAGCAGCAGGTCTGGATCTATCAAGTTCAAACTTGTGCAGGTGGATGTGGCTTGGGTCTGGCTGCTGTGCTCCACTTCTTCCTACTGCATCCCTTGGAAGTGAACCCGCTGTGCCACTCTGGCATGTTCTCTTGGATCAGCTGGGTGGGCTTGCCTCTAGCCTCACTGCAGGGAGTTCTGCTGCACGGTTCCACATGGTGCCTGTCTGATGGAGGAATTCCACACACACACCTGGCCAGATACTTGCTGCAATGAGGATCCAACAGATTGACAGGTGGTCCGGCTCATATGCTGGGCCTGCACACTGGCTGGAGTGAGGATCCAGCGGGCCTGGGTGGTCCCATGCACAAGCTGGGCCGGGGCATTGGCTGGAGTAGCTTCATGTATTTTTCAGCTCTATTAGAAATACTTTCATATTTTATATCTTTTAAACTGACCCTTTTAATATAATGAAATATTCTTTATCCATGGTGATACATTTTGTTTTGCAGTGTACTCTATCTGGTTGCAATGGACTGATTCTAATGTTTTTATGTTGGCTTTAAGCATGATATATCTTTCTTCCATCTATTTATGACTGCGTTTCTTACAGTGAATGTTGTGTAAAAACATATATTTAGGTCTTAGGTTATCCTGAAAATCTTGGCCTTTTAATTGAATCCTGTAGTACAATTGTTATGATGTTTGAATTTGAACCTAAAAGTTTATTTAGTTTTCTGTTTGCTGCTTCTCTTTTTCTGTTTTCCATCTTGTATTTCTGTCATTTTTGAATAGTTTTTGAAACTCTACATTGTATAGCTATATTGGACCTGATTGAGCATAAAATTCTGGGTTGATTCTAGTGCTTTTTCCTCCTCCAGTATTTCAGAGATGTTGCTTTGTTGTGTTTTGGATCGTTTTTCTTGCTTTCTTGTGTGCCATTCTATGTTGAATGCTGGATAGTGTCTAGACCAGGAGGCTGAGAAAACTGTTTCTCACCAACATCTCTTCTTCTCTCAGGCTGTTGAGTCTGTCATCTTACAGTTTCATTGGGCTTGTGTTTTACTGTTGGCATAATTTCCCTGGTCTCCCTCATTGTCCCATCCCTTTAGCAGCACTCTGCTACTTTGTGGCCCATGTGGGACTTGTGTTACCAGCGCTTTTCTTTTCTTTTCAGTTTATGCTTTACTCTTAGCTTTTATCAGACTCTTCCATTTGTTGCAGTGGAGATGTCCTCTCTGCTGACTCTTGTCCCCTCCTCGTAGGAGCTGGCACTGTTTGTTCCTAAGGGCAAGCCTTGAGCCAGACCTGCAGTATTTCTTGGTCTCCTTTTCTACCCTCAGTCTCAGACAGGCTCATGTGCCTGAGCCTTCATGCTGGGGCTTTCTCAGTGCTTCTGCTTCATCTTTGGGAGATGAATAGGCCCTTGTGTCTGCAAAGGAGTGAGATGAGGGCAGGAGCAGATCTTTTGCATCCTCTAACTCCCGCCAGCGGTGGGTGTTTATTATCATTGTAGGTTACTGCCAGTGAGTGGTGTTTCCATTTCTTCCTTGGTGTCAGAAGGCTTTTGCATGGTGCTAGTGTAGCATCAGGATTTCCACCTCTCTGAAAGCAATAACTGCCTGGTGTCTGGGGTGCAGTGACTTCATCATATGTGGGACTGGTCCAGAACAGTGTTTTCCGCCTGCTTCCCACTGACAGCTGATCTCCAGCCTCACAGCACTCTGCCCAGGGAGTCCTTGTATGTTCTCCTGCCCTGACCATCTCCATTCTAGCTAATGAGCACCAAGGGGAGATCTTGGGAAAGAATGAATGCAAAGGTCCCTTGTGGTGTGGGCTCTCCACTCACATTTTGCCTTTAAGAATGGTTACAATTTCAGTTGCTTTCTCATTATGGGCTTTTACAGAAGCCACTTTTTTATTCCATGCTCTGAAAAAAATAAATCATAGTTCATGTCCTGAGAGGAATTTGCTGTCATTTGAAATTTAGTTCATTTGAACTTATGATCCTCTAATGGGTTCAAACAGTTAAAATTTTGTGGATATTCTAGCTTTGGTTGTTCTCAGATGGTGGGAGTGTCTTTGGCACTATTGTACATCTTAAGTAGAAGTGTAGCTACCCTCTTGTATTGCCACTTATTTTTTAAGCATGTTTTAGCCACATAATTATATTTATGAACAGATATATAATTTTCCATTCTGTCTCTGATTTTTCTGTTTTGAATAGAAAGAGTTCCCTTGCTAGAAAATGGGAAAAAGGAAAATCTTTTATGTTTTTCATAGAGATGTTTTTCAGCATTTGATTGTTTATGTGCTGATCATTTTGATTTTTCTTTTGAGAAATGTCTATTCAGGTATTTCCCTATTTTAATTGCATTACTTAACTATCTGTCAGATGGATATTTGGCAAAGACTTTTTTCCCCCATCAACTAGGTTTTTTCCACACTTGATTGTGTCATTTACTATGAAGAAATTTTTTAATTTAATGTAATATAGCTTTTCAAATTTGCTCTTGTTTCTTGTTCTTCTGCAGTCTTATTCAGAAAATTATATCTTCAAGTGTTTTTCTTATGTTCTTTGGTTAATTTTTGATTTTTTTGTACAGGATGAGAGGTAGGAGTCACACTTCAATTTTCTCCAAGTGGTGAATATCCCATCTTCCCATCACCTGTTACAGAAGAAGCTATCCTTTATTCAATGTATGTTTTGCACCCTTTGCTGAGAATGCATTGGTTCTATTTCCTTGGCCTGTTTGTCTTTTCAAATGCCAGTATCATGCTGCTTTGGTAATTGTAGTTATGCAGATGCCTTAAAATGAGGCATTGTAAAATGTCCAGCTTTATTCTCTGGGCTTAATATTACTTTGACTATTCAGGGTCTTTTTTGTTTCCATATAAATTTTAGAATTGCCTTTTCTCATTCTATGAAGAATGAGTTTGGTATTTTGGTGAGGATTTCTTTGAATCTGTTGAGTAGCTTGAGTTCCTTTTTTCCCCATGTGTACCTTTTTCTTTTTCTTACCTAATTGTTCTGGCTATAATTTTTAGTACTATGTTGAATAAAAGCCATCAAATTGTAGACCTTTGTCTTTTCCTGATCTTAGAGAAAATGCTGTCAACTATTCCTCATTATGTTCAGTCCTGGCTGTGGATTTTTCATATGTGGTTTTTATTATGTTGATGAGGGTACTTGCAAAATAATAGTAATAACAATAATGATAATAATAATATATGTTTTAAAACACTGGAGATTAAACTTGGGCCTTTCCACTGGTTTACACTTCTAGCCCTTAAAAATATTTTAAAAAATTGAGACTAGGTCTTGCTTAATCATTAAGTTGTGGGCTTAAAGGATAAGCTATTTTTTTCTTTTTGGTACTGGGGATCATACTCATGGCCTTATACTTGCCAGGCAGGTGCTTATGCCACTGAGCTATCTCCCTGGCCCAGGATAAGCTTAAGGTGGTGATTCTCCTGCCTCAGTGTCCAACCATGCTAAGATTATAAGATTATGTGCTCTCATTCCCAGCTGAGGTACAATGCTTCTATACCAAATTTGTAAGGATTTGTTGTCAAGAAGTGGTACTGAATTTTAGCAAATGTTTTCTGTATTCATTGAGATGATCATACAACTTTGATTCTCATGATGATGCAAAGTATTATGTTTATTGACTGGAGTATGTGGAAACTTACTTGCATCCCTAGGATGAAATCCCTTTTGGTTATGGAGTGTGATCTAATGGAGATGCCCTCAGCTCTTTTCTTTTGCAGATTTAAATATTTTGTCTTGTCCAGTACATTACTGTGGTTGTGGTACTAGGGATGGAACCCAGAGCCTGAGCTAGATTCTTAGCTGTTAACAGTTTCTAGCTAGATGCCCCTCAAGCCTCATGTGCTCTTAGGTGGTGAGGCTTAGCAGAGGTGACTGACCATGGGGTGATAGATTTATTAAATTGTGAGCCAAAATGAACCTTTCTTCTTTAAGTTGTGGGTGCCACATATTGTGTTCTAGTGACAAGAAAATAAGACATGAGCTGTTCTGTTCTGTTCTGTTCTGTTCTGTTCTGTTCTGTTGTGAACAGGGTCTTGCCAAGTCACTGAGTTTCCCAAGCTGGGCTCCAAGGTGTGATCCTCATGTTTCGGCCTCCCAGAGTTCTGAGATTATACACATGTGCTCCCATGCCTGGCTTCTACTTCAGACATTTTGAATAATAATATATAAAAGGGCATGCTGCTGCAAAGCTGCTCACATTATGGTGGTTGAGTGGGGAAGAGAGAGACAGAGACAGAGACACAGAGACAGAGAGAGCTAGCTTGTGATGGAGACAGAGACAGAGACAGAGACAGAGACACTAATCGGAGATAAGATATGCCCTTTCTGGGTGTTATGGTTTGTGTCTAATTGTCTGCCCAAAGCCTCATGTAAGTTATGGGACAGATGCAGCTGGAGGAGTAATGAGTGGCTTGAGGGGCAAGGCCAGAGGACCAGGGCGGGGCACGAGAGGTGGGACCAGAGAAGTGTGAGCAGTTAAACTGGCTAGCTTGTGCTTCCTGAGAGATGTGGAGAGGGTCATACTGGACACAGCAGCTCCCCAAACTCTCCTCCATTGTCTTGAAACCTCCAGTAACTGTGAGCTAAATAAACCTTTCCTTCCCTTATTTTGAGTGTCGGGTATTTGTCTCAGTAATGGGAGAAGAGTAACTGAGACAGAATTTGGTACCAGGAGTGGGATTGTTGCTGTGGTTAAACCTGACCATGTGGATTAAAAGCATTTGGGAATGGCTTATCGGAAGAGACAGGAAAGGTTTGGAGATGTTGTCTACAAGCAAAGCACTGGAACAGTTTCAACTGTTCTGTAGGGAAGATTCTGATCACAGCTTAGATCAGAAGACTGATAGAAAAGCTGCCTGTAAAGACCAGGTTGGAGAGGTTTCTGCTGGGAAGAAGGACTGCATTGGTTGTTGGACTCCAGATCATTTGTGTTTTGGCTTAGCAGAAAGTTTGTCTGAATTTTGCCCATGTCCAGAGACTTTGCCTGAGACTGATATTAAACATGGAGGACTGGTTAATCTTTCAAAGGAAATCTCAAAGCAGTCAAATATTGGGGCTGGTTATTGTTGGGAACTCTTAGTCAAATATATGTTGAGAATGAAGAGCAAAGAGCCCAGCAGAATGATTTAAAATGTTGTGAGTTTGGCTAGAAAGAAAGTGCCAGGAATGCACAGCCTGAGAACCCTAAGCATAAAGGACTTTGCTTTGAGGAGAAAGCTGCAGAGCCCCGTGTTTCAGTAGGAGGTGGTGGCCACACCAGGTTCCAGAATGGAGGCAGCAGCCACTCCCGACTACAGAATGGCTCCAGCATAGAGAATTTGTTCCTCAGAATCAGGGTCATAGTGCCCAGTGGTCCAGGCACTCTAGTCCTGCAGCTAAGAGAGAGTAAAGCCTGGCTACTGCTCCAGCTGGCAACAGACCTTGGCATTAGCCATGTGGCATTGGTTTTAGGTGCATGCAGAATGCAGAAGTTCTGAGGTTAAAAAGGCTTCCACCTTGATTTCAGAAGAAGGCCTGGGAGGCCACACAGTGTGCCCCTGAGAGGGCAGTGTGTGAAGCTGTGAGTGAGAAGCCTGTTCAGTGGAAATCCCAGAAATTTGGAAAAGCAGGAATGTGGATCATCTAAGGGAAACTTCAAAGAAAGAGCAAACCTAGCCGAAGAGAGAAGCCATGGGAACTATAATCATAAGAAGTGCTATAAGGGCGGACCCACACAGAGCTCACAATTTGCCACAGATTGCTTTGCATGTTCCACATGGAACTATAGGGCTTAATGTTTGTTCTGCTGGATTTTGGGCTTGTTTTGGCCCCAGTTGTTTGTATCCTTCTGTGTATACCTTTTTGAATGGCAATGTTAATCTTGTGCCTTTGAATGTTGGATGTATTTAATTTTTTATTTGTATAGGGGCTCACAGTTGAGAATTTGCCTTGGATCTTGGAGGAGACTTGGGATTTGGACTTTTTTTTTTTCTTTTCAAAGTTTTATTGATAAACATATAGCAATGAGACAGTTTCAAATCAATCGAAAGTACAGTTTCAACAAATAATACACTGCATATATTCTTCTTAGTGGTTAATTGCTGTACAAGATGCAGACTTGTGATCCTACTTACAAACACCATTAGAAAAAATCATTCTATTCATTAAGAGAAAGCAACTATATATCTATCCCAACCACTTTGAATACACAGATACAAAATGAACATTCATAGTTATATCCCAATTTTTTTAAGTTCCGTTGTTGAATATTATAGGTGTGTAAACTCAGCAAAATATTCTAAAAGAGTCCAGTAGCCCATAATAGCATTAGGTCTTCTGTTTAACTGGCAATGTCAGAAATTATTGACCTGAGTCCCCCACAGCTCAACATAACAACATGGCTTTACTTCCTATATTTTGTCTTCATACTTTTCTACTGGATGGTTAAGACCAAGGTAAAGCAGGACCTGTGCAACAAGAGTTGTAGCTTTTTGGTCTGAGAAGGTCAGTGAAATGCCCTCAGGATTTATTCTGAGATCCTGTACCTCAGATTGTAGAACCTTTGTCAGTGTCAGCCATGTAGATGAGTCATGGCCAATGCTTGGCCAATGTGCTCTCTGTGAAAGCCTGAGAGAGTGTCTTCTCCCCATGTGACTCTCCTTAGGCACACTCTACATCATCGATCACTTTCCTCTTGGGATTTGGACTTTTCAACAATGCTGAAATGTTGGGACTGTGGCAACTTTTAGAGATGGATTACAGTGCCTTTTGGACAAAAGGAGACAGAGAGACTGGTGGTCCAGGGATGGAATGTTATGGTTTGTGTCTAGTTATCCCCTCAAAGCCTCATGTAAGTTATGGGGCAGATGTGGCTGGAGGAGCAAGAAGTAGCCTGAAGGGCAGGGCCAGAGGACCAAGGTGGGACCCAAGGGGTGGGACCAGAGAGATACGAGCAGTTAAACTGGCTAGCCTGTGCTTTCTGAGCAATGTGGAGAGGGTCATCCTGGACATAGCAGCACCCCAGCCTCTCCTCCATTGTCTTGAAACCACTGGTAACTGAGCTAAATAAACCTTTCCTTCCCTCATTTTGAGTGACCAACATTTGTGCTGGCAATGAGAGAAGAGTAACCAAGACACTGGGCATATCCTTATTGAGCTAATTCCTCCTACTAGGCCCACCTTCTAATATTCTCACTACCTTCCAATAGTGACATCAGATCAAGTTATGAATGTATTGTAAATCCATTGAGGAGGTTAAAAGTCTTATGATTTGTGTCTAGTTATCCTTTGGGGAACATTCATGCTAGAGCCTTTGGGGAACATTCTGCATCCAAAATATAACAGATCCTGAGGGCATTTCACTGACCTTCTCAGACCAAAAAGCTACAACTCTTGTTGCATAGGTCCTGCTTTACCTTGGTCTTAACCATCCAGCAGAA
>NW_004524606.1:6705378-6705955 GCF_000260255.1 Octodon degus | reverse complement strand
ATATGGATGAGTCATGGCCATTGCTTGACCAATTTAGTCTCTGTGAAATGCTGAAAGAATGTCTTCTATCCATGTGACTCTCCTTAGGCACACGCTACATCTTTAACTTCATATGTGACCCAGTAATTGTTCAGAAGCATTGTATTTAACTTCCATGTGTTATAGATTTTTTGTGATTTCTTTTGTCAATAATTTCCAGTTTTGTTGCACTATGGTCAGATAATATGTATGGGGTAATTTCAATTCCTTTATGTTCAATTCCTTTAGCATGCTCTATGTGCTAGTATATGGTCTATTTTTAAGAATGTCCCATATTCAGCTGAGAAGAATATGTATTCTGATGTTGTTTGGTGGAACACACTATAAATGTCTACTAAGTCCATTTCTTCACAATTTTGGTTTAGTTCTATTACTTTGCTGATTTTTTGCCTACTTCATCTATCTGTTTGCATCAATGGGGTGTTAAAGACCCCATTAACATTGTGGTATTGTTCATTTGATTTTTTATGTCTGTTAAAATTTGTCATATATAGTTGGGTGCTCCTGTATTTGGTGCATAAATATTTATGATTATTTT
>NW_004524606.1:6697688-6705278 GCF_000260255.1 Octodon degus | reverse complement strand
AATAAAAATAAATAAATATTTTTTTAAAAAATAAAGAAATATAACAGAATTTGTTGCTTTTGTGGTTCTTGTGTGCATGTGTGGGACAGCACTGGGCAACCTGACCTAGCCATCTTGAAAATAGTTTACTAACTAGTATTTCATAATATCTTCACATAACGTCTGGGAAGTCTGTAGTGTAGATATTAATAGTTTTGTTTAAGAAGCCTTATGTACATTTGCTATGTAGATTTTTTTAAAATTTGAGTCTTTGATGGGTGACCTTGTGAAATTTTTCTGTGTTCCTTTGCCTTACCTATCATTAAATACTTAATGAGATTATATATGTATGCATGTATGCCTATTCATTGTATGAGATATCACATTATCTCAGATACAGATGAATATAAACTTAGCAAATTATAAGAGGTATCATCAACTCTTTTTCTTCTTTATGAATTTGTGTGTGTGTGTGTAGTACTGGGGATTGAACACAGGACCTTGTGCTTGCCAGGCAAGTGCTTGTTCTACTGAGCTATCTCCCCAGCCATTTTATGAGTACTATTACTATAGATTATTTGTCTAAAATCTTGGGAATGAGAAGTATTTGTGATTTGGGATTTTTATGACTTTTCTGTATTCACCTAGACTTGACTATGAGCATCTCTAATAAAAAAAATAAAATCTAAAAAAAAAATCTAAAACCTTAAAAATCTAAATCTGAAATCTTTTGTATTGTGTCACTACTCCGAAGGTTTTTATTTCAGAGCACTTTGGATTAAGGATACTTATCTTGAATTATTAGTACTCTCAGGTCTTTCTTCTTTTGAACTTAGGCTCATTGTCTGTTTCTCTGTCCTTTAGATTTATGTTTGATTACCTTTTCTTTTTCATTTTGGAGACTTTCTCCAAGTGTAAATCCTGGTTGTAGATAGGACTAGGGCTCTTGATTTGAGCACCTGGGCCTGAAGCATTTTGTTGCCTTTAATGTCCACATTTCTGTCTATGTTCCTTATAACTGTAATGATTGATACATTGTTTCAACTTGAGAAGTTTACAAGTTTACATAAGCAGCTCAGCAGGGGGCCAGGTCTTTACATAGCCAGCATACAGTATAAGAGGAAAAGAAGCTTGATTCCTACCCCTGTGATTTTGCTGTTGCTGTTTTTGCTGTCTTTTGCTACCTTGATCTTTTACCCCTGTGTGGTGCCACCCTGCCTTGGAGCCAACCTATTATTGACTGAAATTTCCCTAACCTATAAACTAAGTAAACCTTTCTTTCCTTAATTTTGGGTGTTGGGTATTTTGTCTCAGCAACAAGAGAAAAGTAACCAAGACCAAATTTGGTACCAGAGAAACTGGGTCATTGCTGTGACCATATGTGACCATGTATTCAAGAGCCATTAGAAATGGCTAATGGGAAGAGTTTGGAAAGGTTCAGGGATGTCACCTGAAAGAGCAGAGATAGAGGGCTGGGAAGATAGCTCAGTGGCCTGAGCATCTGCCTGGCAAGTGTAAGGATCCAGGTTTGGTCCCCTGTACCACATGCCATGCTGGCCCCAGGTTCAGAGTTGGCCACCAAAACCAGGTATGGTGGCACATGCCTATAATCCCAAGGCTGGGAGGCTGAGATAGGAGAATCACTATGCATTTGTGCTGCATAGTGAGACTTTTCCAAACAAACAAATGAATAAAAGTACAGCTGGAATGCCTTATGCTGTTCTGTATGGGAGATTCTGTTCAGAGCTCTGGAGGCTGATAGAAATCCTACCAGCAAAGACCTTGCTCTGGAGGGTTCTGCTGGGAAGGACTGCTTCGGATGCTAGACTTCAGATGATGTGTGTTATGACTTGGCAGAAAATTTGTCTGTGTTTTGCTCATGTCCAGAGACTTTGCCTGAGATGAAGATTAAGGGTGGCATACTAATTAACTGGCAGAAGAAATTTCAAGGCAGTGGCATGTTGAAGCAGTGGCATGGCTATTGTTGGGGGCTTTTTAGCCAGATTTATGTTTAGAATCTAAAGCAAAGTGCCCAGCAGGATGATTTAAGATATGAGTTTGATCAGAAGGGAAGCTCCAATGAGAGCATCACAAGAAGCAGCAAGTCTCCACCCTTTGCAGCCTCAAAATTGCAAGGGTGACAGACTTGGCTTTGAGCAGAAAACTTCACAGTGCCATGATCAAGAAAGATGGCAGCATAGAGAATTTGTTTCTGAGAATTGGATTCAGAGTGCTCAGCAATCCAGGCACTTGACCCCTACAGTCAAGTGAGGGGAAAGCCTGGCTACTGCTCTTACTGGCAGCAGACCTTGGTAACATCCATGTGGTGCTGGTTTTATGTGCATGGATAATGCAAGAGTTGTTTGGTTAAGGTGGCTTCACTGCCAATTTCAGAAGGCCTGAGAAACCAGGCAGTGTGCCCCTGAGAGGGCCGTGTGTGAAACTGTGAAAGAGAAGCCAAAGGTCCAGTGGAGATCCCAGAAGTTTGGAAAAGCCAGGAATGTAGATCATCTAAGTGAAGCTACAAGGCAGAAGCAAAGCAGGCCTAGGAGAGAAGCCATGGTATTTGCAGCCACCAGAAGTGCCATAGGGGTAGAGTCACTCAAGTCTCTTAGATCTCACTATTTGCCATAGATTACTTCAAATGTGGGCATGGACCTATAAGACTTAATGTTTATCCTTCTGAGTTTTGGACTTGCTTTGGTCCCAATCCTTCATATTCCTGTTTGTACGTTTTGGAATGAAAATGTTTATCTTGTGACATTGAATGTTGGTAGTGTTTAGCTTTTCATTTGTACAGGGGCTTCAGGTAAGAGTTTACCTTACATCTCAGAGGCGACTTGGGACTTGGACTTTTCAGCAATACTGCAATGGTTAGGACTTTGGCAACTTTTGCAGATGGACTGAATGCTTTTTGCATAAAAGAATGTGCATGAGTCTTTGGGGGCATAGGGTTGTAAGGCTATGGTTCTAATGCAATATAATGTTGATATATTTAATACTGGTTCTTAAAGATTTTTAAAACTGTGCTGTAATGTTCAAGTTATAAAATGTCAAAAATAAGCATGTCTTTGTATCTGGAAACTGGTTTAAAGAAATGTATGTGGTTACCAAGTTGACAGGGTGGATTTTAATGGTTGATACTCTATGTCAAGTTGAAAATTTTACAAGTGTAACCAAGGGACTTAGCAGGAAATAAGGGTCCTAACTTGTAAAGATCCTGAGCTTGTGGAAGAGGAGGACACCAAAATGGCAGATGCTGCAGCATGCAACAATAGGGCCAAGAGGCTGCCTCTCCCCACTTCTTTTGTTCTTGCTGCTTTTGCTGTCTTGTGCCACCTTCAACTATTGTCCCTGTGCCATACCACCTGCCTTGGAGCCAGCTTAGTGTGGACTGAAATCTCCACAACCTGTGAGCTTATAAACCTTTCTTTCATTAATTTTGGGGTTGGGTATTTTGCCTCAGCAACAAGAGAAAAGTAACCAAGATATTGCCCATCTACTTTTCATCTTCCACACTATTAAATTAGTGTGGTTGTGCATGGTTGTAATCCCATCTAGGACAGGAGGATGAGTCATGAAGAGTGTATTCAAGTCCAGTCTGGATAACTTAGTGGGACCTCATCTCAGAATTAAATTAAAAGGCCTGAGGATGAAGCTTAGGGTTCCCTGGGTCCAATCTGGAAAAAAAATGTCTTAAATGTCTCTCCACTGCTGATGTTATGCTTCTGCTCTTTGTTCTTGTGAGTGTGATCTAGTTTCTTCCTTCATTCTGATTTTAGTGGGGCCTTAAAAAAGAGAATAAGCCTAGGAAGTTACTGTACTATCTTTAACTGTAGTTGCAAATGTAAAACATGTATAGAAATCTATCTTTCCCAAATGTTATTAAGGAGAAGCTCATGGTGCCATATCAGAGTAGCATTCTAATATTGTGATTCTGGATTTAGATACTTAATGACATATATAGTATGTCTGCAATAACATTTACAGAATAGAGTTGAAATAACACCTAAACACTGTTTTGGTAATGATAAGAAAACATTATGCAGTTTATTGCTGGAATCTGTCTTACTTAGGAATGAAGCACAGTTTCCTAAAGGGAAATGTTAAAAATCTAAATACACATTTTGTATTTTCAGTGTATGAGTGGAAACTCATCAGCAATTTCTATGTCATATGTCCACTGAAATGGGTCTTATATCCAAATTTAGTGGAAGAACAAATAAAAAATCTGTCCAACTGTAGATGAAATGTTGAAATCACAAAATGCACATATTGAAAGGGACTCACAAGGACTAAAGTTGTTTTGCTAGTTTAATATGTTTTAATTCTCCATTTTGCCTTCTCCTAAATTTAATGTACATAGTTTTGTAACAGGTTTCTTTGAAACCAAATGCAAGCAGTATCACTTTTCCTTCTGTCAGCTTTTGATAAACTTTAAGCTTACTAGGAAAGAGGTAGGGGACTAACTAGGGCTCACAAGAGAGCAGCCAGTGAAGCAATTTGTTTTTTCTTTAAACCAGAGGTGCCCGCCCACACCAATTTTTTTTTCCTCTGTAATGAGGTTCTTTCTGAAGCAAGGTGCTCAGAGTGACTGAAAGAGCTTATGGATCCACTTCATTTGACTTCCTCTCCCCAAGGATGCAGCTGAATTTGAGACCCTTGAAACTCCTGGGTGGTGACCAAAGAGGAGCTGGAATTCTAGTGCAACCCCATGCAACAGGATAAGAATCCTAGCCTCCTATCCTTGGAAATAACATGAAACATGGCTTGGAGTGGGTTCTGCTAGGCTTAAAGGGGTATTGGAGGACCACTTGGGGAAACAAAAGGACTCAGGTGCCAGGTGGAAAAAATTAAAAATAATTGATCATCTCAAATACAATGAATGTAGGTTGGGTAGGAGGGAGTGTTGTACCGTTGATTTTTATATTTAGACCACATTTACTTTTCCCTTATTCTGAAAAGCATAGAAAAATTTCATTTAAAAATATTTTAGTTATTTATTTTGGTGCTGGTGATTGGACCCAGGGCCTTGTACATGATTTATCACTGAGTTACACCTTTAGTCTCAATTTATTTTTGAGCAATGTTTATAAATTATACACACTAATGGAGTTCTGTGTAAAATTTCAACACATGCACACAGCCTGCATGAATTGAGTGCAGTCTTACTTTATCCAATCTTTGTCAAGTTCTAATAATCAGAAATAATCTAGTAATTCCTTCACTGTAACTTTTTTTGGTTTATACACATAAGAGAGAACATGCAACACGTTAGTTTCTGGTTTATTTCATTTAACCTAATGTCTCCCAGTTCCATCTCTCCTGCTGCAAATGACCAGATTCCATGATCCTTTACTTTTGTCAGCAAATATTTCATGATGGATGTTTTCCATTGTTTGTTTTTAGTGGACAAAAAAGTGTAGTTATTATAAGTAGTTGTCACAATAGACATGGGCATGTAGGAATCTCTTTAATACCATCATTCCATTTCCTTGGGATATGTACTCAGAAGTCAGGAACCTCCATGGAACTAATTTATGTTCCTCAAATTGTTTTTTTTTTCCCTCAAATTGTATATTCTGTTTCTCTACATCATTTCCACCATTTGTTATTCCTATTTTTTTTTAAAAATAATAGCCAATGAAGTGATTGTACTAAGAATTTTCTTCTTTTTTTTTGAAATAACAGTTAATGTGTAGAATGTTCACCTTGACTAACTCAGTATGCTGATATCTGCATCTAAGCAACTACGTGAAGGACAGCAACGTATAATACAAAAGCATGCTTGAATGCCTGTCATCTTGGTCTTCTAATTGCATACCATTTCTAATGTCAGATCATTTATTACTATACTCTCTTTAAAATAAATTTTTAAAAAAGGCAAGAGAAGAAAAAAATAAAAATTTAAATTTTCTTGAAAGCAAGCAGTAACATACAACCATATGTTCAATCTTACATAACTATATCTGTTAATATGAGCAAAGAATTTGATGATAAAAATAGGTAAAATATCAACCATTGTTAATCAGCTACTCTTGCTTTGAAAATCTGTAACATATGTATTGTGTGTTACCCTGTTTTCATCTTTGTTTCTGATTTTTGCTCTTGCTTTTGTTTTTACTTTTCAAAAAATAACAGCCAATGTAAATAGGGTGAGGTGATATTTCATTATAGTTTTAATGTGCATTTTTCTAGTGAATAATGATGTTGAACATTTTTTCATATATCTGTTGACCATTTGTATTTTTCTCTTTTGAGAAATATCTATTCAGATCATTTGACCTCCTAAAATTGGATTAGTGTTTTTATTCTAGAGTTATATATCAAGGATATTGATCATCTGTCAGATGCCTAGTTGGCAGATATTTTCTCCTATGCTGTAGTATGTCTTTTCATTTTGTTGATTTCCTTTGCTGTGCAAAAGCTTCTTAACTTGAAGCAGTTCATCTGTCCATTCTGTTTGTTTCCTGTGACTTTCAAGTTCTACTAGAAAATCATTGTGTGTAATAATGTATGCTGGAGACCCCTGCAGCAGGTTCCAGTCTTCTGTCTGGTGTTACAGCATATGGCAAGATAAAAGAGCAAAAGATGAAATAGGGCTGCAGACAGGGATCTAGAATGACCACTTGTTCTTAGTGTCTTAGTTACTTTTCTCTTGTTTCTGGGACAAAATACCCAACATCCAAAGGTAAGGAAAGAAAAATTTATTTAGCTCACAGTTTGTAGAGGTTTTAGACCATAATCAACTGGCTCTAAGGCAGGGTGATGTGGCAGAGGGGTAACCATTCCTCCTAGTAAAAGACAGAAAAAAAAAGAGAGAAGGAGAGAGTAAACCTCTTTCCCTCCCTTATAGTGTATGCTGCCTACTCACCCTAGGTGGGAGTAGCACTCATGCCTTTAGTCCCAGCATTGCACTAGGAATCAGTCCCAAACCCCAGGTTCAGCTACCTCTGAAAAGCCTGTCCCCCCATGACTACATGAGACTTTGGTGGGACATCTAGACACAAAGCATAACACTTAGGGAACTAAAGGCCATGAAGCACCCATAACCTTGGTGTTTATTCACTAAGGTGAGGGGATTGTGGCTGTATGTACTAGATAAGTAGTGAGGCTAGCAAAGCTTGCAACAGAGGGAACAAGGCATTCTTGATGAAGGAATAGAAACAGCTAGATTTAGGTTATGGTTAATGAGTAACCTGTTTTGTAGTCAATTCTAGAAGAAATTTTTCTCTGGAGTCATGCAGGCCTCAGTAGAGATGTTATCCCATATCTTTGCTCCATAGTCTCATAGCTTGTCTATCTGAGCTCAAGTATATCTGTTGAGAATAAAACTCTATTAGCCCATTATCAGCCACCTGCTTTCATGAAGATAGGTATATATGTATAGACTCTGCCAGACTCAGTAAACTAAAAGCCAATTTAGGGAAGTCATGTCTATGCAGTCTGCGTTGCTTATAAGTAAACACACTCACACTTGGGTTTTTGGGAAGACAATGTGGTGGTTTTCCACAAATGTCTTGAAAATTTTTCTCCACGTTTTCTTCTACAAATTTTGTAGTTTTAGGACTTACATGTAGGTATTTGCTCTGTTTTCTATTATTATTATTA
>NW_004524606.1:6684870-6690903 GCF_000260255.1 Octodon degus | reverse complement strand
CCTGGGCTGGGACTGGTCCCGCCGGCGCAGGGTAGCAGGAAACTCTCCGCACACTCACCGGACCTGGGCTAGGACTGGGTCTGGGGGCTCCCGGAACTTGGCAAAAAATCCTACTCGGGGGGTGGGGTGGGGGAGGCACTGCGGAGTGGTGGGGGGCGGCCCGAGCTACTATTATTATTTTGTATAAGGTAAAAGCTAATAATCAAGTTTTGATCTTCTGCAATTGTGGATATCCAGTTTTCCCATTACCATTTGTGGATGAGACTGTGTGTTTTACAGTATATGTTTTTGGTCCCCAGTCAGTTGACTGCAGGTGTTCGAGTTTATTTCTGGGATCTCGATTGCCTATGTGTCTGTTCTTATGCTACTGTTACAGTTTTGTTAACCATGGCATTGTAAATATTTAGAAGTTAAATACTGCAATGCTTCTACCAGCTTTGTTCTTTCAGTTTAAGATTGTTTTGGATATAAAGGGTCTGTTGTGTTCCATGTGAATTTTAGGATTGTTTTCTAGTTCTGGGAAGAATATCATTTGTAATGCGATGGTGATTGCATTATATCTGTAAAGTGTATTGAATATTTTAACAATATTCATTTTTCTGGGCTGGTGAGATAGCTCAGCAGAATAAGTGCCTGCTTTGGCATGCACAGGTACCATGGTTTGATCCCCAGTCCTGCATGCCACATTTGCCTTGAGCCTGGGGCACACTGAACCGGCCACCAAGTCCAGTAGTGGCACATGCCTGTAATCCCAGTGCTGGGGAGGCTGAAAGCAGTAGGATCACTACAAGTCTGCACTGCATAGTGAGACCCTGTACCAAATACATAAAAAATAAAAAAATAATTTTTCCAATCTATATACATGGCAGATCTACTTTTTTGTATCTTACTCAACTTTGACCAGTGTTTTATAATTTTCATTGTGGTGGTCTTTTATATCTTTGGTTAACTTTATTCTTAGCTATTTTTTTTCTGGTAGCTATTATGAATATTATTGCTTTTGCTGTGTTTTTTTTCAGTAAACTCTTAGTTTGTGTATACAAAGCTGATGGTTTTTGTATATTGATTTTAGTATCCTGAAACTTTACTGAATTCTTTTATCATTTTTAAGTCTGTAGAGTCTAGTTTTTGTGTCCATAGATTCATATTATTTACAACAATGGATAGTTTGACTTGCTTTGTTCCTATTTATATATCTTTTATTTATTTGTCTTGTCTCATTGCTCTAAAATTTTTAGTACTATGTTTAATAAGGGCAGTGGGAGTAGACATGTTTTCTTGTTCAGATAGTAAGGAAAGCATTTTCAGCTTTCTCCTATTTAATCTGGCTGTGGGTTTGCCATATGTAGCTCTTATTATATTGAAGTGTGATCTCTCTGTACCTAATACTTTCAAAGTTTTTATCATAAGTGGACGTTGAATTTTATTGAATGCTTGAATTGTGCATCCTCTGAGATGATTTTTATGCTTCATTCAGTTCATGTGATGCATTATGTTTACTGATTTGCATATGCTCAACTATCTTTGTATCCTGGGACAAATCATACTTTATCATACTGATTGACCTCTTTAATGTGTTGTAGATTGGATTTGCTAATTTTTTGGAGACTTTTTGTATCTATGTTGATTGAGGCTATTGATGTATGATTTTATATTTTGTTGTTCATATCTGATTTTGATGCTAGAGTCATATTGGCTTCATAAAATAGGTTTGAAAATATTCCCTCCATGTTAATTGGTTAGAATTGTTTTTGATGAATTAGTGGTTTTTACATTTGATAAAATTCAGCAATGAAACATTTTTCTTTTAGGCTTTTCTTTCTTAGGATACTTTTTGTTGCTGAATGTGTTTCACCACTGCTAGTTGGTCTGTATAGATTTTTGTGTCATCATGGTTTTAATTTTGGCAGGTTGTGTGTCCTGAAATTATCCATTTTTTCAGGTTGTGTTTTCCATTTTTTTTGCCTATAATATTTGTTTTTACTGCTGAAAAGAGCTTGTGGAAGGCAGCATGTTGCTATTTTTTATGTATTCAGCCAGCCAATTTCTTTTAATTGAGGAATTTAGTATATTTACATTCAAGATTATTGATATGTAAGAACTTATCTCTATCATTAAGTCTGTGATTTTTAAAATATAATTTTATTCATTCTTATCACTGTGATTAGGTGGTTTGCTGTATTATGGCTTGTTTATATTTCTCTTTTTCCCCTAAGAAATATTTATGTTATTCATTTAGTTTTTTAAAGAGAATAAAAAATAGTAAAACAAATTAGAAACAATACAAATTTATGCTAAACAAAATGATAGCAATTCAACAATGATTGTTATGTTGCATATTTTTGTCTTCATATTAATTGTTCAGATTACTTGATGTAAGCAGGCAAAATTGGTAAAAAGTTTTGTCAAACAATTAAAAAAATAAGGATTAATTTTTCAATATACCAGTAGAAATCAGCAGTACATTTATCCAAGCTATCCTTTATGTTACTTGTATATTTTCCCCTTTCTTTCATTTCTTCTTTCCCTCAACCCAATTGTCCCTTCCTTTTAAACAGTTTCTTTTCCCTTCAGGGTATCTATTTTACCTTTCATATTTTGTTTACTTTTTCAGGTTCTTGTACTAGGGAGGCAATACAATGTTTACTCATGCAGGTCTGATTTATTTCACTTATGAGTATGGTTTTTAGCTGCACCCATTTACCTATAAAAGCTTTAAGGTTCTCTTTCTTTATAGCTGAGTAATACTCTATTATATATAAATACTGCATCTTTTTAAATCCATTCCTCAGTTGATGGGCATTTGGGTGTTTCCAAGATTTAGCTAAGACAAATTGTGCTGCTATAAACATGGGTGCTCATATATCCCTGTAGTGTGATGTTTTCATTTTTTTTCTGGAAAAATACCCAGGAGGGGAATAGCTGGGTTGAATAAGATCTTTATTCCCAGTTTTTTGAGAAGTCTCTACACTGATTTCCATAGTGGTTGTACCAGTCTACACTTAATGATAGCAATTTCTTCTGGGGTGAGGTAGAATCTCAGTGTTATTTTACTCCAGTGTTGCATTTCTCAAATTACCAATGATGGTAAACTTTTTTCATATAATTACTTGTCATTTGTATTGCTTCATCTGAAAAGTGTACATGTATTTTATACATGTCCATTTTTGAATTTTGGGGACCTGATTTTTTAAAAAGAATTTATATGTTGTAGACAGAAGTCCTTTGAGACAGTCAGCTAATTTTTTTCCCCCAAATTTGTGGATTTTAGTTTTTACACTGCTGATGATTTCTTTTGACATGAAAAGCTTTTTCAGTAAGATGAGATCTCAGTTGTGGATTATTTGAAGTATTTCTTAGGGGCTGGGGACATAGCTCAGTGGCGTAAGCGCCAGCCTGGCAAGCACAAGGTCCTGAGTTCATTCCCTAGTACCGCCAAAGAAAAAAAGATAAATTTGAAGTATTTCTTATCCAGTTTTGTTTTTTTGTTCATGAACTCTCTTCCTAACCCTGTGTCTTCAAGATTTCTACTTAATTTCTTCTTTTGCAGATTTAGAGTTTCTGTTTTAATATTTTAATATTTGACCCATTCTGACTGTAGTTTAGTGCATGGTGATAGACATGGTTATAGCTTTAGCCTTTGGCATGTGGGAAAGCCAGTTTTTCCAGTACCATTTATTAAAGAGGCTATCTTTCTTCCAGTGAACATGTTTGGTCCCTTTGTCAAAGATAAGGTGACTGAGTGTATTTGTAGTTGTGTCTGTATCTTCTAATTTGTTCCACTCAACCTGGGGACTTTTTTTTTAACCAGTATCATGCTTATTTTATTACAGTAACTTTGTCTTATATTTTCAAATCAGGGATTATGATGCCTCTTGTCTTTTTTTTGTTGCCCAGAGTTGCTTCAGATGAATTTTAGTATATTTTTTCTATATAAGTGGCATGCTAGTGGTATTTTCATGAGAATTGTATTGAATTTGAATAACAGTTTTGGGAGTGTGGCCATTTACACAATGTTGGTTTTTTTCTGTTCAGGAGCAAGGAATATCTTTCCATTTTCTGAAATCCTCTTTCATCTTTTTTTTTTTCAGAGTACTGTAATTTTCAGTGTATGGATCTTTCTTTGTTTGATTGATTCCTAAGTTTGTTTTTTCTTTTTTTCTTTTTTTTTCTTATGGTTATTTTGAAAGGTATGGTTTTCCTTATTTCTCTCCTGGTATGTTTGTTGGTTGTGTAAAGAATGCTATTGGTCTTTCATGTCTCCTCTTATTCTTTTGGTACTGGAAATCAAACTTAGGATCTTGTGTTTTCCAGGTAGGTGTTTGTGCTGCGGAGCTGTACCCCTGGCCATATGCTACTGAATTTTGAGTGTTGATTTTGTATTCACTATGCTACTAAACTTGCTTACAAAGTCTATAAGTCTTTTGGTGGTGTTTAGGGGTCTTTTATGTAGAGTATCATGTCATCTGTGAATAATGATAATTTAATTTCTTCATTTCCAATACTTATGCTTTTTATTTCTATTTTCTAATTGCTCTGGTTAATTTTTCCAAAACTATATTGAATAGGAGTGGTGATAGTGGATACCCATGTCTTCTAATTTTAAAGTGAAATCTTTATGTTTTTGTCCATTAAGTATGATATTGACTGTTGGTTTTACATAGATGGCTTTTCATCAGCCTGAGGGAAAGACCATCTATTCCAATGTTCTGTAAGGTTTTTGTCATGAATGTGTGTTGGACTTGATCAAGAGGCTTTTCTGCCTCTATTGAGATGATCATGTGATTTTTGTCTTTGGCTCTGTTGATGTAATGTATTCTATTTGTAGATTTGCATATACTAAACCAGCCTTGTATCCCTATGATGAATCCAAATCGATCATGGAGTATACTCTTTTTGTTGATTTGTTGCATTCTGTTTACTAGTATTTTATTGTGGACTTTTGCATCTATGTTCATTAGGGAGATTAACCTGTAGTTTTCTTTTTTGTTTGGGTCTTTCTCTGGTTTTGATATGAGGGTAATATTTGCCTCCAGAAAATGAATATGGGAGAATTGGTTCCCTTTCAATTTCCTTAAAGAGTTTGAGAAGAGTTGGCATCAAATCTTCTCTGAATTTCTTGTTAAATTCAGTTGTGAATCTATCAGGATCTGAGATTTTCTTTTAAGTGTTTTTTTTTTTTTCTTTCTGTATTCAAGATAGGGTCTTCTAGGGTCTCACTACATAGATCAGACTCATAGTGATTCTCCTGTTTTCAGCCTCCCAAGTGCTGAGATTACAGGCATGTGCCACCATACCCAGTCTCAATCTACTGGCATGCTGGGAATTTAACCCCGGCCACTGTGCTCTGCCTAAGCAGGTGCTTTAATCCACTGGGCTATCAGGCCGGCCCACAGGACCTGGGATTTTTCTTTGTTGATAAGTTTTTAATTATACTTTCTATTTCTTTGACTGATAGTGGGTTATGCAGAATTTTTATATCTTCTTGATTCAGCTTTGGTAATTCATATGCATCTAGAAATCTGTCCATTTCTTTTGTGTTTTCTATCATGTGAGAGTAAAAAATTTTTGAAATAGATATTAAAGATATTCTGAATTTCTATAGTGTCTCTACTGATTTTACCTTTTTCCATTCCTAATTGTATGAGTTTGAATGTTTTCTTTCCTTTTTTTTTTTTTTTGATAAGGTTGGCTAGGGGTTTATAGATTTTATTCTTTCAAAGAGCCAATTCTTAAATTCATTAATTCTTTGTATTGTGTTCTTAGTCTTCTTTGCATATTTTTTTCTGTGATCTTTATAATTTCCTGCCTTCTTTGGGCTATGGGCTTGATTTGCTTTTCTTTTTCTAGAATCTGGAGATGTAGCATAAGATTGTTTATTTGGACTCACTCTGTTTTCCTGATGTGAGAATTCACTGCTATAAATTTTCCTCTTAGGACTACTTTCATTTTATTCCAGAAGTTCAATTGGATTGTATCTACCTACATTTTTGATTAATTATACATGTTATTTATTTAATTATATTAATTTTA
>NW_004524606.1:6644810-6679800 GCF_000260255.1 Octodon degus | reverse complement strand
ATGTGGTACTGGGGATCGAACCGCGGTCCCTGTGCTTTAGCCAAGCTTGTTTCAAGTAGGTGCTTTAGACCACTGAGCCATCTCTCCAGCCCCAATATTTATGATTATTATCTCTTCCTCTTGCATTTTCCTCCTAACAAGTTTGTAACCACCATATTTATCTCTTTTGGTCATTCTTAGTTTGAAGTTCATAGTGTCTGCAACCAGAATAGCTACTCCTGCTTTTCTCTGGGTTTCTGTCACATGGAGTATTGTTTTCCATCCTTTGACTTTTAGTCTATGAATGAAAGACTAGTATTCATAAACTCCAGCATAGAGATACAAATAGCTATCTTAATACTTCCATGCTGATGAGAAACTACAACATCTTAAATTTTCTTATAAATAAAAGACAAATATCCAATTCTTTGAAGATACTTGACCTATGACTATTTGACATAGAGTTATTTCAAGTTAGGGATGCATACTTCTCTTTTAATGTTTTCATGTGCCTATCTCTAAAGTTAGCCATGTTCTTTGAAACTGAGATCAGTCTTTATTATTCCATCTTCTTTTTCACTGTTATCCCACTGTAGAAGAAGTATCCAAGGTATAAGCCTAAAAGAAACAAAAAGAAAATTTCACATCTGAAAATTTTCTAACCAATAAGGCTAACGCCTGAACAACAGAAACTGCCACAAAATATTTCCTAATACAAGTAACTACATCAATAATTCTAATATCTACTATACTCACAATATATTCAGGTCAATAGTCAATCCTGTACACTAACATCAAACCATTTCACTTATTCTCACTTTATCTTTAATTATAAAACTAGGGTTAGCTCCCTTTCACTGCTGAGTAACTGAAGTGACACAAAGGATTTATTACCAGGAATAATCCTCCTCACATTATAAAAAATTGCACCATTATCTATCCTGTTCCAAAGTTTTCCAACAATTAATTGACCCTTAATTCATACCTCAGCAATATTATCAACATTAGTAGGATGAGGGGGGTTAAACCAAACACAGCTATGAAAAATTCTAGCATGTTCATTAATTACCCATGTAGGATGAATACTTGCAGTAATAAATTATAATCCCTCAACCACTTTAATATAATAATCTACATCATCCTAACTATCTCAATATTGACTGTACTTCATATCAACAATAATATTGCTACACTATCATCTCATGTATGAAATATTTTTCCTCCTATTATCATCATTATCTTAATAAATCTTTTTTCCTTTGGAGGCTTACCACCCCTAGCCAGATTTTCTCCTAAATGAGTTATTATCCAAGAATTAGTAAAAAATAACAACATTAATCTCCACATTTATAGCCATTATAGCCTTAATCTATATTTTTATATACAATTTACTTATTCAGCAACTCTTACACTATTTCCATTTACAAACAACACAAAAACTAAATGGCACTTCCTTAAGAGAAGCAAATGGTTGGGTTTTTGAAAGGGAATTTTCTCCTTCAACTACAGATTCTCTCCAATCTTTCAGATTTTAGTGCAGTCACATGAGAAAGCTTTAACAATTGGAGTCAGTCAAATGTTAGTTCTTTTACTGGAATTTCAAATAATTCAACTGGATCAGCATCAAATTTCTTTTTCGTGGTCAAGCAACAGGTAAGAGCATGATACATCACAGGCACAAAGTCTTTTGAAAGATGGACATCAAATTCTACAAAAGCTGCACCGTGAGTAGCAGCATTTCTGAAAGCAGCAATAGTATTTTCTTGAACTTTAGCCAGTTGGGCAGTTGTTGTCAGGTTCCCCGCACTTCAATGTCCAACATCCAGTGGTATTTGGAAAATGAAGGTTTCATGTCACAGTTGTATCCTGGTAATGGCTTAATGATGATCAAGAAAACTTGTACTTTGCCAATGGTTTTCCTGGAATTTCTGCTTATGATGGGAAGTTTGCCAGCACTCTACCCACTGTCCGAAATGATAGATGATAAGAGGTGTGCTGTCCCTACCTGTCCTGGGAAGGCATTATCTTCAACTACCTGTTTACTGAGATCCTCCTCAAAAAAAAATCAGAAATTAAGCTGTGGCCCCAAAGCTTAGGCTTCTGATGAGACTGGGAACCAGAGAGGGAAAGTGATAACTCCAAAGTCAGGGCACTTTGTAGAGTGAGACAAAAGTCCAAGGGTAACTGAAGTTTGATGAGACTGAGAACCAGAGAGGGAAAATGATCATTCCAAAGTCAGAATACTTTGTAGAGTGAGACAAAAGTTGAAGTGTAACTGCAGAGACCAGAAACCTTTCTATTTTACTCTTTGAAAGGGATTCTAAGATGTCAGCAAATTATCTTGTAAGAAAAAAAATGCCTGAAGTTAAAAGAAGTCGGAAGGTTCCCACAGATGGCTGGGAGTTAATTGAGCTAACATTGAATAAATTGGATCAGAAGAGAAAAATTGAAACAAAACCCATGAGACAAAAAAGAAAGTGGAAACTCTGTGGCCCATCTTCAGAATCTACCTCCAGAACACCTGCTTTTTCTTTGACCTCTTTTACATGCAGAAAGCCATAAGCAGAAAACTCTAAGAATGCTGTATTGAAGAAGACTATGCAGACAATAACCTGATTGCAAAATGGAAAAAGTGAGGGTATGAGAACTTGTGCTGCCTTCCATACATTTAGCCTCAGGACATCAAATTCAGTATCAACTTCACTTGTTGGGGTCCCAGAGGCAAGCTGGAAGCGGGTTACATCATCTAGCACATGCACCGGGGCTGCTCTGGTTGAGGCCACCTGGCCATGAAGCCCTCTGTATCCTAGACTTTGTACCTTGTGGGTTCTTACTGTGCCACCCACTTTCTGGAAGAAACTCTTCTTAGAGCAATGCCCTGGGCCCTAGTTGGAGCATGGTCTCTTCAGGTGAAGGCTTGGTGTTTACCAGACATGATTTGTACCAATAAAACCTTTAAACCTAAAAAGAAAAAAAATCAAAGATTAATTTTAGGTTATCTATAACTAGATATTGTCTGCTATATTGTCTGTATGCTGTCCTCAATCCAGCCTCAGGCTGTAAGCCATAACGATGTTCAAGTTGAGTGTCAGCACTTGAACTCAATGGTGCCTATCATGGCTATCTCCAAGGTATTGGACATTGTCTGAAGAACAGTGGGAGACACCCTATCATCATCACCTTCTGCTGGGCTCTTTGAGATTTTAGTCTAGATTTAAATTTTTTTCTTATTGACACTGGATGTTTTTCAGAATAATGAAAATGTAATCTTATTTCTGTCTGACATGTTAGCCATCCACAATCTCGAGTTTCAACACCATTGTGGATTCCAAATTGTCCACCATCAATAATAATTTCATTTTCTAAAGGGGCTATTAATAATAGCAGTAGATGAGTCTCCTGCTCGTGAACTATGACTTGACATGGACCACTGGTAGTCTTTGGTTCTAAAAAATGCCCTTTAAATTAGCTGAATACTCCTCAAACCACTGAATACTCCTCTAGAGAGCACAAGCTTGCTTTCCATAATGTGCTGTCACCTGTCTCACTGTCCAGAAGAGCCACAGAATTTTGAGGATTCCAGTTTCCCAACATGTCACAGCTTCCAAATATTGCAACAACTGATGGATTTATCTTAGGATTCTGGCTGCTGCTTGGTGGGCAGGACCTCTGCTCCACTGCTGCCACCACTGTGCCCAGGAGTGAGGCCAGGCTGAAAAGCAGGAACTTGTGCCCCCTCAGTATGCCATCCAGTGGCCCAGGGTAGCACCAAGTGTAGGAAGCACCTCCTGTATTTCTCCTTTATGTGTCAACTTTGTCAGCAGGTTTTATACTTTCATGTTGTTTTCATGATTATAATTAACTTTCATTTACTTCTGAATGAAACACTCCCTTGAACATTTTTTAGACTAGTTGGGTGGTGATAAATCCTTTCCAGTATTTGCTTTTTTAAAAAATGTATTTGGTTGTTACAGGGTCTCACTATACAGCTTGGACTCATAGTGATCCTCCTGTTTTTCAGCCTCCCCAGTGCTGGGATTACAGGTGTGTGCCACTACACCCAGACTCTGTGGTCAGCTCAGCCCACCCTGGGGGAGGGGCTGGCATGGCATGTGGTGCTGTGGATTGAAATGTGGTCTCTGTGCTTAAGTTCACCTAAGCAGGTGCTTTAGTCTGCTGAGCTATCTTGCTGTCCCAGTGTTTGCTTATCTTGAATGTCTTTCTTTCTCCATTATTTCTTAATGATAGTTTTGCAGGGTATAATATTCTTGCTAGGCACACACTTTCAGAATGTGGAATATAGCATCCCATCTCCTCCTGGCCTATAAAGTTTCTGCTAAGAAATCTTTTATTATAATGGTCACTATTAAATGTGACCTAGTGCTTTACTGTTAAGTAGAAAATATTTTGGCTATCATATTTTGGGATGAAAATCCTTTTTTTAAAATTAATTTTATTGAGAAACAAATATCAATGAGACAGTTTCAAAACAGGTTAGTAGGACAGTTACAATAATTAATACATTGCATATTGTTGTCTTTGTAGTAGTTACTCATAGTACAAGATGCAGACATGATATCTTGTCCAAACACTATTAGTGCAAATTTTTCTTCTCATTGAATTAAAAGAAAGTAGCTATATATCTAACCTAACTATATTGTATATACAGATACAAAATGGTCCTTCATTTATATCCCCCTTTTTGTTTAGTTTTGTCAGAGATGGGTATTCCATTGCCATTTAAATATTGTAGGTGTGTGAATTCAGCAAAATAATCCAACAATCCAATATAGTACAGTAGTCCTTCATAATAGTAGTGGGTTATCTGTAGGACTGGCAATGTCAGAAGTTTTTGACTTGAGCCTTGTACAGCTCAGCATATTAATATTTTGTTTTTATACTTTTCTGCTGGATGGTTAAGACCAAGATAAAGCAAAACCTATATAACAAAAAGTGTAGCTTCTGTATCTGACAAAGTCAGTCAAATCCCCTCAAGATTTACCCTGAAACTCTGTACCACAGTTTGTAGATCCTTTGTGAATGTCAGCCATGTGGATGAGTCATGGCCATTGCCTGACCAATTTACTCTCTGTGAAAACCTGAGAGAATATTTTCTCACCATATGACTCTCCTTAGGCACACTCTACATCATTGATCACTTTCTTCTGTGGCCTCATAATTTCCTTGATCACAAAATGTGGGACACCACTGAGTTACAGGATGTTACAGTACAGATTCTCTTATGTCCTGAGTCCTCACTGACCTTGAAAGGCTAGGGCCAAAATGTTGGCTGTCCTTTCAGCTCTTCTTTTTCTCTAATTTTTGGTCAGCAAACATAAGTTGTTAACCCTCCAGAAGATAAGCTTAATGATATTATTACCCTATAACATAGGCAGTTGTGAAAACCTTTTTACTTATGTATATTTGGGGTCTTTGAGTATTCTGTTTGTCAATGTCCATATCTTTACCACAATAACTTCATTGAATAGGCTTTTCTGATTTCATTAAACATTCTTAATATGAAGATATTTGTTCATTTATTGTTTTCTCAAAGGCCACAAAGTCTCTCCTCTTCTTTTTGTTTCATTTATTCATTAGTCTGGTTGGGACATTCAAGAGACTTGTCTTCAGGTTAAATTTTTAAAATTTTGCTTGATTCCATTATTGTTAAGCCTTTCAATTATATCTTTTAAAATATGTGATTTATTGAACTCTGTATTTCCAAGATTTTTGTTTGGGTCTTCAAAATCTCTGTATGCTTGTTGAATTTCTCATGCATGATATCCATTTTTTTTTTTCCTGAACTGGGGATTGAACTCAGGCCCTTGTGCTTGCCAGACAAGCACTTATTTTACTGAGCCATCTCCCTGGCCCCTATCTATTGTTTTTAAAATCCCTTTTAACTATTTAACATATTTTATTAGTTCTCACTAAATTTCTTTTTTTTTTTTTTTTTTTTTTTTTTTTTTTTTTTTGGTTGTTGCAGAACCGGGGATTGAACTCAGGCCCTTGCGCTTGACAGGAAAGAGCTCTATTCCACTGAGCCATGTTCCCGGCCCCGCTAAATTTCTTTATAATTCTTTAAAATTCTTGTTCAATAATTTTATGACTGTTGCTTCTATTATTAGATACTGTTTTCTTTTGAAGGTGTCATAGTACCTTAGTTTTTTTATACTTATACTTTGCTGAGATTTATGAGCCTTGTAGCTCATTTATTTCTAACATTTTTATGGTGTGGCATTTGTGGAAAGTAGCTTCATCTTGAAGATGTGTCTTTGATGTCAGTTTGGTATGAAGTGTTGGCTTTGGTTACAGTTAGGCACATGGTATCTTTTGTAGCTTATTAGAATGGAACTGATGACTTTGTGCACAGGGTATGGCAAAGTCAAAGATCCATTGTCTTTATTGGAACTGCAGAGATAGAGCTACTCTAGTAGCTCAAAAAGTGATGGTGTAGACAGCAGTGGGTGTGGAGTGCTCACAGATCAGTGGGAATGGTGGCACCACTTGGAAGATGGAAGTTTTCAAACAGTGTAAGGTTAACTCTTTGCATGCTAAGAGCCTCTGGCTCTCACATCTGAAGCAGTCATGTGAGCCTGAAGTACATCTCCTGAGACTAGGCAATGGTGCAGGCCCTGATTTTGTGTGGAGAGTTGGTGGCAGGAACTGAAGCTCTTTCCCTGCAATGATACTTGCATCTGTCTTCTTCTCAGCATCCTGCCATGGGCTGGATGGTTTCTGGGGCTTCAGAATTCCTCATAACCCATCTGGTAGCATGTACTTGGGGGTCAGGTGGTAGCAAATGCTGGAGGTTGATTGCTAGCCCTGTCAACAACATGCACACAAACTTATAGCAGAGCTGTAGTGGTAGGAACTTCAGAGGCATCTGCCTTCACTGTGAGTCCACATACCAATGGCCATGCCTTTAGTCTCTTTATAGTCTAGTGCCCTGGTGTACTGGCTCTTGAGGGAGGTACCCTTCATTCCATGTGGTGAACTACAGTTCAGTGCACCTAGTATGTTTGTGTGTTGGGGTCATGGTCACTCTGCTGGGTTAAGTTGTGTTGGTGAAATTTAACTGAACTCCCTGAGCCAGTGAAGTCTAGCATCTCAGAGATGGGATTACATGGAGGTTTCTGATACCCAGAGCAGTACAAATTTGGATAGCAGCTCACTTGTCAAGATAATGCCTACTTACAGCAGCGTGGGCATTCATGGGTAGACAATGTGAGATTCTTTTCTAAGAAAGCTTCTGTGGAGATTCAGATTGCTTCCCTCACTGGGCCATAAGCCTGTGATGACTCTAACCCATTCCAGTTGGTAAGAATGCCAATAATCATGCACAGAGACTTTTCTGGGGCCCTCCTGATTACCTTTACCCCTGCAAAAGGGTTTCCAACTCTGGTGTCAGCTGTGGAGCCTTTTGTTTCTTCTTCTAGCTGTCACTCCAGGACTCCAAACTTACAATGTTCTATGTCCCTCTTCCATCATCACTGTCTTCAAAGTTGTAGCTACATGTCTGTTACTTTGGTGGTTCTTTGTGGAAGAGGTAAATGCTGAGTAAATTCTTTTCAGCCATCTTGGATTGACAGACAAACAAAATGAACCCAGTTCTTTATATTTACTTTCTATCTTCTCAGTTTAATAGTTTTGTATATCTGTGTATCTAGTTACTTTTTTCTGAATTGTTTAAAAGTGAAAAACCTATTTCCAAGAAACAAAGCCATTCTCTAATACAACTTGGTATTGTAAAAATCTATATTGATATAAACCCACAGGCTGACAGAGGCCAAACTAAGAACAACTGAGGACAAAGATCATGGCTTAGTAATTCATATTTCCCAGAGTAATAAACTGGGATTAAAAAGCCAACTTATTATGCACACATGGACAAGTAGAGACTCAAAAACTTGAGTGATCCTACACAATTAATTTTGCTCAACTAATATATTGTGATGTCACTTAATATAAAGCATTTTACCTTTTCCCTACCAGCCTATAAGATTTTAATTACCAAGTGGTAGTATATTGGGTATCTGATGGTACTGTAATAAAATACAGATACACAACATCTTGGATAGCAAAATTTTGTCACAGTTCCAGGGGCTAGAAAATCTTACTACTATTACTACTATTTATTAAGGACTTCTTGCTCTTAGGCTTCTAGCAGTTCAGTTTCTGGTGATTTATTCTCATTTTATAGATGACCATGTTTTTGCTGAGTGCTAATATGAGTTTTTTTTCTATATGAGCATGGAAAGTGAACTCTCTGTGTGTCTTCCTCCTCTTCCAGGCACACCAGTGCTATCACATTGGGACCCTCACTTTATGACCTCAGTTAGCTGAATTTCATTTCTAAGGCCTTATCTCTAGATAGGGTTTCTGGGGATTAGGATCTCAACATATGAATTTTGGAGGGCACAGTTCAATATATAACAGATGTTTTGGTAGAATACTTATGAAATACAAGATTAAGTCTACAGACGAGTAAGTTGTATTCCTATATTATATTTGAAGGCCTATGTGCCAGGTTTTAAATTATAAGGTAGAATGATTTCATTCACATATGCATATATTTATATATAATCATTGATAGCATTCATTTACAGACCAGGGTTCATTTCATAATCAGATCCTCTCAGAGTATTTACTCATTCCATCATGCTTATTGTCCTAGTTGCTCTTCTTTCATTGCTGGGAAAAAATACCCAACACCAAAAATGAAGGAAAGAAAGATTTACTTAGCTCAGTTAGTGGAGGTTTCAGTCCATACTCAGCTGGATCCAAGGCAGAGTGGCACATGGCAAAGGGCAGCAGTTCATGGTGGCAGCAAAGAGCAAGAGAGTGGCAGCAGTTCTGGCAGCTAGCCTCTCTCCCTTCCTTATATTGTAGTACAGATTACCCTCCCCAGGGCCAGGGTGTAGTACTCACACCTGCAATCCCAGCATTGGATCAAGAATCAATCACAAACTCCAGAGGCCACCCCATGACTGCACGAGGCTTTTGGGGGACAATTATACACAAACCATAACACATATTATCTCAAGATGAATATTAATTATTTAATTGATAATGCTTTGGGGAAAGGATAGTAAAAAGGATTTCTGCTTAAGAAAATGACAGAAGGAAAGTCTTTGGATTAAGCAGTGTTTTCAGTGGTAGGGGAAGAAAAAAATCTACAGATTTATAAGAAGGATTGTGACTGAGGTATGTTCATTAGAACATATTATTGGTTTTTTGGGGGACCAGGCTTTGAAATTTTTTTACTTGTAAAATCTATTAGAATAGTAGTTATTCTCAAGATGGAATGTTCCAGACAGGTGAAAAACTTTCACTGAGTAAAGCTGGCAAATATAATTGCATTTTTTGGGGGGCACAGGAGGAAGGCCCTGAGGGAAAAGGAAAAGAACTGGGATATAATTCTTAGACCAAATTTAGCTCCATGGCTTCTCAGGGAAACAAATGCAATAGAGTCTAATCTATCATCCTTGATTTTACAATTACCTTTTGCCACAGGACCATAGATGTTCATAAAAACATCCAAGAGCTTCACTTATTTTCCCAAAGGCTTCCCTTACTCCTTTTCCATTTAGACCTCTCCCTCCCTCCCTTCCTGTGTCTCTTCTCTCTTCTCTCTCTCTCTCTCCCCCCCTTCTCCCCTCCCCCTCATCATACTACTAGAGATCAAACCCAGGGCCTTGGGCCTGCTCAGCATGTGCTCTATCCATCCCTCAGCTGGATTCCCAAGCCTAAGGCAATTAGTTTTGGCTAGCCTATGCAGCTGACTTTTTATTTTTCAATTCCTGACCTAATCAGTCATGTTTATAATTAATGGCTTTGAGTGGTATTCAAATAGCTGTAGACATCACTTTTATTAACTTTATGAAGTTCTTTACCTTTTGTAATGTCTGCATCACAAGATGTCTTGGACAATCATTGACTGACTGGTCAGTAGAACTGACTGCACAGGCCTTGGTATGGAATAGGAACTAGTTTTATGCAGGCCACAGATATGTTTTCTAATGATTTTAATGTATACTCACATAGCAAGAACCACACCTTCCATATGGCCCATTCTCCTCAGGGTAACACTAGAAAACTGGGGAGTAAAACAATAAATGAACCATTTGTGTCCCTTCCCAACGTCCTCCTCTTTTGATGTCCCACCTATTTCCTCATACCTACTCCGACATCTCCACAATTTCCTCTCAGTGTACACACATGCTTGATTTTTAACACCTTTCAAAACATTGGTAACATCTGTATGTCCCACTTGTTAGTCTCATTTCTCTCCTTTCTAACACAGCTTCCCTGTGGTCATTACAGTTATTGTCCGCAATTTTCCACTTTCTGCTCACTCAAATCCCCATGGTCAAGATTAACCTCCAGTCCTCTCCTGCCCTATTTATTAAGGCCACCAAGGACCATCATGTTGGGATGCAGGAGTGTTCCTCTCCCCTGGATCCATCACAGCGTTTACCATGGTATCTTCCCAGGGCTACACCTTTGTTCACTGGACTTCCAGTGCATTCGTTCTTGGTCCTCTTTTTAAGCCTCTGGACACACCTTCTCTCCTCCCAGCCTTTCAACACTAAAGTGATTCTTTTCCTTTTCCTCTTACCTTAGTTTTTCCCTGAGGGAGTTGATCTAGCCTCACGTTTTCAAGTGCTGCTCATGTGTGCCAGTGATGAGCTTGTGTTCGTCAAGCCAGACTCTCACCAGAGTCAAATGTCCAAATGGAGATCTCACTTTCCTTGGCCACATATCTAATTAGCATTTAAAAGTTAACAGTTGATTCTTCTCTTCCACTCATATGTTAGCTTCAGTCCATCAGCAAATCCTGTCTGTGCCACCTTTTAAAAAAATCCAGGACTGAACCTCATGGTATTCTCTGTTCTCCCACCTTGTGCCAAACTGCTATCACATATCCCTTGTTTCCTGTGCTAGGACTTTTCTGCTTCTACCCTGCCTCTCTTTAGCCTTTTTGATCATATTAGATCCTTTAAAGGTATGTGGCACTGAGGTCATTCTAAGGTCAAAACTTTCACCTACTTCTCACCCCTCTTTGTGGAAAAGCTCACACTCCATGCTGACCCACAATGTCATGTGCACTTTCAACTTTCATCACGTTTTTGGCAGCAGCTGTTAATTGCCTGTTCTTACACATGAAAGGACTTGAACAAAAGGGAGAGGACACAAGGGTCTTCCTCCCTCAGATACTTGCAAGGTTTATTTCCTCAACTTTAATTTCTCACCCAGCACTCAAATGTTAGGTTGTTAGGCCCTCCCTATTCTAAGTTGCCTCTTTTCTGTTTTGTGTTTCTTTCATTATTCAAATATAAAAGGACCAGAAAGAAGGTGATGTTGGGGGCTATTTTATAGTGTTATATTTTCATGCCCTGTACTTAGCACATAGAAAATCCTAAACAAATATTTATTGAATAAACATATAATCAAAACCCAGAAGTCCAGTTATTCATCATCTGTGGCATTTCAAGTAGCTGACAGTGCTCATTAAATTTAATTTAAACTCCATAACCTCAGGTACTACTTACATATGGAACAAACAAGATTAAGAATTAGGAAATCACATTAACTAAATGTGAAAGCTGGCATTCTAGCTCACTTTTTCTGAGTCCAACTGCGGTGCTGTGTCTTTCATTACCAGGAAGCAAACAGTTGAGCCAGCAGAATTGCAGGGTGTTTCCAACTGGCATGGCTACTCGTTGAGACCAAGGGTATCTGTTCTTTATTGTTCTGCCCTGAACACCTTGGAGGGAATGTGGCCCATGGAAGAGGTCTAGTGGATATTTGTCTCTACAACTAAATTGCATGTTTATTTATTTTTAAAGAATACAAAATGGTGATAGAAAAATACAGCATTAGAAACGATATAAAATTTCACCAAACAAAGTAATAGGAATTCAACAATGGTTGCTGTATTACATGATGCTACATTCAAATTAGTGGTTCAAATTACCAGATATAAATGTGTATGATTTGTTTAAAGAACAAAACAAAACAATAACAAGTTATAAGAAATTCAAAAGAGGAAAAAAAATCAGAGTAAAAAATTTAAGCATTCTAAATTATTTATGTTGGTTCAGCTGGTGGCTACAGACATTTCCTACCTTGACTACATTTGGGGTATGGTAAGAGGAAGCAGGTTGTAAATTATAAAGAAATGACAGCTAGATATACCGAGCATGTTTGCCACAGGCAAAGGGCAGCTATGGCCTCCTTCTCTGCTTTCATTTTATGAAAACTTTTATGCAGTCTTCTCGCTCCTCTGTTCTGCCCCATGGAGAGAAAGGCAGAGAAAACCACTCAAATCACATAAATACCTTCTAAGAAGATCACTGGAGTGTGAGACTTGTCTTTGAGGGTGCATTTTCTAGTTCTGGACAGAAGGAAACGGAAAAAGGATTTGAACAAAAGGGAGAGGATACAAGGGAAATAGCAGGATGAAGAAAATTGCTCTAATCTAATGCCTCTGTCTCTCTCTTGGCTTTCAAGTACTTCAGCAGAATTCCATGGCAGAGGAGGAGGTATTGTGTATTCTATGTCTTTGCACTGAAAACACTCAAGTTCTCTGGGCCAAGTGGGCATTTCCCCCGTTGTTTGGAACTTTCCTTAAAAGTGTATTTAATATGAAAAATTGATATATATTTAAGCTATTTACTCTTCAGATAAAGTTAATCCATCCTCTATAGCAATCCTGGAGCAATCAATTTTTATTGCAAGGATTACCATAATGCCTTTATTGGTGTCTATATTAACTATTCTGGTGATAGAGGAAAAAGTCATCTTATATGCCAACCTTTTTTTCTTTTTTAAAAAAGAATATATGCAACACGAATACAATTTTGGAAGCATGAAAAAGAAGTATTGGTTGTAGGTTCTCCCACTTTGGAATATGTCAGCAGGCATCAAAACAGTCTCATGTACAGGCCTGTGCATGCTGCTTGTGGCAGCTGAATGTTACTAAAATGAATAAAATCAGTGCTGACCCATCTGCCCACACAGACAAAGCCAGGAGAAAGATGGCCTAGCAAATGAGGATAACAGACAGCAGAAAGGGGATGTAGTTTTGTTTAGTCTTTATGCAGAGTCCTTCCAGAGTGCCCAGCTCTGGATTCCTCATTATTATCTAGTCCAATCCACACTTCAAAACTTTAAACTTCGTATGAGAAGTTCCAACTGCAGCCTCTCACATATTGGGTGGGCCTTACGTTTTCTTAGTTTACTTTGGTTTTCAACATGGATCGCCATCAGAATGCTCTCCTTTAACTTAAATTCCTCTTTGTTTTATGTGAGTTTATTTGGTGTGACTCCTGTCAGTACAAAACTGATTAGACAGAGCATCTCTTGCACATTTTAGAAATATGGTCACATAAAAGATATTGATATCTGTTTCAACTCTCCTTTTTTCCCATCTAAATATATGTCATATATTTCTGTTGGCTAGTTTCTGTGTTCACCTAGATCTTTGGCCTAGTATTATTCTGCCTGTGTGGATGTTTCTAGAAGAGAATAACATTTGAATACATAGGCTGAGTAGTGACCTTAGCCTGCTAGTGTGTGTGGTTTCATCCAACTCACTGAAGGCCTGAACTGAACAAAAGGGCTAATGACCCCCAAGGAAGAGAGAATTCTTCCTACCCAATTTGCCTTTCAGCTAGAATATCTTTCTTATCCCGATTTTGGCCTTGAACTGTAACACTGGTTCTTACTGGGTCTCAAGCCTGCAGACATTCAGATAAAAGCTACATCACTGTCTCTTTTGGCTCTGTGACCTTTGAACTTGGACTGGAAGTATTCACTTGGCTCTCCTGGGTCTCCAGCTGGCCAAGTGCAGACATTAAGACTTTCGCACTTTCATAATCATATGAACCAATTCCTTATGATACAACTCTCTATAAATATCCTTTTAGTTCTGTCTCTCTGGAGACTTTGACTAATGCATTGTTATAGTATGAACTGTTCGACTATGCTCAGCAGTTTCCATGTGTGGTGCACAATGGATCCTTAAGGACTTACTTTTGAGCACCTACTGATTTGTGTCAAAAGGTTGCAAAGAAGTAAGGTAATTCTTACCCACAAATCACAGTCCAGTGTCACTTTATTTAACCCTCCCTGCTAGAAGTATTGGCATCCATTAGAAAATGTTTTCAGTGGAGAACTGAACTGTGTCCTGCACTGTACAGAGGTAGACACCATTTGACTCTGCTTGGTGAAATGGGGGCTGCTGAACCCACGGGGAAACCTTTCCCCTGTCCTGTGAGAGCACACCCGTGGCTTGAGTTTGGCTGTCACTCCCACTTCTGTTTATATGACTGGGCAAATCCATTTTTGTACATTTTGTTGGGTTGTAAAATAGGAGTAAAAACAGTTCTTGTCTTCTAGCTTTTTTATTAGATAATACACAATATTTAAAACAATTTAGACCAGTGCCTGCCCCCTACAATGTTTCCTTAAATACAACATGTCAAATTTTAAGATGCTTCATTATTGTGTATCCTACTAAGGAAGGAAAAGTAATGCCAACTGTTGGGTGCTATTAGTTGTACCATTTCCTGGTGTTTTAAAAGATCAACAAAATATGCATCTTAAATTCAATATAACAGTACAATAGTTGGTGACATGTAAATAAAATTCTGAACCAGGCAAACTGATTATTAAGGGTGGTCACAACCAGTCCTAAGTTGCAATAGAAAAATAAATCCATTCTCCTCTGTGGGTGGTTATTTCTGTAGCTAGCAACAAAGTTCCAGGCAAACAGAATTGGTCCTGTCCAAATTACTTCTTGAGCAGTCTAAAAAGTTAATAAAGTATATTTATTTCATTTTCTTAATGAAGTTAGAGCTGCCTTCGTTATGGACTCCAAAGGGTCATTTAATAATCTACTTAGGTATGATGTTTATTGTGGTCAGATGTTTATGGTTTTTTCCCTATTTTTACACTGAGGCACTAACTTTGGCTTTGGATTTTTAGATCTCACAACTTGAGAAAAAATGTCGTAAAAGCCTCCCAGTCCTTGGTGTTCAATTACAGCAGACAGATGCAGCAACCCAGATGGAGGGCAGACACTGAATTCATTCTGACCCTCCACAGGGCCAGTCATTAGCAACAGGGAGTGGTCACCCTGAAGTGCTGATTTGCACTTTGGAAAGCAGGAGCAGGAGCTTCCCACCAATGCTGCCCATCTTGCTTTCTGGCTTGCTCACCCTTTTCTGACATTAGGATTTTCATTTTATAATTGTATACAATTTCTGATGGGAGGTCAGCCATCTTCTTATGAACATCTAATTTGTTTTAAAGAGTTCATCACTTAATACTTATTCATACTTCGAGTATTACATCAAAAGTTTTCTCTCTAGTGGTCTGATTTATTGGGCATTGGTTCCATGTCTTTGTGTTTTACAAGTGAAACTTTACCATTGGCTTTGTTCTCACTAGCAGTTGCATTTTGCTTTGATCAACATTTAAGATAGCTAAGGGCTGGCCAGATAGCTCAGTGGATTAAAGTGCCTGGTTAGGCAGATGCAGGATCCCTGGCGTGTGGTGCTGGCCCCACCCCTGGGGCATGCTGAGATGGCAATTGAGACTGGGTATGGTGGCCTGCACCTGTAATCCCAGTGCTTGGGAGGCTGAAAACTGGAGGATCACTATGAGTCTGATCTGTGTAGTGAGACTCTGTAGACTCTGTAGATCCTGTACTAAATATTTTTTTTTTGAGCAGAATATATTTATTGAGAGAAAGAAAGATCCTGTCCAAGAGAAGGATGGGAGGGGGGCCCGAGCGGGTAGTTCCCCAGGAAGCTGTCTCTTCCAGGGACTTTTATAGTGTAAAACCATGTGAGGCCAAGGTAGAGAGAATGGGAACTCGCTTAGGTGGGCAGGAGGTGGGACAAAACTATGGTCAACCAATGGGATTACATATGAGACAGGGTCCTTTTCTGTTGGGGGTTGCAATGCAGGATAGGGTCTCTTTCTGTTGGGGGTTGAGCTAGTGACTCACTTGGGTCTTTCCAGGTGATTGATACTTATTTAGAATATCAATCCCAGGTGCTACTCGTTTAGCATTTGTTTGGCCTTTAGGTCTTTTGGTCTGGTTCACAGCAGGAGCAACCGCCCCTCCCACAGTTGTAAGGCATCTTATCTTCTGTGCTGTCTCCTTCGAGGGCCTGGCCCTGTCTGACTGCCTGTAATATTTTTATCTAACTCGGCTGCCTGCAATATTCTCCCCTCTGAAGAAGTAACCTGAACTGCCATGAAGGTAAATATGGGCGAAGACCGCTCTGGCTTCTTCACGCTGAAATGGGTGGTAGTTGTTGACTGGCAGTCAGATATATTCTGCAGAGGTTTTAGCTCCCTCGATAGATGACAGGCATTTTTCTCTTGGGTAGATGGTATAGCTTTGAGTCTGGAGGAGACAAAGCCAAAGAAACAAGTCAAATAATCACAACAGGATAATTATGAAAAAGATGAGTTAGAACTTTTTGTAGGTCTATTAGCAAATATCTCTTAAATGTGAGGTTTAATCCCTTTTATCTTTTATAGCCATTGTATATTGTCTCAAACAAACTGGCCTTTTATATTTTACCAACTGTATTATTACTTGGATTGCCAGAAATAGGGAAAACACTGAGTACTGTAGTTTGTATGTAGGGTCACTGGCTGGGTAACTACCTGTGGAGGGCCACCGGAGCAGCTTTCCTTGAAAGAAGAGCAACTGTCTCCATTTTGACTGAGCATGACCCTGTTTTTTATGTACAGAGCTGGCTAGGACTTCTGTTTATCAATTGGCCTTAGGTAAATGTAGGCCACCCACCTAGCTCAGCTTACAATGATTACCTACTTCCCACAATTTTTAGTCAATCCTCCTCAAGTCACTCTCCTACTGAATAAAAACCGGGTGAGACCCTGAGTCACTCTCTTGGTTCTGGAAAGCCATCTTTGTGGCTGGACTTAGAGTCCCTATTTAGTGTCTTTATTTTCGCTGTGGGTTGCATTGAAAGTGGTAGATTGGAATCAACTTGATGGGATTCCAATAATGTAACTGTGGGATTACAAATATTAGCTTCTTGGATGGAGGTGAGGATCTGGAAGTGTCTCCTATAACTATTGATAAATCTGTATGAGCTTCTATCAAATGTCTAACAGGCTTTTCCTTATATTGGTAGTTAACACGGAATCCTTTAGGGTGAGAGGTGAAGACTCATGATCTTATCAATCTGAAACTTTGACTTTATCATGAACACTTTTTTTCTCTAGCAGCTTGTACATTTCTGCTTGAATTGTCTCTTCTCTGTCTACATTCAGGAAAGCATAACTTTTTATGTTTTTCTACTGGCCTTTTTTCCCATAGGATGTTAGTATTACTATTTCATTTTTCATCTATAATTTTATTTTGTATCCTTTCTACTATGAAATACCTCAACTCAGACAAATTTATTCCTGCAAACCCTCTTAACTTTTATAGCTTGTGTCAGAAATCTGGGGCTCACTGAGAAAGATATAACTTTTTGGTTTTAGATTTTACCTGTATGTTTACCTGGGTTTTGATGTCTTCCAGAAATAACAAATTATCTGAGAAATTAGAACATATATAATCAAAGCAAGAACATTCAAGCTAACAGGTACATTTATAAACGTTTTTGAGACCTAGCAATCACAACTCACTAGCTTTTAGACCCCTTTATTCATGGAGTTTGACAGGTTGCTGTAAGTCCCTCTAGCTTTAGTTAAGAGAGGTCACATATGCATTAACTATCAGCATGAAATACTGGAGTTATATTAAAAACCAACCAGGCTTACATACTCATCATAAAATACAAAGCATTTAGTCATATTAAACTAATGTCCCATTCTGTGTTTTGGATATGGCCCCCATGGTAAGCAAGGGGCACTGCCAATGGATTTTTCCTTTTAACGCTGTGGCTCTGAGTTTTACATCACAAATACAGTGCCTGGCTCTATCTGTAGGCCCAAAGCTATTGGACACTGCATAAGCCAATTTCTTTAGAACATTTTTACGCTGACAGGTTGTTATCTGTACTCGGGAACCTATTTTAACTAGTGAAATATTTCAAGTCTTACACATAAATAACAATATATTACATTTGTAAAACATCAGTCTCAGCACCATCGTTTAGTAAACAATCTGAATATATTGCATTACCTCAGTTACAGCTAAAGCAATATATCTTCTAAAGTCTGTTTCTATTGAGGTACAATGACTGGAAGGAAGGTCAGGGCTGGAGAAGGACAAAGAGAGCTGTACCAATGTCCAGCAATAGGCTGGGTTTTCCTCTAGTTATGATCACTCAGGGCTCCTCCGTGGAGACAGCAGGTAGAGGTAACAGTCTGGCCAGAGGGAGGAGGCAGGCCCAGGGCCCTTCAGTCCTGCTGGACCACCTGGGAAGCCGAGTCTGAGCTCTGTGGTCTCTGCCTCAGAGTGCAGTCTCACTTCTAGTGGCTGTCTTGGCACTCAGGGCATGGCTTGTGGGCCTCTTAAGGCAGTCCCTCTTATGCTGGCCTGGCTTCTGACAGCAGTAGCACATGAACATCATCGTTGAGCTCTTCTTGGAGCCAAGAGAGTCAAACTTAGGGTCTGTTTTGAGGCCACAATAATCATAGCGATTTTTGATCTCTTTGTTTTTTTCTCCCTGGTTTTCTCCCAGTTGCAATTATAGGACACTTAAACAGTTTTTACCAAAGTATCAAATGAGTGGTACGGAGCAAAAGCTATCATTTGTAGCTCTTTAACTTATCTGTAAGAGTAATCTGTCTATTGAATTAACATCTCACAAAGTATGCTTTACCAATCCCTCTATTAAACATTTTAAGAAATCAGAGGGGTGTTCCTCTTTTTCCTGATAAATATCTAACATTTAATAACTGAAGGCTTGCTTCTAGTTCTTAGACCTTGAAGAATACACACTTGAAAGAAAATATCTTTTCCATTCTTCTGCCTGGCTATTAGTAGCAGGGCTCTGACTGGTTGGGCTCCAGTGGGAACAGGAAATTCCACTGGTTGTCCATCTTTTGAGTCCTTATAACAATATAATATTCCTCTCCAAATGTAATAGCAGCTTATAAGGCTACCTGCTTTTCATAGAAGTCAAAGCTTGGTTTAAGATTAACATTATATCTCTCCCATCTAGTTCATAAGTCTGAATAAATCCTCTAAAAGACATCAATGTACTTATCAGGGTCATCTAAGGCACATGAACTCTGGAAGTTCCAAATTTCCTATTTACTTCTTTAAAAGGTATTGTCGGGGGCCCAGCCCTAGCTCAGTTCTTTAAGTGGCTGCTTCCACAATGCTGGCAGCCTCAGTTTGCTGTAGTTCGATCCCCACAACACTCCAGCCATGCAAAAGTGCCCTGAAGGCATTCAAGGAGCAAAACACACACACAAAAAAAAAATTCCTTAAAAGGTATTGTCCTTGAGAAGCTTGCATAAACCCAGCTAAGAATGAGTGTAGCCTTGTAGAGGCCTGGATTATAGCTGTTTTAGAAGTCCACAACTTCTAGACTAGAAAGGCAAATAGGGGAACCCTTACTTTCACCAATGGTGGGCAGGGCTGAACTGCCTGGTTCTCCTGTTGCTCACATCTACATTTTAAAACTTAAATAACAATGACCTTCTTAATGTAAACCAAATCTAAACATAAGACATTTTTACCATTTTTCTTTTTATATCATCTTTTTAGTTATAAACTAGCATCACAGTTGATACTTTCCTCTTCATTTTATTTTAACATGTAAAAATCAAACATCTTCTTTTTAACATGTAAAAATCAAACATCTTCCGGTGCCTGATGAAGCACACTCTAAAGGAGTAAGAGACTTTGTGAGATAACCTGGAATTCAATAGAAATTACCTTTCTGGGCATCCCCACCTTCTTTCTAATTGATTCCTCCACCCAGGCGTCCCTGAGTAGCCCTCTCCAGAGCAGGTGGATGCTCCTGTTGGAGAGAAGGGAGACAAGATCCCACCAGCCTATCCAGCCTTGAACTGGCTCATGATTCCTATCTCCTGGAACATCTCACAAACCCTTCACCTATTGAATATGTGTAAGTTACAATTGGTCTGGTGACCTGAATGTCTACAGAAGGAAGCATTAACTGTGGCATAAAAGATCAGTTAGAAGTGAGCACTTCTCAGGCTACAAAGATCACTTTAGAGATAGAACCATTGACTGGAGAGATTTGGCCCTGTGCACTGAACCAATCTCCAGACCCTTGGTTTCCATTTAACCCCCAAGTAAACATTTCTAGCAACTAAACAAGATTTAACCTTGAAGGTCACAGGTGAGACTTATATTTATCATCTAATAGTCACAGTTTGCATGTTGGTAAAAACTTTAAAGCTGACAAAAATCTCTTACTCTTAGTTAACGTATAAGGCACAGATGTAAGCTTCCCCTGATAACCACTATTGCAAGCTGTCTCAGCCTTATTTTTCAAAGAGTGACTCATTAACTTGTTCAACTGAAAAGCTCAGGTAGAAGTCCTACTTTACTAGCAGAGAGAGAGAAAGTACAATAGGTCAGTGGAGATCTTTCAGTGGCCAGGGGCCAGTTTCCACCAAGGAATCTTCAGGTTTGGCGCCTTCTCCCCTCAGGCACTCTTGGTTTCTTTTGGCTCACAAAACCAGAGATGTCTCTAGAAGGGAATCCAGCAGTTTCTCTGGTTAACATTCCATCAGCCATAGGCTTCAATGGGGATTCACCAAAGAACAGCTGGGGAAACCTGTCCTCTGCTTCAAAGAGTGGCAGCTGCTCTAAGGCATTTACTAGCTGGCAGAGTGACCACTGTTTGTCCAAGTTCTCTAAGGGGTAGTTAAAAGCCTGAACAGATTACCTAGTACTTTACATTAAAGGCTTTAAAGCCCACAACTTATCTCTTATGCACAATGATAACTAGACCTAGGAGGAAAGATTGAATCTTCCCTCACACTAATTGTGTTTTGGTCCCATAAGTGTGCTGCTTTTGGAGATAGCTCCTTCTGGTGTCACCCAGAAGTCAGTTCTCTCCACCGTGTCTCAGGTTTAGCCTCCCAAAGGAGACCTGCCCAGAAGACTAAGCCGGGACATGGCTTTTATATGTGTCCTCCTGGACGGGCATAGTCCTCTTTGTCTCATCTGACCCAGAGATGGGGTATGTGTCCTTTTTCTAAAATGAATTCTCTGTCTTGGGCGTTAATAAGTGCTCATTTTCTAAGGGCTTCACTTAGTTGGAATGGTCAGAGTTTTCCTAATTTTACATGCCTCTAAAAAGGAAAATACAAAGAGGTGGGAAAATTAGGAGTAAAGTTAAAGCAAGGAAACTGAAATAGAGCAGGCCTGACATTCCCTCTAGCATGTACAGGGGGATCAGAATCAGTCTATCCCAGTGAAACCTGTCCTCCAAGTCTTTAAGAATGGTTGCCGACCTAATGTCATTTAACTGGCAAAAGGAGTCCTATGTCTCATATACAGGTATGTATATTTTTTAAGTCTGAGCTGGCTAAAAGTCCCATTTTACAAAAGTTTACATAAAATCCAGTAGGAGGCTTACAAATGTTACTCTTTCTAGCGCTATTGTCTAAATTCAAGCAAGGAATACCAGTACATTTAGAAATACCAGTTCAAATGCAACATATACAAGTACAAAATAGTTATAAAATGTCCCATTAAAGAAATATAAACTTGTAACATTTTCGTATTTTAACTTAGATTTACCAACAGCATTTTGACCAACATTTTAACAAAATTACATAAAGACAAAGCATAAGCAATTGTAAACAATTTTAACAGTATTATGAGACAAAACCATATGAGACAAAGTATGAACAATTAATTGTGAGCAATGGGCAAAAACATTAACATTTGAAGCATAAAAATTTGTTACCTAAGCAAGTCCCAATTCAGAATTCATGAAAGGAAAGCAAACTCATACCTCCATCCAGTGATCTCAGTGGATGACCTCCAAATGATACAGGGAGAAAAACTGGTCTCGGGTGGGTGACCTCCAAACCATACAGGGAACCTCCAAATGACATAGACATAGAGAAAAACAGTCTCCTGACCTGACCTGCATGAGTTCGTGTTCTCTAAAACTGAAGAATGAATTTTAGGAACAGAGGTTATGAGCAGAGTATATTTATTGAGAGAATGACAGCTCCTGTCCAAGAGAGGGACAGGAGGGGGGCCTGAGCGGGTAGTTCCCCCTAAATAAAATTTTAAAAAATCAATTATTTGTTAAAAAAATTAAGATATCTAAGCATAGTATAGGCATGTATAGAGTGCCACAATGATCCATTAATTTGTTTAATTAGTGTACATTTGTAATTATAGTAAAAAAGAAATTAAATAGAAACATGGAAAAATATGAGAGGGAGGGTCAGAATAAAATAAAGGTTATTTGTCAGCAAGCTTGACTTTATGGATAAAATATCTGTATTATGGAATACCACGAAACTGGCTTATTTTGCAGCACATATGCCAACAGAAACCAAGCAAAATATTAACTATGGAAATTCTTGGAGCAAGCTCTTTTAATGGGTAGATGAGATTACCTATAATTCATGTAGCAATTTATATGTAAATGGATGTATCTGAAACTCATGAGCATTTTGAAGGTACCTGAAAAATACCAGCTTTAATTTCTAAGCATTCTCTTTACATCCTTATTTCCATTATTTTTAATTATAGCAAATGAGTGATCAATCATGGCTTCTTCTGTGACGCTCCTGTGTCACACCAACCGGCTCTGTTCCAGTGTGAGCAGGGGTTTTTGAGGACTCTGTTCACTTACACGACTTTTGGCAAGACATTTCCGTTTCTTGCTGCTTATGTGGTAGTTCCCCCAGGTGAACGATCCGAGGAGCAGCAACAAAAGCCTCCTCACCTTTAATGTGACATCTGTAAAGAGCTACCCTGATCCCATGTGAGAAGGTGCTGCACAAAAGTATGGACACCAGAAGGTGGGCAAGATAGAGAGCACTTTGAGGATAGCTGTGCCACTTGCCATGTAATATAAGTCTGAGCTCATCAGAGGCTGCCTTCTGAGAAATGACACTTTGGGCACCATGGCAGACACATAAGATGAAATACTTAGATGGAGTTACAGGGGTAGTTTCACTCATAGTCTTGGTTCTGCAAACTTCTGATCATCTTCCAGTAAATTCTCTTTATACTAAATTTCTGTTGTTGCAACACAAGATTCCTAACTGACACAAAATGACCACAATGTAAATTAAATGTAAAAGCATGTACAATACTGACAGTCCTTTATTTATGGGCTATGAAAGTCAGGTTTGCCATTATTGGCAATGGGGAATGCAAATATAGAATGAAGAAAGAATAGCTAGACCTCGTGGTACTAGATTAAAATTGAGCACTTCAGCTTGGATTCATGGGGCGCATTCGCAAATCGCTGCACTGTGGCAATGAGTAAGGTGACACACTGAGACTCGGTTTCTACACCTGATGCCCATCCAAAAGAAATCAAATCTCCCTGGAGAAATGACGGAGATGGGGAAAATACAGGTTATACCTAGAAAGTCCTGTGAGACAGTAACTAGATTCTCAAATAATGATACGCATATGCCAGGAAGCCTCAGCTGCCAAGCACGAAGGGTGTCTTTCTGGCCAGATCTGAAATAATTTGAACATTAATAGAGAACAAGGCTTACAACCCTAATATTAAGACTCAGATGGAAATCAACAGAACTACACATCTTCTCTCAAAGGCATGTAATAAAAGGAAAAAATAGAAGAATGAAGACTGCTCCATGCCATCTTAATCAGGTGATTAAAGCTAATGCCACTGAAAATGGGCCAAGAGGACATCCTGTGCTTCTTGGTATGATGCACTAGCAATCCAGTGTCACTTCTGGGTACTCTGCTCCAAACACACGACTTTGACATTAATCAAGAAGGAGCACAGTACAAGGCTATATTGAGGGGCAGCCTATGAAACAACTGCCACGTACTCTTTAAAGTGTTAAGGTCAAAAAAAATAAAGACTGAGGAATATTCTGATTAAAGGAGGCTAATGGACTAGGGCAGTCAAATACAAGGCCTGCTCCTGGGTTGGAGCCTGTGTTGGGGAAGAACTAGTTATACTCTATGAGATATTACTGTGACAAGTGGCAAGATTTGACTTTAGATTGTAGGTTGTACAATAGCAATATATTATACAAAATTTTCTGCTTGTAATATATGAGAATTCCACTTTTAGAAAATGCAGGTATATGTAGGAGTAAGTAGATACTGTATCTATAATTTTCCCTCAAATGGGTCACAAAAGCATGTGATACTGTGAATGATAAAGCAGATGGGGCCAAATGTCAACAAGTAGTGAATCTGAGTGTAAGGTCATGGATTAATTTTCTATTACTGATACAACAAATTCCCATAGATTTAACATCTCATCTCTGAAGGTCAAGAGTCTGGCCCAGAATAGCTGGATTTTCTGTGTAGAGCTTCACACTGAGTTCAAATAAAAATAGTAGCAGGGTGCTTTCTGGATGATCCCAAGGATAATCCATTTCCAACTTCATAGTTGCTGTTGGCTGAATTATTTCCTTGCAGTTGTAGGACTGTGTTCTCCAGTTCCTTGATGACAGCTGGGGGTGTGTATGATGTGGTATATGTGTGTGTTGTCTTCAAGCCAACAGTCATCCTATAGCCAACTTCATACTTTCAGTCTTTCTGTTTTAAAGAGCTCATAGGACCATATTAGGTCTAGCACAATGTAGTAGATTTCTAACTGGTCAACTTATTACACCCAGCTGAATTAAACTAATGTGGGGCGGGGTATGGAATGCCCATCTGAGGATTGTTGCCAGCAGCATAAAGGCAGAACAGGAAAAGCTGCCAAAAAATGTTGTTAGGGATGCTGTTTGGAGAAGCTGTTGGAGCTGTTGGAAGCTGCTAGTTCTCTTGGGCTATTCTGCTGGAGGACCTTGTCATACTGGCTTTCCCAATGAACTTTGGAGAAGCTTTGATCCTCATCTTGAGGATCACTTCCTGGCTCTGGAGGGAAAGATAGTACACTGCTCAGCCTCATGAAAAAGCTGTTGCATTGGCTTTCCTGATGGGAACTCAGCTTTCCTCATCCCTCGAGGAGCTCAGGACTTCTCTGTTGTTGAGGACGGCTGTGGTATTTTCGGGGGAGCTCTGGTGGTTATCTTGAATGTTGCTTCCTGGCTCCAGTTCAGATCCCTCAGCTTGCTAGCACAGATCCTTCATCCCACTGGCATAGATTTCCTAGTTTCCACCCCTGACCTTTGGGTCTTTTCAGTACAGATCCATGAAGCAGGCCTTCATGAGACTTTGTCATGGGCTCTAGACCTCCAGTTGAATTTGTGGGAGGCATTGTTATGAGCTCGAGGTTTTCAGCTTGGCTCACACAGGATACTGGGATCCAGACTGTTTGCTTGAGTCTTTAGTATTTAGTGCGTGTGGATAGATTTCCTGTACTTGCATATCATTCTTGGGTGATTCCTTATAAACTAACATTATAAAACCTGTCCTGTACTATATTGTTTGCCTTGCAAAAACTCCAAACCATGACACTCAATAATTCAAGTCACAATCCCGCTCTTCAAACCAGCCTATTAGTCATCTTAATCACATATGCAAAGTCCCTTGTGTCATGTCATTTACTATAACACAACTATGGATGTGACCCCAAAGGTCCTGGAGGTCAAATATCTGCATGCCATAGGGGTACATTGTACTGCATTCCTCTTATTACTCTTGTAGAAAATTTAAATTACATCAAAATAAAATGCTAAGATTCGTAAGCACACTACACCAAATTGGAAAAATGTAGTCACTGCATTATTTATGCTTTCAGTGGTTTCATTTTCTCCTAACAGCCTGGGTCTGCTTTTCTTCCTCCTTACCTACCAGGCCACCACCAAATCAAGCAAGGAACCTGTGAGGTGGTCGCGGTGCATCGGTGCTGCAACAAGAACCGCATTGAAGAGCGCTCGCAGACAGTCAAGTGCTCTTGCTTCCCAGGGCAGGTTGCAGGCACAACGCGGGCTCAACCTTCCTGTGTTGAAGGTAAGACCTTTCCAGTCAATTCCCCCAGTATTCCTAGAAGGCCTGAGACTCTGAAGACCTTGCCTGCCTTGCAGTCTTCTCAGCCCTTGGAAATCTTCATTGCTTTCAGGTCAGAATCAATCCAAAAGTAAACAGAAGTCCAAAGCTAAAAATTTCTGGTGAATATGTGTTTTATAACTTTTCTCAGGAGGTGCCAGCAGGGCACTCCATTCCAGGCCTGTAGGGGGAGATGTATTTCAAGGCCTTTACTCACTCATCTCCAGATCTCTCCCAGGAAAGCTGTTTGCTCCCCAGATGCTCTCTTCTCCTCTTCTTTATGCATTTGACCCTTAACAGCCTTGGGCATTGGTTCTGGGATCCTCTGCTGGTGTGCAGCTGTAGGTGCTTGGGTCCTTTATAGAAAAGCACATGGTACTGGCCTCTAACCTCCACACATGCTTTTGTATGTTTTAAATCTTCTCAAAGTTAATTGCAATACCCAATATAATATAAATATTACATAAATCATTGTACTGTACTGCTTGCAGAATGACAGGGAAAACATCTGTGCACGTTCAGTACAGATCCTGGTTTTAAAATGCCTTTTTGCTAGACAGTGTTAGATTGTTTAGTTCAATTCAAACACCTATAGTATTTAGATGTCAATAGAATATTCACCTCTGACAGGACAAAAAAAAGGATACAAAGGAAAGATCATTTTGTATTTATATATACAAAATAGTTAGGATAATTTTACAGCTACTTTTGCTTAATTCAATGAGAAGAAAGAGGTGTACTAACAGTGTTTGGACAGAATATCCTGTCTGCTTCTTGTACTATGGATAACCACTAAGAAGATAACAATGTACAGTGTATTGACTATCACAACTGTCCTGTTAATCAGCTGTGAAACTGTCTCATTCATATTTATTTCTCAATAAAAAATAAAAAATAAAATAAAATGCCTTTTTTCTTTGTCCCTTGAGACGGAGTCTGAGCGCACAGGAAAAGGAGGGCTGACTAATGTGCCCTTAAAACTAGCCATCTGGCCTTTTAACCTTATTCTGTTATAGAGCTATTTTTCCTATTATTTCTAGTTTATTATTTTAACAAACATTTATAGAACATCTTTGGAACAACTTCCCTGAGAATACTTTGGAATCATATATCATTCATTTGTAAACTCTCAATCCCCTAGCAGATCACTGGGCCAATGTCTAAAAACCTGTATCAGTGAATATTGATGCTTGTAAGAGAAGGCCTGGAATTGCTTCTTTTTGGTGTCTCTGGCTTCTTCCAATAGCCAGCTTGTTAGAAACAAGCAACTGCTCCCAGGGGAACAGACACATGGGGTTATCCCTGCTGCTGCTGCTGCTGCACAGTGCCGGTGCCCAGAAAACTCGCTGAGAAGGGACCATTTGGAAGCTTGCACATCTCGTAGGTGCTGTTCCATGGTGCCAGTGCCCAGAAAATTCCCCAACAGGAACCATTTGGAAGCCTGCGCATCTCGTAGGTGAACGGCTAAAGGTCAGCAGTTCAAACGCAAACAGACACACACTCCTAACTCCAGGTCTCATGGTTGATTGTGCAATAAGAGCTGACTTGCAGCATGCCTCCCCTACCAAACACACATAGGTGCACATGAATTATGAGTTTCCAGGCTCTGTAGACACAGTGGTATGTATCAGCACAATCCCAGTTACCTTTAATGCAGGCAAAAGCAAGCAGAAAATTCCCCATACACAATTCCTTATCAGAAACGCTGAGGGCTGTATTCCTCGGACGCTGTTGCCTCTCCTTCCGGAGAATGTTCATAGTTGGTTTCTAAGGGGAACGCAATGTGCACACCATCTATTATCTAGCAGACCTATTGTGTTTTCCATACATACACCATAATCACAGACATTTTTATAGTGCTATACATGAATATTCATGCAGAATGGTAGAGGGGAATATGAAGCACCTTATGCTAATTCAAATCAGCTTTTGCTATCTTATAGAAAATCATTTCCTTTTTAGAGTTGTTTACATTTGGGGTCTATTGATAAACGCATGGTAGATCTAGAAAAGGGAGAGGATCTGTGATATGAATAAATGAAAAAAAAAAGAAATTTAAATGAAAATTTCCAGATGCCTATATCCTCAGCCAGGACAGTAGAATGCTGGTCTCTTCTGATTCCAAGTCATGCATATTCTGCCACCTTGCCCTGTAGTCTAGAGGCAGCATAACATTTGCTGGACTTACTATTCCTAGCCTTCCATCCTTCATCCTGTAGTCACAAAGGTCCTTTTTCACAAACAGAGCTTGCTCTTACATCCTCAAAGCTACATTTAAAATACTTCTTATCTTTAGGAGAAATCTTGGGATTCCTTATTGTGTCTTACAAAGCCTCGCATGACCTGGCTCTGTCTCATTGCTCCCTTTCAACTCTACATTTCCCTAACTAAAACTGTTTCCATTCCCTTCTCACTCTTCATGTTCTTTCTTCTGAATTCCTGTCTTCCTTGTCCTGACACATATGGGGCTTAGTTAATTCCTATTTTGCTTTCAGAATTCCTGTAGATTCTTATGTTTCTCCACACTTCTAACTCATGGCACACATCCTATTTTGTAAAAACTTGCTGCATGTCTCCCATCCTGCCATTCTGTAAGCCACTTGTGGGCAGGGATGGGCTCCTATTCTTATCTCTGCATTGGCTGTCCATGAACTAGTTTTAGTGTGGCGGAAGTAAGGTTGACTCAACGTCACTAGTCACAGAATGGTCTAGAAAGGTAACAACTGCATTTGCCTGCCTCTGTAGTTTTAAACTTCTTGGAGAAACTTGTGAATCATAATGTAAGCTATTTTTATATCCTGTCTAGCCTAGAATGTTCAGATTTAAAAAGCCTTACATATAATGCTTTATAGTATTTAGCATTTTTATTAGAGCCTGGAAAGTACTGACAGAGTAACAACTGTTACCATCTTTATCCAAGAAAATATGAACGCCTTACTTGTATTAGTACTCACCAAATGAATATAAAAATACATGATTACATAAAGGATTGACTGAGCAGATTATTATCACAATGGCCTCCTGTGGAACCAGGGGTGGGAGAATGCAAAATGGCCATCTGTGTGCTGGAAAGCTGGAGGAGCAGCCGACGTCTGAAGGCCTGGAGCCCGCTGCAGGATCCAGTGTGAGTCCTTGTCAGAAAGCTGTAGCATGTGTGCTGGAGTCTGGCTGGAAGCCTGAAGGACTGGAGAGAAGCATCTAAAGGCAGCGGTGAGCTCAGAGCTGCTCTGCAGGCACTCAGTGAAGACTCCCTTTTACTTTCTCCTTCTGGTTCTATCCAGGCTACAACCCTGTTGCTTGGTGCCACTCACACCCAGGCTGGGTTTTCTCTCCTCACTTTAGGGCCTCCATGTTAATCATTCATGGACAAATGCAGAACTGTACTCTGCTAACCCACTAGGGCTTTCTTAATCCTTCCAAGCTGACATGCCATAATTAACCTTCATGTACCCTAAACTAGCTTGTTTTAAAGTAGACAAAATCACCTTTGGCAACCATCCTTGACCTTATCTTTTTTGTCAGCATAGTTTTCTATGTATTTGTGTACTTGGAGGTAAGTATGTAGCCCATGGTAAATTTCAAAATGAATGTGTTTCTTCACAAATAGTATCACAATGAGGATTTCTTAGTCCATCTGCCTTTTTGTTAGTATTATGTTGTAGAGATGGGTTTAACTGGGAGTTTTCAGATGCTCCACATAGTGCCATTGGACAGGTGATAATTCATTTGGCTGTTCCTCTATTCATGGAAATTTTGTTGTGTCTCTGACAAATAAAAGTCTTAAGGCCTAACTAAATGACTTTCCTAATCATAAGATGAGTGATGGAGACTATTATGTGGCATGTGGCCAGGATCTCTACAGCTCTAGAACTTTCTGTGATGATGCAAATATTCTTTCTCCTTTATGTCCATGTAGAGAGATAGCTCGTGTGATGATGGCATATCAGTATATTTATGCATCTGTCAGTATGGCCATCATGAGTATATATTTAAACTGGCACTTGTCACTAGCAGCTTCATATTGCAAAGTGCAGGCAACATGGTATGTGTGTAGCATTTATGGCCTGCGAATACCAAGATCTGAAGGGTCAGATTGTGACTGTGTCTTCCGCTAACATCATTCACACCTAGAACTACCTGGGAAACAGGGTTCCATATAATTCATTGGATAAAAGTCAGTAGGGTTTTGTAGTAAGTTTCAGCTTTGGTAGGATGATGTCTGTTTTCTATTCCCCTGATCTGTTTCTTATCTGAATGTTTCCATTAGGGCTTTTTAGCTTTACCTGTTTAATCTTTATCCCATAATAATTATGCAGTATCATGCTGTTAATTGGCATATGGAAAGACCCATTCTTTGCTGATATGTCCCTGTTATCTTATTTGTCAATAAGAATAAAGAGATTCAAAAATATATAGTTCATCCAAATTTACATTTAAATTAAAACAAAGGCAAGAAGATGTTGGATCGGGGCACTTATTAATGTTGACACAGAGATCAGAATATCCTTTCTGTGTTTTTGTTAATCCACATCACAGATGCTTATCTAATATTTTCATTGTTTTTCTGCAATACCATAGCTTTTATTAGTTAAATAGAAAAATCAGCTATTTTATCCTTCCTCCTCAAACGTTTTTTGTTATAATTAACTTATTAAGTCCCCTTGTATTATAATTATTTTTTGGGGGGGTGAAGAACTGGGGATTTATCTTAGACCCTTGCACTTGCCAGGGAAGTGCTTATTCTACTGAGCCATCTCCCTCCCCACCCCCCGTATTATTGAAATGCATCTTTGTTACATGTTCAGAATTTTGGAGGAAGAAGGCGAATGAGTTGACTGAGCCAGGCTCCCACTCAGCTGGAAAGCGTTCTTCTTATCGAATCTGGCCTACACAAGGCTGCTTTGTGGTGGGAACTATACTCTGCACATTTATCAAAACACAGCTGTATAGAGATAATGCCAAATGGTTTTATGATAAAATCAGATGAAAGTGTAGTACAGGAAGCTTAATTTATTGTGTCAAAATGAATGCTTTCTAAACATTGGGTTTAGGAGATTAATAAGACAAAAGATTCAAAATGGAAGACAGTTACTTTTAAGGCTATTTTTAAAAATCTGATGATGATATGCTGTTGTTTTGACACTTCTGAGATTTAGGGACGAGAGTTACTGTCTGGTCTGTAGACAACTCTCATGACTTTGTGGACTGTACAGTAAGACATAGGGCTTGTCTTTATGAGGTGTTTTCATTGGACTTTTAAATCAGACATGTTTTCCTTGCCATGTAAAAGAGAAAGCAGTTTTTTGATTTTTTGTCAGTGACAGTCACGCGCATGGTAGTGGGTATTACTTTGCAAAAGTACAGTGGGCATTAAAAAGACACAGGCATTGCATATGGTTCATTCATCAAATTTTAGTACCTTTTGCCTATTCTGTCCTCAATGCTGGGGGAATAGATGATCCTGAGACTCAAGTCCTGCTTTTAGGGAGTCCATGGTTCACCAGGAGACACAGATAAGCTCTCGTATGTGAAGGACTCAGTGGAAGAACAGAGAAGAGGTCAGATGGGGGCCCTGTGAGAAGCAGTGGGCCTAAATTTACTACGTAGAGGCCCGGGGGTAAGGGTGGAGAAATTTAGGGAATGAGGTAGCACAGAGCTTATGAAAATGAGAAGCTATCTTTGGGAACCAGAGATAGCTTGGGCAGCTGGGAAATGGCGGAACTGCAGAGGTAAATAGACTTTGAGGCTGGAAGCCTTAGTTCCTTGTGGGAATTTGCATTTTTTAGGAGAGTGGGTGAAGAGAGTATGCCAATGAACAAGGCTATGAACTGCTCTGAGCAGAGTTCCTATGAAGCACCATGGGATTTCTGAAAAGGAAAAATGGGACTTTTAAAAATTTTACAGGTTGGGGCTGGGGAGATGGCTCAGTAGGATAAGCGCTTGACTGGCAAACACAAGGATCTGATTTCAATCACTGGTTCCAGAAAAAAAAAAATTACAGGTTGGCATAGATTTTATGAGACAGCAAGCAAGTGGGACACACATAGCTTTTAGACTTGTGAAGTTGCCCATGAGAGGGTGCAGCAGGTAGACAGGCAGGGAGAAGGAGCATGGTGCTTGTCATGGATTAGGGTTATTTTCATAGCCAATGCTTGGAGCAAGTCTTGATCTGAGTAGGCCTAAGAACTACACATGAATGTTTCTCCACCGGTGTAATTTTGTCCCACAGAAGCTATTTAACACTTGGGAGAGGGTCCACTGGCATCTATCATACAGAGGCCCTGGGTGCTCTAAACCTCTTGCAGTGCCCAGGACTTCACATAAAGCATCAAACTACCCCAAATGTCAGTAGCTCTGAGGTTGAGAAACCCTGGCCTAGAGGGCCCAGAATGTGGGGATGATGGTGTGTGAGGTCGCAGTCAGCAAGGAAGATGCAACCGGTTTACCAAGATCAGCCGTACAGGGCTCACGCAGCAACCCATTCAGGACTGTGTGCTTTGGAAATAAGCATTGTCTGTTATTGGCAGACTGTATGGCAAGTAATAGTCCTTCAAAAAATTACCAGTGTTCTTCAGCCCCTATGTGTACTGGGGTTAAGTTGATATTATTTCTTTTCTTGAAACAATAGTATAAAAGTTAACAAACAGCTTCACTTTTCAAGAACACTGTGAAGTAACAGTAAGAGCAAAATGACTAATGATACACTGAAATCTCAGAGCATATTCTAGAAGATATATATTCTAGGAGGATATTTTCTTAATCATTCTGCCCATAGCTGAAATGTAGAGATACAGTTTCTTAGAAAATTCTTAAATCTATGTAAGTGCATCTAAGTCAATACATGAAAGACCAACTCCTGAAAAGTGAGATTCAAAGGTGTGCTTATCTAAATGACTATATAAATACATAATTGTGTTTTATTGAACTGAGTAATATTTTATAAAACAGATTCTAGAAAAAGAGCATTTCAGAGTTAGTCACTTCCACTGTCTTTTTGTCCTCCTGTTTTTTTGCATAAAACTGGAAATTCATTACAGGTTGACATCTGGAGACTAGTGGATATTATGTGTTTTCTAAATCAGGAAGGACAAGGCTTTTAAAAGAGTTTTAATTTAAAAATAGAAGTGGTGAGATGCTTTCTCACTTAAGTAGTATTGTGATATTTAACAGGAAGACAATATTTACCTTCTACAAACCTTTTCCCTAAGAAGAAAATGCTCAGAAAAGGGGACATTGTCAATATTCGGTGTAATAGAACCCTACTCTCTGTACTTTCACAGCTTGAAGTTGCATTCAGGATGCACAAAAGATTCAACTTTCTGACTATCTGATCAACTTACTCCTGTCAGGTTTATCTCCAAGCTGGTCTTCACCTTTGCAAGAAGCCCTAGTCCTTAACTCATAAAGGAATCTGAAAGTCATGGTTGTGTTGCCCTGCTGGTGACTTTATCTCTTCTTTCTGAAAGAGCATTTGCTATTGGGCCTTTTGCAGAAGAATCTCATCATAAGCAAAGTGTCTTATTGCTGGGGACACCTCACTCAGTGCACTCTTTTATAAGCTATGAAAATAACTTCTATTTTTAAATAGTCTACTGCACATTTGTCTGTAGGAGAATCACTCCATATTTTCCAATTAAGTAAAGGGAAACTGGTAAACAAGTTTCTAAGACTTTGAGCTTGTTTCCTTTATTTAAATCCTTAAAAAGCATATTTTAATTTCTTTATAGTCTAGAAGTGTCAAGCTTCTCTGAAATAGACAGCTGAATCCATTACTTGTTATTTTTTCCCCTCAAGCTCCTTTTCCAGATCTTTGGCATCAGGAGTAAGGCATGTCCCCACGGGCCCTGGAAGTGCTGACATACACTGCAGTGATGCTCACATACTCTGACTCATTGTGTCCCCATGCAGGGCTCACCCTTCCCCTGGTTTTCCTTTCTAGAGTTCTTTCTGGACTGCTGGCATCCCCTGCCAAGCAACTTCTCAAGGCCCTCGGTCTGTCTGTCTTACTTCGCTCGTACACCTTCCATGGCTTGTTATTGCTTAGAGAACCAAGAGAAGTCTATAACGCCTGAAGGTTTCTTGCTAGACTTCTTCCTTAGTTGGTGTCCACTGCTTCCCTAATGCCTCTCACTTGAGCCACGTGGGTCTGCTGTGGGGTATGTGTTTGCCCCAACCCCTGTTTTACTTGGCCAGAACAGTAGTCACCTATCAAAACATGTTTCACAGAGCTCTGGTGCCTTTCCAAAAAAACATCTCTTAGTAACCTTCATATCCACTTGGGATCAAACCAAAGCTTCAGAGAATAATGACTGCTTAGTACTCTGTGAAACAGCACTTATCATATAAATGTATTGAATATCACCCCATGCCCCATAAATATGTGCAATTAGTACTGTTCATCCAGATGGAAATAATTACCTTGGTATGATCATTACACTCTGTATACCTGTATTAAATTATCATAGCATAACCCATAAACTTATACAACTAAAATAATAAATGTAAGTAAAAGAAAATGTACATAGTGGTAGAGTAGACCATAGACTAGAGTGCCAGATACTCTAGATTTTGTACGTCTACCCTTACACTTCACTAATTGCACAGAAAGTTCTGGTTTTTGTTCTGATTCCATCTCCCTCCTTTCCTGTGTTTGAAGCTTATTGGGAAAAGTGGAAAAGGAATAATTGATAATTCATTCCAGTTGAGAAGTATTCTGACAAAACAAGTTACCCAGGAGTGAGACGACCCAGGCCGCGGGATCCTGAACAGACCCAGAGCGCAGGCCCCCGTGAGTGAGTGAGACGACCCGGGGCCCGGGGATCCTCATTTGACCCAGGCTGCAGGCCCAGCAGGGAACCCTTCAGCAGAACTCCCTGCAAAGAGGCTAGAGACAAGACCCACCCA
>NW_004524606.1:6642366-6642872 GCF_000260255.1 Octodon degus | reverse complement strand
TAACGTTGGGACTTCCTGATTTAAATACAAAATGATTTTCCCATGGTGACAGGGATAGTACTGCTTTTGATGGGAATCATCAGTGGGTAGCACAGTATTTGGTTAGAATTAGGGACAGGGGCTCCATGTGGAGAAGAAGTGATAACTTCTTCAGGATTATGAAACTATCTGGTACACTCACCATGATACACAGGGCTGGTTGGCTATACAGCCTGTTACTCTGTCGCAGCTTCTCTCTAGGCCTTTTTCCAGCTGGATGAGTCTGGTGTAAAGGGATGTATGTGAGGGTGAGAAGATGAACTCTGCTGTTAGACCACCTCCTTTCACATGCTGCCTCAACTGCTTCCAAACTGTGTGATCTTGCTGAGTCCTTTGATACTCGTGAGCATGCAGTTTGCATCTCTGAAAAAGGCATGAGAATGACAAGTTTTAATCTCAGAGTTGCCATGGAATTTAAAGTAAAAATTGCAGTCAAGCCAATGAGAGTACCTGAGCTTCAGTGTAAA
>NW_004524606.1:6598811-6642261 GCF_000260255.1 Octodon degus | reverse complement strand
CTTCTTAGAATTTGGAGAGGTTTGCTTGCTTGAACTTGAGTTTCAGGTTACACACGCAGTGATGGTTCTGGCCAAATCCATTGGGAGGGTCTTTGGTTTTCTAGATAAAATGTCATCTGCGGAGACCACTTAAGTTCTTCCTTTCTGTTATAGGTGATTTTTATCTTACCTAGTTCCTCCAATTAGGACTTCCTTTACTGTGTGGAGTAGATATAGGACGAGCGGGTCTTCCTTCTTTTGTACTTTAAAAAGAGCTTTCACTATTGCACTGTTAAACACTTAGTGTTGCTTGTCCTATGTGGCCTTAATTATACATGACATCTTCATTTCAGGAAAACAGTCATAAGTTAAATTCATTTGTAATCTGACAAAGTGGCTCTTACACAGTACACCTGTGAAAGTTCACAACTTGAGTTCACAAGTTAGGGCCTTAGTGTATTGAGGTATCTTCCTTGATTACCTAATTTATTGAAGTTATTATCATGAAAAGATGTTGAATTTTGTCAAATGATCTTATGTATCTATTGAGAGGAATATATGATTTTTATCCTTCACTTTGTTGATGTATATCACATTTATTGATTTGTGTATATTGGTGCATCCTTATTTCCCAGAGAAAAATCCTATTCCATAATGGCATGATTCTTTTAACTTCTTAATGAATTTTGTTTACTACTATTTTTAAAAAAGATGTCAGCATTCAGGTTCATTAAGGATATTAGTCTGAAATTTTCTTTTCTTGAAGCATTCTTATCTGGCATTGTTATGGGGCTGATACTGAGTTCAGAAAGTGAGTTTGGAAATATTTTTCCCTCTTCAATTTTTGTAAGAGTTTTAGAATGATTGGTATTGATTGTACACTAAATGCTTGGTGTACTAAAAAGAGTAAAATTGGGGTCAGTGAGACAGCTCAGCAAACTAAGCACAGTGACCAGGGTTTGATCCCTGGTACCTCATTTACCTCCTACCCCATCAGGGTGCACTGAGCCAGCCATGGAGTCTGGGCGTGGTGGTACATGCCTGCAATCCCAATTCTGGGGAGGCTGAAAACAGGGGGATCACTATGAGTCTGAGCTGCTTAGTGAGACCCTGTACCAAAGTACCCTGTACTTAAAAAAGTAAAAGTTTAGATTATAAAATCAATATACAAAAATAAATTGAAAATAAATTGCATTTTCTTCCTTAATTTTTTTAAAATCTTTTATTTATTTGTTTAGTACAGGGTCTCCTGTGCAGCTGAGACTCAGTGATCCTCCTGTCTCAGTCTCCCCAGCACTGGAATTATAGGCGTGCACCAACATGCCCAGTTTCAGTGGCTGGTGTGGTGTGCATGTGGTTCTGGGGATTGAACCCAGGTCCTTGTTCTTGACACGCAGGCTCTTAGACCTCTGAGCTATCTCCCCAGTCCTAAGTTGAATTTTTATACACTAAAAAAGAATTACTTGAAAAAGAATTCATTTATGATAGCTTGAAAAATGATTAGGAATAAATTCATTAAATTTATGAAACTGCTAAAAGAAATTATAGAAGATAAAAACAAATGCCAAGATATCTATTTTCATGGACCAAGGGACTAATGTTATCAAAAGGTCTAAAGTGATTTATTAATTTAGGCAATCTTCATCAACATTCAGAATCATTTTTAGTGACAAATAGAAAAGAAGTCTTAAAATTTATATGGCACTCCAAAAGACCCAAAATACTTAAAGTTGTGAGATAAAACAAAGCTAGTGATAGCATACTGCCTGACCAAACTATATCACAAATCTATAATAAGTAAAAATGTGGTACAGGCACAGAAAAGACCTGTCCCAATAGAACAGAAGTGAGAACTCAGAAATGAACACACATGTAGTCAACTAATCTTTGATAAGGGAACCAAGAATATATAGTGTGGAGAAAATAGTATCATCAATAAGAGGTGCTGGAAAAATTGCATAGCCACAAGTAAAAGAATGAGATTAGATCTTAAATATGTATATCTGTATCTTAAAAATTGGCTAAGTACATACATTTGAAACCTGTAATTATAAAACTCTTAGGAAAAAATAGAAGGTAAAACTCCCTGATGGGGGTGTTGGCAGTCATTTGTTTGGATGGGACACCGAAGCACAGGAAGAAAAGCAAGGGAAGGACATCAAGTTGAAAGATGTTTGTGTATCAGAGAAGATGATCAACAGAAATGAAAGGCAGCCTGTAGCATGGGAGGCAGTGTTTGCACAGCGTATTTCTGTAAGCAATTCATGTCCAAAACATATCAGCTATTCAAACACTAATCAAAATGAAACCATTAAAATCTGAGAACCTTAACAGAAATTTCCCCCAAGAAGATACCCAAATGGAAATGCAAATCAAAACCATGGTGAAATCTCTGACAAAACTAAACAAAAGGGATCAAATGAAGGACCATTTTGTATCTGTATATACAAAATAGTTAGAATAGATATATAGCTACTTTCTCTTAACTCATTGGGAAGAAAGATTTGTACTAATAGTGTTTGGACAGGATATGATGTCTGCATCTTATACTATGAATAACCACTACGAAGACAACAATATACACTTTATTAATTATTGAAACTATTCTACTAATCTGTATTAAAACTGTCTTGTTGCTATTTTTTTCTCAATAAAATTAATTTTAAAAACCATGGTGAAATATTGCCTCTTATTTATTATGATGGCTTTTGTTTAAAAAAAGATAAGGAAAACAAGTGCTAGTGAGGATGTAGCGAAAGGGAGACATACATATTGTTGATCGAGGTGGGAATTTCTACAGCCATCATAGACAGCATAGCAGTTCCTCAAAAAATGGAAGAGCAAGCATATGATCCGGCAACCCCACTTCTAGGTATATGCCCACAGGCAATGAGTGCAATATCTTCTTTCTGTGTGCGTGGTGCTGGAGAATATAGCAAACCCAGGGCCTCTTGCATACTAAGCAGTTATTTTACCAATGAGCTATATTCCCAGCCCTGGAATCAGTGTCCTTTAGAGATATCTGTATACTTACTACCATTTTGGTATTATTCACAGTACCAGAAAATTAGAATCTCAGTGTCTGTTGACAGGATACAGAAAATGTAGCTTATATACATAATACTTTTTGTTGTAGAAATGAAATTCTGCCATCTTATTCCATCACAGATGAACCTGGAGCACATTCTGCTAAGTTGAATAAGCCAGGCACAGAAAGCTAAATAGTACATCATAAGTGCATAAAATCTATAAAATAAAATTGTGGTTTCTAGGGGCTGGGGTAAAGAGTGGAAAGATACTAGTCAAAGGATATAAAATGTTAGTAATAAGTCCTAAGTTCTGGGAATCTAATGTACAGCATGGCCAATGATGGATGAGTTAATTTTTGGTAATTATTACATAGTGAATAAGCATATCAAATCATGTTATATGCCTTGATTGCATGATCCTTATATGTCAATATTTTAAAATTTAAAACAACTTTGGGCCATACGTCTCTATAGTTCAGAAACAATAGACAATTCAGTGGTGGCAAACCTATGGCAGGCATGTAGTTTTTCTTTTAAGACAAAAGATGTTAACATATGAGTTTTTTTTTGTAAACTAAAATCAGGACATTCAGGGTTAATTGCAGTACTGGCCCTTTGTGATAAGTAAGTGAGATCTGGGTGGCAATTTGGGCACTTGTCTCAAAAGGTTCGCCAGCGCTGCTATAATTCTTTCTTATCCAAAGGAACATCCAAAATAGCCAGTGGGGGAATGTTTTTTATGTAAATGTTGTATTTAAACAAGAATGAAAGGGGCCAATTCTATTTGCCTTACCTCCACCCTAATGACTATGTGTCCCTTAAAATCTAATCACTATCTGCCCACCCACCCCATGAATCTGTGGATTAACCAGTTTCCTCCACATCTGTTCCTGAGGTCTAGGGTTCTGTTTTATGTCTTATAAACTTAAAACACAAATCATTTTATGGGGAGATCACTCTAGGAGTGGCAAGGTGAAAGAGTGCTCAAAGGAGCCAACTGATCCAAACTCTGTTTGCCCAGATGACTAGGTCTGGAAAGGCGAGGCTCTTCCTTTAGTTGGCTGGAACTGGAGTGGTCTGGAGAGGGGAGCACCCCTAGCAGGTGAAATTCTACTGCCTTCTGTCTCTGCTCCTAGTTAACAAAGAGCATCCACTGTGACACCATTGTGGGATCAGCCCCTACCCTTGCACCCTGCAACCTAAAATGCCCACAGACAAACTGCTATCCTGTCCTGAGAACACAGCAATGGGTCCAAAGTTGGGGAGTGCCTTACGAGGATTAGCTTTTTCCTTTTGACATCTGGGCTGAGCATTTCTTTTTATCCCCATTTCTTTTTTTTTTTCTTTTCAAAGTTTTATTGATAAACATATAGCAATGAGACAGTTTCAAATCAAATCGAAAGTACAGTTTCAACAAATAATACACTGCATACATTCTTCTCAGTGGTTAATTGCTGTACAAGATGCAGACTTGTGATCCTACTTACAAACACCATTAGAAAAAATCATTCTATTCATTAAGAGAATGCAACTATATATCTATCCCAACCACTTTGAATACACAGATACAAAATGGACATTCATAGTTATACCCCAATTTTTTTAAGTTCCGTTGTTGAATATTATAGGTGTGTAAACTCAGCAAAATATTCTAAAAGAGTACAGAAGCCCATAATATCATTGGGTCTTCTGTTTAACTGGCAATGTCAGAAATTATTGACCTGAGTCCCCCACAGCTCAACATAACAACATGGCTTTACTTCCTATATTTCATCTTCATACTTTTATACTGGATGGTTAAGACCAAGGTAAAGCAGGACCTGTGCAAGAAGAGTTGTAGCTTTTTGGTCTGACAAGGTCAGTGAAATTATCCCCATTTCTTAAGGGAAGTTGGAGAGCTCGTCCAAGGTCCTTACAGAATCTAGAAAGAAATCCAGCCATATACAAACTCAGGCAAGCCAGCCACAAAGCCTTTGCTCACATATGCCAGAGCACACTAAGTGGAAAGCAAGTATTTGATTGTGCAGAGTACTTACATGGTTGGACGCTTGAAATTTACTCATCATGGTGAAGTAATTCTTGGTCACCATCTTTGAGTCAGTGGACAAATTTGGGTTTAATTTTATTTTGTCTGTATGGCCCTGTCTTTCAGCTTCCATTGTGATTCAGAAATGGTGGTGTCACATGAACCCATGCTTGGAAGGAGAGGACTGCAAAGTGCTACCCGATTACTCAGGTTGGTCCTGTAGCAGTGGGAATAAAGTCAAAACCACAAAGGCAAGTATAGACGAAACACACCTCCCATTTACAACTGCAGTGCCTTGCTAATCCTGGGCCTCCCCCTTGATTTTGTCCTGCCACAAAGACACCAGCATTACTGTGTGTTGACAAGTTGGCCTCAGCTGTGCACCATTTGGGTTTGGCCTTGTATTAAAGCCCCTCTCTCAGCATCTCCCTCTGTTCCAGGTTTTGTAGAGCAAGTAATTTGGTGGGTGAACTATTAGTTTAGACAGGGCCAGCAAATCTGTTTTTATTCCTTCTTGAGCCCAGTGTAAAGGGAAAGTTTCAGAGGTGACAAAGGAGTATTAAAGCAGCATGGCAGATTTGCACAGGTGACCAACTGAGGGAGGAGAACCTACTGCCTTAACAGAGACCGGATTGTTGGAGAGCCTTGACTCTCAGTCAAGGCTTATGAGTCAACAGTTTCCTCCCCAGCAGTCCTCTTTGCAGTTCTTGTCTCTGAAGGTGTCTACCTCATGTTCAACTAAAAAAATCTAACTTCTTTCCAGGCTCTCCATATCCCATAGGCTACATGTACTTGAGATTTTATTACTCTTCCCCTGCACAACTCTTTATGTCCATCATTCCTTTCTCACTCCATCTACCACCTCATCTCAACTCCAACCTCCGTACAATGGCAGTCAGCTTCTGTGAAATGCCTGTCTTCTAAGCTAGTCTAATGGCTTCCCTTGGGCCTGGGGCCTGGGCCTACAGGTGTCTGCCTGTTCAGCCTGCTACAGATAACCTGGCAGCTTCCAGAACTTGGCTTGCTGTGCTCTAGACTTCCTGGTTTTGTCTTAGTCCTTCTCATGTTGGTGCCTTTGCAATGCAGTTCCCACTATGGAATGTTCTTCCCTCCCTCTTCTGATAAACCTTTGTTTTTTCCAGGCAGTTCTTTCCTTGTTGGCTCATAGCCCTATATCTCTGAGCATGTACTATGGCATCAGTGAATGGACAGCTGTACTCATTTGCTTATTGCTGCTTGCTGGTGAAAGGAGGAACTGAGAGGTCAGGCCATAGGTGCACTTTGTCCCAGAGCTGACTGAATACTGTGGTGACTATTTCTTGGATAAACATTAATCATAGAAGTCATTCTGAGATTATCAGAGTTGGACAGACTGGCATGAAGTGACGCTTTGGTTCAGGTTGCTGAGATTTGGGCTCAAGGAAGTACAAAGTAGAGTACTTTTGCCTCTTTCTTATGCTTCTCTTTTTATGAATATTTTGAATAGCTAACCACCAAGAGTTCTCATTCACCCTCAGTCACTAAGATCTCCCCCAGAGTGAGTATAAAATATAATAAGCAAGATTTCACAAAATATGTATGTAAATATGTTAATATAAGAGATTAAATAAAACTTCAGCAGATATTATTGTACCCTAAATAATCAACAGACTATTAGGTCAGTTGACTAGTTCTTCACTGTAGTCAAAATCATGGAAAATCAAGACTATTTTTAACATCAATTGCTGCTATCTCGTGACCTGTCACTATTAGTGCTTTGTCATGACCTGATTTGTAGGTTGTTGGTCCATATTCATACAGGCTGAGTTAAAGAAATCAAGCAACTACAGATGCAAAATATTTGAAAAACTTAATTGCATATATACTGAACTTGTACAGATTTTTCCTGTCATCATTCCCTAAAATATAATATAAAAATATTTCCATGGCATTTACATGATTTGGGGTATAGCAAGGAATACATAGATGATTTAAAGTCGATGGCAGGAGGTATATAGGTTACATGCAAACATGGCAGCACTTTATACAAGGGAGGTGAGCTTCTGCAGAGGTTAGTATCCATGGAGGTTCTGGAAGCAGGTCCCCATGGATACCAAGAAGGAGTTAGTTCTTTTATATCCAGGGCTTTGCGAGTCCTTGAAGCCATTTATTGAACATTCCCACTGTCTCTCCCAGCCTTCTTTCCAAGTCACTTCCAGTAAACATTCTCGCTCTGTAAGCCCCATGTGCTTGCTAGGCAAATCCTGCCTCAGGGTTATTCCACTGTCCTGCCTGACTGTTCCAGCCACTTTCCCCTAAGTCCTTCCTCAAAAATTCTGAAGTCATAATGAGGTAAAGTTTTACATCTATCAATGCTAATTTTTTTCTTTCATTATATTTCTTCTAGACTAAGAATATAACAGTTGGAAGATGGTATTTGTATTGATTTTTAGATATAGATGTAAAACAAGACCATGAGCAAAAGCCGACCATATCCCAGAAAAGAATGTCTCTTAAATCGTCCTCCTGGTAGAGCAGTTCTCTCTCTTTCACTATTTATGTACAGTTAGAGAGGGCATTAGCAGGAAGCAAACCTTGAGGGACATTTTGGCTCTGTGTGCTGGGAATATAAGTTTTCTCTAGCTAAATCCTCAATGGTAGTGACATTTCATTTAGCACTTGGAGAAGTTGTAGAGATATAATACAGTTCCCCAAGCCATCATGATACTTGGACTGCTTTTTTTTAGTGATATGCCACTTGAGAATAATCTGAGAGTCATAAAACTTTGTTTCCTTTATTAATCTAAGCCAGTGTGACTTGCAGTGCATAAACCATTTTCTGTTTGTCATGAGTTCTACCACAATACAGAATAAAGTCATCTGTGGAGCCAAGACCAGCTTCCACGGTGAGCTTGGTGCCCTGGAAGCTACATCTTTTTCTTGAATTGGTGCAGACCACATACCACAGGAGAGACAGCAGTCCTACAAAGGCAAGCAATTGCCTCCCTAGAGGAGGTGTTGCCAGTATGACAAAATAGTTTCTATTTTCTAAACAGTTCGCCCACAGCAGCATCAAAACACAGCAAGGCTAGAAAAGTCAAGTCATCTGCCGTAAGCTGCCTGTGTCAGAGATTCACATTCCATTTAACTTCAGGTATGAAGAAAGCCAGCCGTTGAGAGACTAATGGTCTCAGATGAAGATATGAAAATAAGAGTATTCCCGAACCAGTCATTTTTCCCAGATGTAAAATGTTGGCATCAAGTTTATTCTACCAATATAGTTTTCAGTGTCTCCAGAGAAGGTGCAGCTACTGCTTCCTGTAGGAAAATGTAACTCTCTCTCTCGTCTTGCCTCAATTCAACTTTACCTAATTAAATTCTGGGCTTTGCTGCATTCTGTGGTCTGAATAGTCCTTCCCTACTTCAAGTTGTCAAAGTTAAGGCTTCTAACAAGGGCATAATATCTTACTAGCCCTGAAGCCAAGCCTTTGCCAGGGCTTTTGTGTTGTGTGCCAGCAGAAGCAAATCACATAGAACCTTGACAAGCTTTGCATTTTTAATATTCTTACTTTAGAAATCTAAGGATGAAGAACTATATGTGGTATCAGGGATCGAACTCAGGACCCTGTGCTTGCCGGGCAGGTGCTTATGTCACTGAGGTATCTCCGCAGCAATAACTATATCTTTATACAGGTAGCTCTTTTTTAAAAAATTATGTATTTGGTACAGGGTCTTACTATGCAGCTCAGACTCCTAGCGATCTTCCTGTTTTCAGCCTCTCCAGAGATGGGGTTACAGGGGTGTGCTAGCACGTCTGGTCCCAGTGGGCAGCACAGCGTGCCTGTGGTGGGGCCGGTACAGCATGTGGTTCTGAGGATCGGACCCTGGTCCCTGTGCTTGTCTAAGCTGGTGCTTAGTCTACTGAGCTATCTGGCTTGCCCTTGGGTAGCTTTCAACCAGGGGCAACTCTGCACTGAGTGGACATATGGCAATCTATGAGGACATTTTCTCATGACGGGTGCAGTAAACATCTTACAAACAAGACTGTCTCTACCACAAGCTATAATTTGACTCCAAATGTCAGTAGTTCCCAGGTTGAGAAACTGCTTTAGCAAATAGGCTATTTTTTTCCATAGCTCTTTGCAAGCTACCTACCTTACTCACTTACTTCATTTTTCTCTTCAAAGTTTAAATGTTGAAAAATTTCTAATATTTCATATTGGAAAACTCACAGAGGGATAAGAGAAGAATAGAAGTAATTCACACATACCTGTTTAAACCTCAAGAGAGCTCAATGTTTAAGATAGGGCAGCGCTATCATAATTATCTATGATACTCATACTGGTCAGAACAGAGATACAAATAATATATAATTCATTAGAAACAGCACAGAAATTTAAAAAATGGAAGCATCTGTCTTTGCAACCACCCTGTTTTAACAGTAACCCCAGTCCTGTCCATGCTTCCCCAGATGGCTTCCCGACTGAGATCTTTTTCTGCCTCTTGGGCTACCATCCCAGGTAAATGGCAAGGTTCAGTGGCACCATAGTTACAAAACAGTCATCACGGGAACTTCTTCAAAAGACTGTTTTGACCCCATCTCTGTGGTATTCTGGGATGGTAAATCTTGGCAGGCCTTAGTAAAGCAAGCTTTAATAATGTCCTTAGCATGCTTGTGAGGAAGTCGTGGGTCTCACTGAGCTCCCTGCCTGTCACCACCTTTAATTAGCTTCTATCCTGCTTCCTGGTCACCATAGTAAACTCTGTGCAGGTCCATCCCTGGCGAGATGCCATCACTCGGTCTCCATTGGTAACATTCAAAGTATGAGCATCCTGAATCCTGGCCCCTCCTTTCCAGTTGCCACCTAGCCTCATTTCCAAAACCATTGCTGTCTTCTCACCTTTCTAAAGCTTCACTTGTTTTTCAAGACCTAGCAGAGATAACTGCTTCCCCTTGAAGCCTTGTCTTCTCTGGCCTCCACAGTCAGGATGCATGGGAGTAGAGCAAACACTGGATGCTGGGAACTTGATATCCATCAAAACTTTAAAAGTATTCAATTTTATTTATTATTTATTTTTTAGTTAATAGTCTAGAAATAAAATCAAGTATACAGCAGAAAGGAAATAAATATTTAAAGGGTCTTCAAAGAGTCATATATGTCAAAACAACTATTTTTAATCTTTCCGTGTGAGAAGCAGTATTGCTCCAAAATGGACAGTACTCCTGCTTCCCCTTCCCACAGTGCTTCTGTTCCTGTGAAAGTGACTGAAATGCGTATTTTCTCTTTTATTTTTGTACTTATTAATCCATTATTTGTACTTGTATTGCACATGGCTGCTGTATATTAATGAGCTTTATTATAAAAAAAGAAAAAAAACTTTAAAAGTAACATCTTCCACATGTGATGGGAACAACAATAATTTTAAAGGAAAAGAAATATGAGAGTGTCTTATCATCTAAGTTTTAGCACTGTTTCCCCAAATGAGCTGGGCATAGAGACCATGCCACCTGAAAGAAGGTATTTTTGGGAATTACATCCTTGGTATAGTCTGATACTTGGCTGTGAATGCTCTTTGGCTCTACATAGAGCCATGATGCATGCAGGAAGCATAAGCATGGCAGTCAGCATTGTTTTCCGGTGCTGACCATGTCCAGGCTCTGGGCCAGGAGCGCAATCCATGTATTTCTTTCCCTCTTCACTACGACTCAGGGAGACCATTTGCTGGCAAGGAAATGAAGGCTTGGGGCTGCCCCCTGAAAGCATGGCTAACTCCCTCACCTCATTGGTCACGCCAGGGAACTCGGTGATCGCCTTGTTTTCTTTGCTCACATCCTCCCTGTGGGAAGGGCTGGTGGTTTCCCTATCACCCCTGGGCCAAAGTGATCCCTCTAAGTGGATGTTGAGGCTATTCCTCAGCTCATACTTATGCCTCTGCCGGGGAATGGCAAACGCCTTCACACTGTTCTTAGAACCTTGTTCTTTACCTCTTCCTTTGCACAGAATTACTTCTTCCAGTGCATGCAGTTTCCCTTCACTGCCTCAAGGATCTCCTCAGTTCACCCTTTTGCTGAGAATCCTGTGTGAAGCAGCGACCGTTCCCATCCCTGGATTTCTGTTCTCCATTATCTAACTCCATCATACATATTTCCTTCTCAGATTTTTTTTTTTTCATGTATTTGGTTGTCCTTCTTTCTCCTCAGGAAAAGTCAGTAAGCTCTAGCTGGTGGACCACATCTAGTGCTCTGTTTTGTTTTTCTGTGACTTGAGAGCTAAGAATGGGCTTCACAGTTTTAAATGGTTGGAAAACAAATTAAAACAAGAATAGCATTATTTTTACTCCTGAAAATTACATGAAATAGAATTTGAGTACTGCTAGTTTCATTGGAACAAAGCAGTACCCATCAGTTACCGATAGTCTATGGATGCCATTTTAAGCGATGTAAAGGCAGAGTTTAGGCTGCAGAGACTGGAAGGCCTGCAAGGCTGTTGATACACGCCCTATTTAATTCTGTACAGAAGGGTCTCACAGGTCCTTCTCCAGAATGTGAGCTCCATTAGGACAAGGTTTTTGTTTGGTTTGCTGCAGCATGCCCGAACAAAAGCGCTATTCTATCATTGAGTACATAAATAAAGGTCATACATATGTCAGTCGATAGCAAAGAGGAGGTTTGAATAAATGCCTGATTGGACTTAAAGACCAGGGGTGATGATTATGCTATCAAATAATACAGTGTATTTTGAAAATTTTTCTTTGTGTATACATGCTCATAAAAAAACTTAAGCTACTTTCCTTCTAAGCTGGTGTATTGACTAACCTGCGGATTTTTTTTTTTTTTTTGCATGAACAAATAAAACTGTAGCTATGGCTGTACTCTTTAGATTGTAAATAATGGTTTTAACTGTTTAAAAATTAGAAATGTGACCTCTTCCTAAATACATTTCCATTAAATATAGCAATTTTATAATCATCCTAAAAATACAGTAACTCCATTTTTTAATTTTTGAGTAACTGCATTTAAAAAAGTAAAGTAAAATTTTGGTCTCAACACACAATGATTTTAATCAGCATTTATTTGAAAAAGTTTTTATTGCCATTAAAAACACATGCACAGTATGCGTGAAATAATGGGTGGTGAGTGTATCTCCTGAGATTTTTACAACCTCTCCAAGTACAAATGTAGGGAGAACCATTCCTATGACAGAAGACTTACAAGAATTGCAAAGGACTTGGTTCGAATGTTGATGTGTTGATGCTGATTACAGATACTAGCAAAAGCTGATAGTCAGTGACACCAGGACTTACTTGTCCTGTGGCAGGAAGGGTTATATTTGGTGTGTATGAGATATCAAATGCTCACATTTGTTTTGTTTTAGGTAACACGGTAGCAGAGACAGAATTGTGTTTTAATCCCAGAGGAGGGGCATTTGTGTGCAGAACTCTCTCATTCGGATTACCACCCTTGGTAGAAGAGTGCTGTGGATTTCGGCAAGTGCACATTTGTGATACACGTGCTGTGAGGGGTGGCATTTGCCCAACTGTTCCTCCCCTCTCTGCCTCATGATTTCATGATACTGGGATGTGCTCACTGGTTGCCACCCAGCTACCACCTGATCTGGATCCCAAGGGAGCTCAGCTGTGAGATTTGCAGGAGGAACAAATCAGAGACATCAAGATAGATCACCCAGAAAAGGACATGTGGTCTTCAGTTTCTCTTGACCTTTACAGAGGACTATGGACATAGATTTCAAAGGATCTTCACTGTATTTCTGTTTATTTTTGAATTTTTTCCTTTAACCATTGTATGAAGGTATCTAAATAAGATTTTGGGGAAAATATTTGTAGGTGTTGAGGAATGAGCTCCCATTGACTGATGAATTCCATTTATTTTATAAACCTCGAAGAACAGCTACACATTTGGGTTACGGGGTATCCATTTATATTTTTACTTTTGATAATTTAAAACTTTTGCCTTTTAGACTTCATTGCTAGGTCAGCAGAAATAAATGGGAGCATTTAATCTCACTTCCCATTTAACTGAGCTGTAAAAATGCATATCAGCTTTAGTATTTTGCAACCAAATCTCAAACATGACATAGTCATATTGAAAACTAAAACTTTGGGGGGATTTTTATAGCTTATATATGTCACACAGGTAAATCATTTTAAATAGGAGGTAGTTTGTGTTTAGATTAAGGGTGATTTCTTAGATCCAGTTTATGCCAACTGCATAATATTTTGTTTAACTGGTAGACATGGGTCTTTTCTTCAAAAGCTGAATTTTTACACTATAAACCATTTCTTCTTAGGTTAACTCTTTTCCTATTTATTTGTTAGCCATTTTATTTCTTTACATGTAAGTAAAATCTGAGTCAGTTTTTTGTTTGTTTTAATGACTGCAGCAGTTCCGTCTGCATCTATACAAACACTGTCATGCAGAAACATGTGAAATAGAAGGGATTTTTTTTGTATTTTAGGGAAGGGTCTACAGGGTTTTCAGGGTCTCAGTACTAGATCGGACTACTAGTAATCTGCCTGTTTACAGTCCCCCAAGAGCTGGGATTATAGGCACATGCTACCATGCCCAGTCTCAATTGCCATCTCAGTGTGCCCCAGGGATGGGGCTGGCACAGCAGGCCTGGAGATCAAACCCCCAGCCCCTATGTCTGCTTGCAGGTGCTTTAATCTGCTGAGCTATTTGGCTGGCCCTGGCCCAGATTTTAAAAGCACTGTTATTAGTATATATACTACTATGATAATATGGGAAGGCTTTATATGTTAATGACACAGAAGAATACTTTCAGCATTAATTATCCTTGTCCATCGCAATTAGGGGGATAGTGATATTTACAGTGGTAACAATCATTTTATTTCATTCTTGCAAAATAAATGGACATGGATGATAGTGTTTGCTAAATTCTTTTTCACGTTTGGCTAGATACCTCCTGGAATTGTTAGTCTCATATTAATAGTAAAATCTTGATTTTGCTGAGGGAATACATGTTTTTGTGATTCTTTCATGCCTTAAGACTTTGTGCTAAATCCCAAGCCTATGACATTTTAAATGTAAATATGGAAACAACTAATTTTATAAATAACATGTAAGTTTGGAGGGGTGGCTGTGTGATGAAGCTGGCACTTATATAGCTTTGAGGAAAAATTTAAAATGTGCACAGTTAGGCTTAGGTGCATGCATGGTATGTTACATAAGCTCAGTTCCTTTTGGCATAAGACTTTCCTTTGTAAGAAAATGGTAACAAAATGTAAGAAGGTTTTATGGTACATGGAACATATCTTAGTTTCTTAGCCCATCTGTCTGATCTCATGTGACCCCAAATAAGATCAAGCTTTTTTTTTTTTTTTTTTTTTTGACCTGAACCCTTTTTAGCCCAGCATATCAACATGGCTTCACCCCTTATACCTCTTATATACATTCTTTTTTTTTTTTTTTTTTTTGGCTGGATGGCTCAGGCTGCCTTAAGGGCAGGTCTGGTAAGGCATGTGGAGCTGGGGCTCAAACCACAGTATCCTGCGCCTCACTGTGTTTGCATAAGCAGATGCTTAAACAGCTGAGCTAACTGGCAGGCTCCCCAAGATCAAGACACTGCTTCATCTCGAAGTCCATTTAGAGGAAGTAAATGGCTTCCAGGGAGTGAGGAGTCCACTTAGCAACATGGCGGGCCTGGAAGCTGCCATTTCAGCTGTGATTACTTTGAAGTGTACTTTTTACTTCAAAAGCAAGCCCTGAAGTAGGGGTTTCCTTGAAAAGCATTTTTTTCCCCATAATTTTATTGAGAAACAAATAGCAATGAGACAGTTTCAAATGTGATTAGGACAGTTACAATAATTAATACATTGCATATTGTTGTCTTAGTGGTTATTCATTGTACAAGATGCAGACATGATATCCTGTTTACGAACACTATTAGAACAAATCTTTCTATTCATTGAATTAAGAGAATGTAGCTGTAAATCTATCCTATTTTGAATATACAGATACAAAATGGTCATTCACTTGTATCCCCTTTTTTGTTTAGTTTTGTCATTTTTGAAAAGCATTTTAATGTTACCCTTCCTGTCCCCTTCTTGTAGGGAGGTAGGAAGGGGGTTTTCTGTATTTTTATGGACCATGGGAGACAGGAGGACAGCAGTTGTGTCAGCAATAGGTCCACTGTGGCACTTGTGGTTCCAACGTAAGAAACTTTGATTCAAATATTTTAACCCACTTAGCTTCCCACTGGGTAGTGTGAAGATAGCCTATATTTCTTTCTTTTTTGGGGGGGTGGAACCAGGGATTGAACTCAGGCCCTTGCGCTTGCCAGGCAAGCACTTATTCTACTGAGCCATCTCCCCAGCCCCTATATTTCTTTAAAGAAGCCAAGAACCACATAGGGTTTATAGCTGTCCCTCTTGTCCACATGTGCTGCTCCCCCTGCACACACCATTTCATTGCCTGTCATTGAAGAAAGGCAACCCAGATCCATCCTGGACCTCCCCAAGGTTTCCCCAACTAAGATTCTCTGTCCTTATGTGAACAAGTCATTTCTCTACTCCATCTAGGAGATCTTTGTGAATGTTCCCATTTCATAGAGAGAAAGATTTTAGACCTACTAAAATTAAACTTGCCCAAACCCACAGTATCACTGGGAATTACACAATGAGGGATAATGATGAAATATAGGATATTTAAGGCTTAATTTTGAGTAATTTAAAAATAAAATATACTGTTTTATATTTTAAGTGTCATGGAGATGTACGAGCCATAAATCTGGCTAGTATCTGACCCTACTTTGTTTTTTCACTTCGTTTTAGAACACATTGGTTATACAGATGAATGGGTTTCATTTTGGCAGAATTGCACATACACATAATATCTTTGAATATCTATTATCCCCTTGCCACCATCCCACTTAGTGTCACATTTTGGGAAAGATTTCAATGTACACAATGTGTTTTCTTCCTTTCCTATTCATCCGTTCCTATTATCAGGGTTAGGTATGTTTACAGCCAGCACCCGCTCTCTTTGCTACTATTGTATAATGTGCCAATGAACCGAGAAAGAATGCTAACATTTTTAAATGAGTTGGATATTTATAACTGAATTTCTGTTTCAATTCCAGTATTTGCTATTTATTTAAAAGAAACTTTTGGCCTTGGATAATATTACATACGCTGAACTGCTGTGTGAACTGTCAGCTTCCTGTAACTATATATGCACCACTCTCTTTATTTGGAGATCACTAGCCCGTGTGCACATTAGAAGCTTTCATCAGAAGTTGCATTGGGTGGGTGTGATCCAGCAGATGTTATCCAAAATTCTTGAATACAAAGATATTGCTACATTTTTGTAGCAACATTGAACTTGTATTTTCTCAGGTTGCCTTTTAGGTGAAGAGAAATGGCCCCTGACTGACTGACTTATTGGTTGGTTGTCCTCAGCATACCACCATTATGGCTTGGCTAACTCCTCTTATTTGAATATTTGTTCATGTGTCCAAATTTTATTTTGGAAGAAGTTCTTTCTATAAAAGTTTGAGAACTGATTTCTGAAAACGGCAATGGAAACTACCCTACCAATGTTTTATTTCATAGATTCTTTAGAACTAAAAAATTCTTCTGCACATATAAGATACAATAAAAAATTGTGAATCTTTAAATAAAAAATTCATCAGAATGAAAGACACATTGACATTAAGGCCCCTCTAAAGATCTCCCCTCACTTCAAACACACATATCCTATTGTTCTTGCTACCTTCTGGAGCAACTCTTGAAGCCCTCACTAGTGACTGTCTTTAGTTGTGTTATTGTAGCTGCCTTGATGTCCTGAATGGATTCAAAATATTAGTTTTGCTTTGGGGAAAACCCCAGAAGTAGTGCAGTGCCAGACCTGGTGGATAGGATGGATACACAGTAGTTTTTATGAATCTGCCTTTCCGTTGGATGGCACTTGGAGGCAATAGTCACCCCATTTCACAATTTACAAAGATGACAAAAGAGGACTTCCAGAACTGCTTCAGAAAGTGGGAAGTGTATTCAAAGTGGTTGGGATAGATATATAGTTACATTCTGTTAATGAATAGAATGATTTGTTCTAATGGTGTTTGTAAATAGGATCACAAGTCCACATCTTGTACAGCAATTAACCACTAAGAAGAATATATGCAGTGTATTATTTGTTGAAAAATAAAAAAAATAAATAAAAACAAAAAAAAGAAAAGAAAACAAACTAAAAAAAAAAGAAAGTGGGAAGAATGAGATAAGTATGTTTGAAGTAGGGTATTGAGGTATTATGCGTGAGATTAATGGTAGTGTGTCTTACTGTAATAAAATTTTTATGGATTTAAATATTAACTATTATCTTTGGGCTAGTAAGATGAATCCAAATTTATTCTAATGATCACCTTCACCTCTACATTAGCAAAGTACTATTTAGAGAAGAACCTAAGGCATATGGATTTCTCTCTTCTAGGGTTTTGCATAGAATAGGTGGCCCATAGGTAAAATCCTGCTGGCCTGCTTTGTAAATGTTTATTGGAGTGCAGTCCTTCCATTCACTTTGTATCATTTAAATTGAGTTTATCAGAACACTTGAAGATAGTGTCAAAGAGCTTCAAGTGCTGGAGGCAACCAAGCCTGACTCTGACTCCTGGCTCTGCTGATTTATCCTGAGACATCATATAAACTACACTTTCTTTACCTAGGAAATGAAGTCAAAGATATCTATATATCTATACCTTTTTCTTAGTCCAATTTCTGTTGCTAAAGCAACATGACACAAAGTAGAAAGCTTACTGTGGCTCACAGTTGCATGGGCCGCAGAGTCCAAAGGTGTAATGGTGTCTTGCAAGGGTGACATAATGTGTGATGCAGTGGAAAGTGGTGGGGCAAGCAGGTGGATGTGAAGAGACAAGACAGTAGGGATGCCTTCTTCATCCAGGCCAGCTAGAGGGTGCACCCTGCCATGAGAAGTGCATTGGTCTCAGCAAGCCAATCACCTCTTGAAGGCCCTGCCCCCAACACAGTCAAATTTCAACCTGCATACTGAACACGATGAACATATTCAACCCAAAGTCACCTCACAGGAGTCTTTGTATTGTAAAAATTATATCCTGGAGCTCCACAAAGAACATACTCTTGATTTGTGTACCTTTTATGAACAATTAGAAATTCAAGTAATCACTTCCTACAAGAAGAGATTAAATTGAGTTTATTAGAACACTCTTATTAGACAACCCTTCCCCAGAACTGGGGCTCAGCTGGGTATGGTGGTGCATGCCTGTAATCCAGCACTCTGGAAGGCTGAGTCAAGAGGATCACAAGTTTAAACCCAGCTAGTGATAGAGTGAGACTCTGTCTCAAAACAAAAAATAAAGATCTGGAGCTGTAGTACACGTGAAGGCCTTGGGTTCAATCCCTAGTACCTCAAAAGCACACACACACAAATACTCAAAAATTAAGGCCTAAATGGATGCAGCTCACAAAAAACTGGGAAGAAGTGAAGACCATGCCTTCCAGCATGCTCTCTGCTTCTAAGTAAATTCATGCTTTGAGAAAATAAAAGAACAAACTTAGGACCCAAGTAGCACTGTTGTCCCTTGACCGTGGCTGTCAGTTGGGTAGAATGCTGAAAACCTTCATGGCTTTCTTCATGATCAGATAGACGTGGCTGGGAACACCTACCTGGTGGGAGTTAGAGCACTCAGAAAGTTGTGGGGTACAGGTTTTTCTGCATTGAATCTGAAACTCAAGATGGGAGGTGCCCAGCTCACACAGACAGGGTTCTTTCAAGTTCATCTAGACAAAACCTCAAGCCCATCCAACAGTCATTTGAATGGAAACAATCATTTCAAGTTACCAAGTAATCTTGTAAACAGAAACTTTGAACAAAAGAGCTGTGTAAATAATTAATGAACAGTTACTCAAGCATGTTTCGCAGTCCTGGCAGTATTGATTTTGGGCTGTGAACAAAGCAGCGTTCTACAAGCTCTTCTTTGGTCCCTTTCTCTATTTGGCATCATCAATATTCATGGCCCACTTACATATTAGGAATGTAAAACGAAGCATCTTTTATCTTGTTTATTTGGTCCTTTACTCTCTGTGGATAAGGTCTCTGACCCATCTTTTAATTATCAGCTTTGATTCTCTTAATGAGGAGTTATCAAAATAGTTCAAGACACTGAATTATTAATTGAAAAACGGTAATTAACGATCAAGAAATGAAAGCAAGCAAATGAACTTTGGTTCTCTACTTCCAATCCTGAAATCTGGCTCTCAGTAGGCCAGTTCTAGTCTCTGAACTTTCCTGCCTTTGAACTTCATGTCCATCACTGCTTTGTTACGTATATTCAATGTAAGATGCAATATTTTATAGACTATTCACAGATATTCATAGAAAAGAAAACCATGCCTTTGATATCTTAGCACAGCAGTGTCTAAAAGAAAACAATCCACATTTTCTGTCTTGCACAAACCAATAGTGTGGAATGCTTAGGTTAGCTCAGTGGGGGACAGGAGTAGGAATCAGGACAATACATTGGAGCATTTAAATATTCATGAGTGTTTATATATCCGGCAGAGAACAGACACTGTACATGCCACAGTAAAGCAGCTTGAGTAAAACTACCAAGTCCGAGGTTGAGAAAAGTTAGTGACAACTTTTGAAACTATCAAAGTCAGAAGCACTGATACTTCCTGCTGCCTCATGCTATTTCTTTGTTTATGTATTTAGTTCAGGGTCTACAGGGTCTCACTATGTAGATGGGACTCATAGTGATTCTCCTGTTTTCAGCCTTCCAAGCGCTGGGATTACAGGTGTGCACCACCATGCCCAGTCTCAATTACCATCTCAATGTGCCCTGGGGGTGGGGACAGCATGGCACACCAGGGATTGAACCCCAGCCACTGAGCTCTGCCTAAGCAGGTGCCTTAGTTTGCTGAACTATCTAGCTGGCCCTTGCCCTATGCTATTTCAATCACTGTTTTGCCTGATTCACTGCAAGAGCACAGATGAGGAGTCTAACTTAAACCAGGGAATAGATCTTTAAGTTGTGCTGTGTCAGATGGTCCCAAAGGACAAGGATTTTGGCCATGGAAAGGAAGGTCACATAGCTTTGATTTGGTGATGAAGGCATGTGGGTTGAGGTCAGACAAAGTGAAAACAGAAATTCTTATATTTCTGAAAGGCTCTTACTTCACTTTTGATTAGAAAAAACAACAACAACAACAAACTTATGTGGAATACCTCCCCTGCTTACTACTCCATCTTTCTGTGGCTTAAAAGAGAGCCATGTTTCTCCCTTCCTCCTAATTCATCAAGACCAAAGAACAATAACATGGGAAGGAGACTATTCAGACTAGGAGTACAGGGTGAGAAGCAGATCTACCTTACAAGGAAATATTTGTTAAGAATTGATAATTTGGCTACATAAAAATATCTTGTAAATAGTAAAACCACATAGACTCAACTAAAGGTCAAGCTTAAAATAGTATTTTACATTATATTGCAGTGAAAATATTAATATTCATATATTCAAAGCTTTTAAGAGAACAGGAACAAAAGGATGAATGCCTCAATAGAAAAGTAGATAAGTGGCATTGACAATTCACAAAAGGTTTACAGCTTTTGCTGAGAGTTGATATTGAACAGTGTTTCATAAATCCAGTATTAAAAAGAAAAACATTGAGCAAGAGTGGCAGGATGCAGTGTATACATTATTGCTGTGCATCAAGAATCTTAATGTGAACCTCTTAGCTCACAATTTCTAATTATAGAACTTTATCTCAAGGATTTAAGCCAGATAGGAAAGGGAGAAGTTAAATTACCATTATCTGCAGATGGCATGACCATCTATGTAAAAGATCCCCAAAACTCTATCAAAAGACTTCTAGATTTAATAATCAAATTCAGTCACAAGTTGGACACAAGAATTCCTGTCTTCACTTTGTCTGACCTCAACCCACGTGCCTCCATCACCAAAGTCAGCAATCAATACTATTCCTGAACACAAATAATAAACTCACTGAGAGAGAAATCATGGACCAACATCTTTTACAGTAGCACCAAGAAAAAGTGAAATACTTAGGAGTCAAACAAATAGAAGAAGTAACAGATCTCACATTGAAAACTACAGCACTCTGCAAAAGGAAATTGAAGAGGGTATTCCTTTAAATGCAGAGATGGCCCTTGCTCTTAGGGATAGGAAGAACCAACTTAGTAAAAATGGTCATACTCCCAAAGTTGCTATACAGATTTCATGAACTCACAATCAAAATATCAGCATCCTTCACAGAACTGAAGAAAACACTCCTAAAATTCATTTGGAAGTTAAAGAGACCTAGAAGAGCAAAAGCAATTCTGAGTAACATAAGCAAGGCAGGGGTACTGATTTAAATCAATTCCTGATTTAAAATTATACTATAAAGCCACTGTTATAAAAACAGCATAGTACTGCCAAAAAAAAAACAAAAACAAAAACAAAAAACCCAAAACTGACTCAAGCATCAATAGAACAGATAAGAAGATGCAGAAACAACTCCAAACACACTCAGCCACCTTATCTTTGACAAAAGGGCTCACCATGTTCACTGGATGAAAAATAGCCTCCTTAATAATTGCTACTGGAAAAACTTGCTTTCCATGTGCTGAAGACTAAAACTGGGCCCATGTCTCACACCATGCATGAAACTAAAGTCAAAATAAATCAAAGAACTAAATATTAAAACCAACAAACTAAATTTGCTGGAAGATAGAACAGGTAGAACTCTTGAAGACATAATTTCAGGAGAAATACTACAAAGGTTCAACCCATAGGATCTCATCTTGTCCCATCTTATTTTGCACAACAGAATAAATCAACACAGTGAAAAGACAATTCAGAGTAAGAAAAACATCTTAACCAGTTGTTCTCAGAGCACTAAAATCTAGAACATATAAAGAAATGAAAAAAATCAGACCCTCCAAGTTTAAAGACCCAATCCAAAAATGGGTATCTGAAAAGAATAGACACCTCTCAGAGGAAGACGTATTGGCAAACAAATATATGAAGAAATGTTCAACATCACTGAACATTCAACAGAAGCAAAGTAAAACAATGCTGAGATTCCATCTTACCCCAGAAATAATGACTATTGTCAAGAAGTCAACCAATAACAAATGCTGGTGCAGCTATGGGGAAAAATGGACACTTCTCCACTATTGGTGGGAATGTAGACTGGTACAACCACTGGAGAAATCAGTGTGGAGACTCCTCAAAAAACTAGGACTTCCTGTTTGACCCAGATATTACCCTTGGTAATCCCAAAAGGATTAACAGTACCATACCACTGCAATATACATGCACTCATGTTTATAACAGCACAATTCGTAATAGCTAAATTATGGAAATAGCTCACATGTCCATGAATAGATAAATCCAGTAGATGACTGGATAAAGAAGATGTGGATTTTTTATACAATGTAGTATGACTCAGCCAACAAGAAGGATAGACTTGAGACATTTCTAGCTCAATGGATGTGCCTTGAGGACATACTCTTAATTGAAATAAATCAGACACATATGGTGAGTAGTGTAACTTCTCTGGTGTGAGAAAATGAAAGTGCAAAAAAGAATAAAAATATACAAAATGTATTGTGAAATAGGAAGAAATGATTCTAAAGGGAAGGGAACTAGGGAGGGGGAAAGGACTGAAGGGAAAAAAAACAGAAGCATAAAATAAAAGCTTTGCAAATAAGGAGGGGAAAAAGGGTTGAGGGGAGGGGATGGGAATGAGGGAGCAGAGGAGACCCAAGATAATGGCATCCACAGGTACAAGTCCTGTGATAAGGTGATCAGGATGTATTTGTACCAGTAAACTTAATAATAAAAAAACTAGTGAAATAAACATAAATATGAACCACACAATTTTTCATAAGAGCAAAAATTCAGAAATCTCAACATCCAACAGGGATTGGTTGTATACTTCCAATTCTCAACAAATTTTATTCACTTTTACTCTTTTTGCTAATCATAAAAAGCTTATGAACAAAGTGTCTAAGTTACCAAGCAGAGAACTTGTAGGAGAAAAGACCGACTGGGTGTCGCCTTGGAGCTCAAGAGACAGACTGGAATTGGGGATTTGGGTTTTGTAGTTTCTATATACTGCAGGTTGGGAGCTAGAGAAACTTACAGCTGAACAATGTAAATGGACAAAGATATCCATTCATGGTTGTACACAGCTGTGACCCTAGTGCTAGGAGGCCAAGGCAGGAGGATCACAAGTTCATGACCAGCCTGGACAACTTACTGGCTTTAGGAAAATTTTTGCTCAAGAAAAAGAAAAATCTAAAAAAGCCTGGGGATGTAGCTCAGTGTGAAAACCCTGGGTTCAACTCCCATTACAGCACACACACAGACAAACACAGGTACACGCCATGCGCGCACACACACACACACACACACACACACAGAAATACCCTGAAGAAAAATTGTTTTTTACTCAGAGAACTGGGGAAAGTACTGTGCAACTCAGAGGTATAGAAACCCTGGGGAACACCTACCTGTTTTATATATCAATGCTGTAGAAAAAATCTGCACTCTCCCCCTCCAGTGGGTATTGCAGTAGCAGAGGCTCTGTGGAACCCTTTCTTCCTTCCCCTATGTCCCTAGAGTTGAGTTTGTATCCTCCCCTGCTGAGCCTTTGATGAACCCTGACTGGCACCAAGGAGATGAGCCCTCCACTGCGGACAGACAGACTCTTTCTCTCCTGTGACCCCCATCCCAGGGGCATTGTGCTGTGGGGAGCCAATGGGGGCAGGACTGGGACTCATCCCTTCCCCTCTTTAGCTGTGCTGTATGTGTTCACCCTGCATTCAAGTGGGGTGTCCCACCCCCATTGGCACAGAGTGACTGTGGTGTGAGACCATGTACACACAGAGATGGAGAGAACCACACTGTTGGGCAGCTGTAAACTACACTGACGATGGAACCAGGACCAGCAAGAATAAGCAGGATGTGGACTTCAGCTGACCAGCTGCCAGATAGAAGGGTTACGTAAAAACCAGCCTGATAACATACTGTTCAAAGTGTCCAGTATACGGTCCACACACTCACTTTATCAAGAAACATGACAATCCCAACATAAATGAGAAAGAGATTGACAGCTGCTGGCACTGAGATGACATTGACATTGGGACTTTTAGATAAAGATTTTTAAATTATCATCACGAAAATACTCCAGTAGGCAACTCTAAATACTGCTGCAGTGAAAGGTCAACTGCCTCAGCAATACAATACAAGATGTAAAGAACTGATATTTTAGAACTAAAAACAAAATGAAACCTGCTAGGCATGGTGGCACACACCTATAATCTTAGTACTCTGGGAGGCTGAGGAAAGAGGACTGCAAGCTCTAGGCCTACCTGCGCAATTTAGTAATGTAGGGAGACCATGTAGCAAACTAGAAAGAGAAAGGAATGTAGTTCAGGGCAAAGACCCTGGGTTCAATCCCCAGTACTCCACAAAAGAAAGGAAAAGAAAACACAACACTACACCACCAAATAAAACCAAACCAAACCCTCTTTGGTTGGGTTTAATAGCAAAAGTGAAATGAGATGGGAAAGGATCAGTGACCTTGACCAGTAGAAATCATCTAGCTTGAACAACTGAGACAAAATAGATCGAAGAAAAATCAACTGAGCCTCAGAGACTTGTGAGACAATAACAACATATCTAATATTCATTTCCTTTGTGTCCCATTAGGAGAAGAAATAGAATATAAAGCTGAACAAAGTTTTGAAAAGACGGCTGACCTTTCCCAAATTTAGCAAGACATAAAGCTGCAATTTCTAGAATGCATGTGTGATCACAAGTTTTTGTTTCTCTGGAATAAAAACCCAGGGGTATAGTTCTTGGGTCAGATAGTAACTGCATTCTTACAAGAAAAATGATCAAACTTTTCAGAGTTGCTCTACCACTCCACAGGCTCGCTTGCTGTGCGTGAGACCCAGTTTTTCCGCATCCTCATTAGGATTATGTAATGGATCCTTATTATTCATGGTGGTGATGTTCTCTGATGTTGCCACACACACTGAATTAAATGAGTCCTGGTCCAGGTTCCTACAGGAAATGCAGGGCTAGGTTGGTGTCAGCCTCCAGTCCTAATGTTTTCATCAACCAGTAAGAAGATCACCTTGTTACATTTGTGCTTCTGTTCGAAGGCACCTATTTAATACATGATTCTTGATTTATTAGCACTGAACACATAGCAAATAACACTGAATTTGTGTCTGAATGAAGCTTACATATCTTCATAAGTTTCCTTAATTTTCAAACTGGCCAATCTTAAACATTCTATACTGTCCTGCCTCCTTTTTAGAGCGACCTCAAAAATGCTTGTCTGGGCTGTTTTTCCCTCACTCCTGTTTCTGCCTCCTGAAAGAAGCCTGATGGTCCCCTGTCAGAAAGCGAGGTGTGATTTGGCCTCTCTCCCAGGAAATGGAAGAAATCCATTCCCCTTTCAGTGGCATTAACCTCTCTACATTGTCACTGAAGCACCTTCATAAATTATAAAACATCTGGGAGAAAGAAGAGAGCCTGTGCTTCCTTCCTTGAGACAGCCTCATGAGTGTGTTTCGCTTCCCACGGGGCTCTCTTTGGAAGCCTCTTCAGGATGCCTCATCTGGGCATCCTGACTGAGCATTGGGAGAGGAGGGAGGGCAACCTGGAGAGCTAGGAATGGCCTCCTCTTGTACAAGAGCTCTGTGGTTGGCCTTTCAACAAGCCTCGCCCACCCAGGATTTCAAGTATCAGAATATGTGGAAAGATTCCTGCAGCCATCAGATCCTTCAATTACCCTTTTTCCTGACCTCACGGACTGCAGATTTTGATGAAGCCTGAGGCCATCTTTGCCTGGACTGTGCAGAAATCACTAGAGAGGGGGAGCTCATCATGGCTGACTACCCACTATCTGCAGGGCACAGCAGGCCCTTGTGCTCATGTTTTCCAAAACAGAAAGATACCCTGAAGACTCCCAGTGCCCGAGCCAGTATTCCCATCCCTTGTCCTGTACTCACCTTTTTACTCTCAGAGACTTGCAGCTTGAGGAGAACTGTTGGTAAACAGTAATATCAGGATTCCCAAGCTCTTCTCAAGGCCTTGAAGCTTGGGCAGAAATATTCCAGGGAGAAATAAAAGCCTCACTAGGGTGATGACAGTGGAAATTGAAAGGAAATTTAGGGTCTAATGCTGTAATAAAATTTGTAATTATGTAAAACTGTCCAGAACTGGGAGTATGAGTTCTTAGAATGTTAATAGATTTAAATGAGAACTACTTACTTAACTAAAATTTTGATAAGATACTAATTGATTTTTGCAATAAGATATTATGGGAAGTACAGTTAGCAAGACTGTCAAAATGAGTAAGAATGTGCCTTGAAGTTTAATGGAAGAGCATCCTAATTGCCAAGATGTTGTTTCAGCAGTAAATAGGACCAATAGGATGCTCCAGATAGGAGAAGGGTGTTTTTCATGATGGTTTTGCAGCTATGCAAGTGAAGAATGACAGTTTTCTGATCCGAAGGCAAGAAGTCAGGATTTCCTCAGCAGCCCCAAATTTTGAGGAAGAGTTAGAGAGAGTTATCCCTTAAAACTGGGGCACTACTCTCTGGGATGGTCCATGGAAGTAATGATAAAAATCAACATTGACCAAATAGCTCAGCGGATTAAAGCGCCTGCTTAGGCAGACACAAGGACCAGGAGTTTGATCCCTTGGCTTACTGTGCTGGCTCCACCTCCAGGGCTTCCTGAGAGGGCAATTGAGACTGAGCATGGTGATGCATGCCTGTAATTCCAGCACTTGGGAGGCTGTAAACAGGAGGGTTACTATGAGTCGGATCTACGCAGTGAGACCCTGTACTCTCTGTACACTTGTCCTAAATAAAAAAAAAAAAAAAATTAACATCTTCAAAGGAATAAAAAGGTATGTGTTCAAAAGAAAGAAAGAAAGAAAGAAGAAAGAAAGAAGAAAGAAGAAAGAAAGAAAGAAAGAAAGAGAAAGAAAGAAAGAGATATGTCTTCCATCTGACCTCCAGAGGAGACCTGAAGCCATATGCATTTTTACACAAATATCTTCATTCTATGTTCTTTTCACAGTCTTTCTCTACCAATGGACAATTCCCTGTATTTTAGGTTTCTATCTAAAAAAGGCCTCCTTGAACAAGATAGTAATGATTCTGTTTTGAATAAAATATAGTTATAAAAATGACACATTATAAAACCAACCTCTGTTTTATAGCATCCCTATGGGGGAACTGCAGTGACTATTGGTTTACAGACTCAAAGGAAAAGCTTTGTTGGTTCAAGTGCCTAATGATATAATTAGGTATTTGATCATATGCAGTGTCTGAGGGCTGCTTTATTCTTTCAAAGAGCTTATAAAGGCAATATCAGTTCTTTGGTTCACAGTTTAAAATTGGAAGGGCCGGAAAACCGAAAAATTTCCTTGTTCCTTTACTTTTGTTTTCTTCTGATCTCTGACATAGCTATGATTTGGTAGAGCTTGATTGCTGGAATAGCATACTTCCATGTGCCATCTAAAGGAAGTTAAGACTCTAACCTGTTGATTTTAATTTTCCTACAGTGTTCATTCTACAATTATGTCTGAAATCTAGTTGCCCAGAGGGCCCTGAATTCTGAAGGGTGTGTGTCCCCAATTTAGCCACTAGAATCTCAGGCATTTTGAAGGGTAGAAAAATCTTTCTTAGAAAACCTGACATTGAATAACAGAATTCTTAATAAAATGGCATGTTTGGTATGTTTAAAATCTCTCTGCTAGGATGAATGGTTTTTCACTTGGAATCCTTTTTAATGTTTGATTTTGCACCACTTACAAGGAATTGGGAAGAGAATTCAGAAAGATAGATGCCCTGTACTTTCCTCCCAGATCACTTACTGTAGCATAATGCCACCCCTGAGACCTCCTTGCTAGCCTGTGACAAACACTATTCTAGATTTGTTTCCCTGAGAGTGTAGCATACTGTCCTTGAGATTTCATCCAACTTCCACCTGTCAATAGTTCCTTTTGTCAATACTTCCAGTGGTACTCAGCTGTGGTCATGGGCCCCAGTTCCCTTAGGACTCACTGAGGTACAATTTGGTTCCCCCTTTTCGTCAGTACATACAAAGTTGCTGTGAACACATATGTACAGGCTTTTGTCCAAGCATAATTTTCATTTTTATATGACAAATACAAACAAGAGTGACATGGCTTTGCCATTCGATAAGGATATAGGTATGTATCAGTTTTTTTAAAATAAATAGTTGAAAAAATTTTCAAAGTGAATATACCATTTTACATAGCACTAGTAGTGCAATGGAGGCTCTCCACAACCTCATAAGCATTTTAGCAGTGGTCTGTTTGTTTGCTTTAAGGCTGAGTTTTGAGAGTTCTTTTTTCGATTTGATACTGGGAACTGAACCCACAGCATTTACACTGACCTCTATCACAAGCTATTTTTTATTTTGAGAAAGGGTTTTTCTAAGTCACTAAATCATCAGGCTGGGCTTGAACTTGAGATCTTCCTGTCTTGCCCCAATGTGGGGTTACGAGAGTGCACCACTGCAATTGCTTTGGAAGTTCTTTATATGTTCCAACGTGAGTCCTTTGTCGGATATGTTTTGTAGAGTTTTTGTCTCTGATTGTAGTTTATCATTCTTTTTTATTTAAGCTTATCTTTTCCCAAGAAAAAGCTTTAAATTGTGATAGATTTTCCCTTCTCCTTCTCTTCTTCTTCATGAAAGTTGATACTTTTGCATGATATGTTGTATCTCTTCATTAAGCCCAGATCCCAAAAATTTTCTTCTTTATCTTCTGTACCTTTTATAGTTTTACATTTAAATTCATTTTTTATTAATGTAAAAAGTTTAAGTTGAGGTTCTTTCTTCTTTCCTGATCTATGGATGTCAAATAGCACCAAAGCTACTTGTTCAAAAGACTACCTTCCTTCTACTGAGTTGCTTTTGTATCGCTGGCAAGAAAAGTTTGCTAGACTCGTATAAGCCTATTTCTCCATTCTCTACTCTGTCCCATTTGTCTGTGTGTCTGTTGCTCTACTATGCATGAAGCCATAAGGCTATATTATGAATCTCAAAATTGATACACTGAGCTGTTTTTGCCATTGTTTTTTAGAATTCTTTTGATTATTCTATTTTTCTTTCCAAATGAATTTTAGAATAGCCCTGCCTACATTTATAACATGTTGCTAGGAATTTCATAGGAATTAAATTAAGCCTATACATCAATTTTAGAATTTTTATTTAGTATTTCAATCCATGAACATGGAATGTCTTTTCATTTATTGTATTTTTCAGTACTGGAGGTTGAAGCCAGGACCTTCACAGCTGAACTACATCGTTATCATTTTCTCTAATTTTTCTTTTGATACAGGATCTCAAAAATCTCTGGGTTACCCAGGCTGAGTTCAAACATGACCCTCTTTCCTTAGTTTCCCTGAGTGAGTGCTGGGATGACAGCTTGCATCACTACCCCTGGCTCCTTGTTTATCTAGCATACAAATATTACAGAGCTTTGGATAGATTTATACTCAAGCATATGTAACAGGGGTGATTCTCTTAATTCAATGAGAAGAAAGATTTGTACCAATAGTGTTTGGACAGGATATCATGTCTACATCTTGTACTATGAATAACCACTACAAAGACAACAATATGCAATGTACTAATTATTGAAACTGTCCTATTAATCAGTTTTGAAACCGATTACTGTCTCATTACTATTTGTTTCTCAATAAAATTAATAAATAAAAAAAGAAACTGAAAAAAAAAAATGAATTCTGTGGGCCAGCCAAATAGCAGATTAAAGAGCCTGCAAGTGGAATCACGGGGCAGGTTTTTTTGTGATATCAGGGGTTGAACTCAGGACCCTGCACTTGCCAGGCAGGAGCTTATTCTACTGAGCTATCTCCCCAGCCCTTGTAATTACAGTTCTTGAGAGGCTGTAAACAGGAGAATCACTATGAGCCTGATCTAGTGGTGAGACCCTGAACACCCTGTAGACCCTTCCCTAAAATGCAATCAATCAGTCAATAAATAAATAAATAAAGTTTAGAATATTTTTTGGATCAAGGGCCAAGTAATGACTATTGTAAGTTCTATGGGCCACATGCTTTCTGGAAAATTACTCAATTCTACAGTTGTACCGAGTGAACAGCATAGATAATATGCAACTAGAGAAATGTGACAGTCATCCAGTAAAACTTTTTATACAAGTAGGCAATGGACTGGACTGTATTGCTAACCCCGGGTCTATGTGAACATTTGTCAGCAGTGTGATTTATCAGTTAGGTTCTTTTATCACAGTTATTCTTGATGCTCTTTTGGGCTATTTTTCCTGTACATTTTCAGCAAGCAACTGCATTCTATGAGCTTTACTCATATTACAATCCACAGTGTATCAACTCATGAGTTTATCTGTGAGAAACAAATCTTCATCAATGTCTTTAGAGCTAAAACAGGTATTAATATACATTCCCATTCTCTTTGCCACTTAGATGTCACTAAAATCTCGAATATTGGCATTTGACATTTAACGGGTCCAAGACAAGTTAATATTCACATCCCCCACCAAAATGACCTGACGCATGGGTTCTAATGAGTCACATCTGTGTTCGGAGGGCGTTTCTGCAAATCAATTATAAAAGAGCACATAAGATGTACCCTATTTGGCTGGAAACACATGAAATGATGTTGGAAAATTGCTGGCAACTGGCTAGCCTTCAAAATTCCCAGTTCACCCCTGAGATGTCAGAGGTTCAGGGCAGAAAAATTGTGCCCATTCCAAACTACAGGTGTGACAACAGGAAAATTGAGCACTAATTGATTACTGGCTGCTCAGTGGTATGAAGCAGTCTGCATCAGAGTCTAAATGAATAAATAATCAAATCCCAGCTATACAGCAATAGGATGGCAGATTGCTCGGGAAGGTTCTATTACGAAGACATGATAGTCACAGTTGCAAGAATACCTTCCTGCTCTGGGAGGAAACACAAGACAAGGACTCAAGGTATTTATTGCTGTATTATTGTCCCATAGCACATTTCTTCTAAGAGCCTTGAATCGCTGCCACAAACTTCCTCTGTCAGAGCAAGCACAGTGGAGAGGTCATCTCAGTTTAACAGACTCAGAAATGATGGCCCAGAGAGGCTTGGAGACACACTAGTGTGCTCCTTTGCTTCTCTCTGAGGCTCCTTCTGGGACAGAATCTGGACAACTTCCTGCACTGCCTGCCTTTAGCTGTGTTACAGCAACACAGGTTTATCTGGCTGCAGCTCTGCACAGTGAGGAAGATTGGGAGGATGTCGGCAGCTACAGGGAGGGCTTCACACATTGCCTCTTTTATTCCTCACAAACAACAATGCATGGGAATGATTAAATCAACTACCATTTAAAGATGAAGATACTGAGGCTATGAATGGATTAAGGACTTGACCATTCAGAATGCCTCATAATGTAAAGTTCTCTGTGATACTTTGTGCAGTTTCCTCAGCCCATACAACCACTCTTATGTCTGACTGGGATCTCTGCTTTTTACCACTCTGGCCCCCTGACCAGTGTCTTGTCAATCTGGGAAGTCAGCACTAAGTTCTAAAAGCTGAGTAGATGACTTGATTAAATTGGCCCAATATGATAGACTATGACTTGCTATGACACCAGTGAGGTGGTTCCTGGGGACAACAATTGCCTATTGTCCCATCTCCTAGACACTGACCATGGTTCCTGCTGGAGTGTCTGGGAAGCTGAATGATATATACAGTCTGCAGAAGCCAAAAGTTAGCATAGACTGAATTCTAAGAGACCCCACCAACCTTCTTGCCCACCTCTGTACATGCTGCTTTATCTCCTCCCTCTGTGAATGGGAAGGGGCTATGAATCTGAAGGCATTTTAATCTCATGTTGATGCTACATAGCAAGATGATGGTAATTAACATCCCAGTCCACGTGGTTTGAGGTTAGTCTACAAAGACTGTCTGCAAGGAGTCTAAACAATCAGGCAAAACACTTAAACAAGGGACCAGATTTTTTTTGCTATGATTTGCCTGCTGGCCTTGAAGTTAGTTGCCACGTGGTTAGACAGCCCCATAATAAGAACTGGTGGCACTGAGTATGACCTGCAGCTGATACCTACAAGGGAAAGGACATCTCAGTCCTACAGTCATAAGGAACTGAATTCTGCCAACAAAATCATGATTGGGGAAGAGGATCCTGAGATCAAGAAGGATTTCCCACTTATTCTCTCTTGGACCTCTCCAAACTCATTGTCCAAACTCACATTGTACAGTACATCAATACTGTACCCAAGATCACATCTTTCCTGCACAAAACTCTCCAATGGTTTCTCTTTGAATAGAATCAACTCTAATCTCCCAGCAGGGCTTATAGCTCTGAAGATGATGTGGCCTGGCTCTGCATTCAAGTGACGTTCTGCCCTCGAGGCCTTTGTGCACACCCTAGAGCCTCCTTTCACTCCTCAGATATCCCTCCAACCACTTTCTGAATTGAGAATCTTCAGTGTCTCAGTTACTCTTCTCTCATTGCTGGGACAAAATACCTGACACCCAAAGTTAAGTAAGGAAAGGTTTATTTCACTTATAATTTGTGGAGTTTTCAGTCCATACTCAGCTGGCTCCAAGGAAGGGTAGCAAACGGCAGAGGGACAGCTGTTGATGGAGGCAGAAAACAGCAAAAAGCCAAGAAAGGAGCAGTGCAAGCCCCTCTCCCTTCCTTATAGTGTATGCAGATCACCCACCCCAGGGCAGGTGCAGCACTCACACCCATAATCCCAGCATTGGATCATGAATTAATCACAACTTCTAGAAGCCTGCCCCAGTGACTACATGGGGCTTTGGGGGACACCTAGACACAAACCCTAACATTTATCCATGCCTTTTTATATCAAATGTTCTTCACCCCATTCTGCCACTGTGCTGTACTTCTATTCATCATCCAGTTCCTATTTTCCTAGCAGTCTTCTCTAATTTCTTATTTATTATAAACCTTGATTTATAAACCTTAATTTATAAGCTGTTGTATCTCAAGCATCTGCAGTCATACTTGTGGGTATATTTCTAATCACCATTCCTAGCTTTGGTCCCAGTAGGCCCTTAGCTCCATAAGAGTACATGGCAAATATTACTTCTGGGTAAAATTGTTAGGGACCAGTACACAAATATCCTCATTTTTCTCTGTCTGCCACAGAACAAGTGATGCTCTCAGCCTATTCTGTCCAGTTCAGTAGTCACTGACTACATTTTGGTTATTGAAATTAAGTCAAAGCAAACATTAGCTCCTAGGGCCGGCAATATAGCTCAACAGACTAAGCCCCTGCTTAGACATGTGCAGGCGATGGGGATCGATCCCTGGCACCATATGCCACAACAGTTCAACCCCTGGGCATGCTAAGCCAGCCCCTGGGTCTGGGTATGGTAGCATATGCCTATAATCCCAGTGCTGGGAAGGCTGAAAACAGGAGGATCACTATGAGTCCAAGCTGTATAGTGAGACCCTACTACACAGACAGACAGACAGACAGACAGATGGATACACACACACACACACACACACACACACACACACAAATTAGTTCCTAAGTCATACTAGTTACAATTTTTTTTAAAAAAAAAGGCCAAATTGAGTCAGATGCCCACATCTATTTTCCAAGGGCTGAGAGAGCCCCATCTTGATGTCCTAGGAGGAGAAACAAAAATATCAATGAGTAGGCCTATTCAGAGTTCTGGATGTTCAGCAGGAATCAAATTAAACATGTATTGTCTTTCTCTAATGAGAGATACCATATGACATTTAAACTTGTGTATCTGGTTTACTTCATTTAACATTATATTTTCCAACAAAGCTTTGTAAATGGGGAGGAGTGGAAGGGTTGAAGGGAGGGTAGGGGATTGGAGAACAAAACATATCATGTATAGGCACAGAGATTTGTTCTAATAGTTTCTGTGGACAGGATATCATGTCTGCATTTTGTATAATGAATAACCACTAAGACAACAATATGCAATGTATTAATTATTGAAACTGTGCTAGTAATCAGTTTTCAAACTGTCTCATTGCTATTTGTTTCTCAATAAAATTATTTTTAAAAAACCATTCTCTTTGTGATTGTGATCACTGTGTATATTTAAAACGTACCAGTAAAATCTAATTTTAAAAGAAAAAAAAACCATGCACCCAGCCTTCAAAGAACAGTGCTCATGAGTTCTTACTGCTAGTCCTTCCCAGGGCATCAAGAACCAGTTCCCCACCTACGTCATGCTTCTAAAGCTTGTAAGTGATGTAGTTACTCTTCACGTGTACACACCAAGAAGAACTTTTCTCTTAATGGTGTGAGGTTCAGGAGTAGACACTCATGTGTCAGAAAAGAAAGGAAGATGACAATTACATTTTAAAGCAAATAGAACTGAATCTCAAAAGCCAAAATAAATCCTTAGAATAAGAAACAAAAACCTAAAGCTCATAGCATTGGACTGGGATGTAAGGAGGGCTGCTACTCAGCTGGGAGAGAATAGGGAAGCTTGACACAGGCTCCTGGAAGGCTATCATTACAGTCAAAGCTTTGATCATTGCATCCTCACAGCCTGGGACTCTTCAATGGCGAGCTGCCCCAGGACAGTGGATGAGATTTCACACGCCCTGATGATCTTCCCAGGTGCTACTGTGCGAGATGTTTTAAGAATTGGCCCTGGAATGCTCCTCAGTTCTGTCCTTTAAGCACAAAGCTGATGAAACAAAGTAATCATGAAAAGAAACTGTGTAGGAGATACAATTTGATATTTGTAAAGTATTTCTATTTTATAATTACTTCATGGATGAGAGAGCCATTATCTGATAGCATCCAGAAATGTGAAAATTATTCGTTTTGGACAAGCAACCGTGACCATGTTATAGTTTTTGATTAAAATGAAAACTTACCAAATTTTATTCCTCAAAATATGATAGCTTCATGGGCAATTGAAATTAGCTAGTTCTATTGTTGGGTTTCTAATTCCAGGACTTATAATAATATTTTTTGGAGTCAAACATAACATAATGCTAGAACTCCTGGAGCTAGCAAAGATGATAAAGTGTTTTAGCCACAGCAGGTGCCCTGCAAAATCCTTTATTAAAAAGAACTGCCTTACACACATTCAGAGTGTGATGGATTGTACAGAAATTAAGAGTGACATGCTATGAATTTACAGCATTAGATTTCCCCCCTAATTAAAGCAATGGGAATGGCCTCCAAACAGAATCTGTCTGGGGCTGAGCTGGACAAGAATGATCATACTCCCTAGCACTCCCACTGGCGGATTCTTAACCTCACGTTCTCACAAGGAGAGTGCTTAAATTAAACTACGGTCTGACTGGCAAAAGGTAACTGATATGATTTAATTAAAAGCCTCTCTCGTCTGCTGTACTTTGACTTCTGTTTCCAACGTGATATGTGGACATTTTCTTTTAATGTGTAATTAGACTTGGTAATGTAGCTGTCCTGTTGACAGAGTAAACTCTCCTAACAGTCAGAGTGACCAACTTCTGGATGTCAGAAGGATTCACGGTGTAATTCTTGCTGTGATAGTGTGTGTGTTTGCAGTGACTAGGAAAATCTCAGCAAGCACTGTCTATTCACACATCTCCATGATTGCTGTGGAAGGCAATGAAAGAGCTGACTTCATTTGTATGTTCCTTCTTGCACAGAGGGGAATGAAAGCTTATCTATGCCTCCCCCACTGTGCTGCAGAACAGATGGATGTTTTTCAATGTCTTTCATAGAGAAGAGCTGGGAGGCATGAACTCATGACCACCCATGTATTTATAATAATCACAAAGAAAAAATAATGCATCTTAACAAATCAGATCCTACAGATTCCCACTTGTTCCAGTTGTTTGATCATTGCTAATTGTTGGTCACTTCTATTCTACCTTGATCCAGGAAGAGACATCTAAGGTATCTCTTTTATCTAGTAGATTTACAGTGACCCCACCCCACCCCCAATGATAGAGAAGACATGGATGGACAGTGGTCACTAAGGTTGATTGCCAAATTAAGATTTCCAAGTCCATGTCTGGGTTCACCAGCAAAGAGTAACTGATGTTATGCCTATTTCAAGAGTGAGAACACAAAGTAGAGGTCTGATGGTTATGTGTGGGTAGTCCTCTTGTGACCTTTACTATAGATACCACCGCTTTTACTGCCTATGAATCTCATATCTTGCCTTGAGTTCACTCTTGTACAAGATTTTTTTACCTGTACACCAAACTTTTTGAGTAAAAATTTTTCCTGTTTTGTTACCAATTCCACACAGATGCTTTGCGTGCTATAAATACTTGGTAATTATGTGTGGAGAGACTGACAGCTAGGAGCACGAGTAAGGTGCTAGCAGGAGCACAGGCAGACCACATGACACCTTTTCTTTTCCTCTAGAAACTTTGCCCTCTAAACACTCGACATACAAGCTCTCACCAGTTCCTGCACTGCTTTTCAAAGAAGGATAGTCACACTATTTCCCATACATGCAAAGAAGGATGTGTCTAGCACAGTCTGCAGAAGATTGCTCTTTGAAATACAAAATTGTTCAATTTGAATAGTTCAGTATCATTTTCTTTGTTCTGTAAAACATTAGGAATGGCAGGCTGGAAACAGCAGGCCTATTGAACCCATGTCCACTCATCTCCACAGGAGCTACCCTGAAAGGGTATCCAAAGCCAGTGCACACAAGGGCTCCGAGTTGGAAACATCACAGTAGAAGGAGTGATTACTCCCACTGGTACCATTCAGCTTCCTTACTCCCCATTGCTGCCCTCATCATGAAAAAGCCACAAAAACTCTGATGTGGTAGGGAATGCTGCTAGCAAGTCAGAACAATTACGGCAACTTCAGGCCTGCCAAGATGCAGGCAAAGGAGACGGGCTCTGTGCTGGAGCATGCAGAGTGAGGAAGTGTGTGTGTGTGCGTGTGTGTGTGTGTGTGTGTGTGTGCGTGTGTGTGCACACACATCTGAAGATGTAAATATTGTCAGTTTAGTTGCCTCAATTTCTCAGAACTTTTGCTAATTTAGGCCAAGCCAGAGGGAGGGAGGTATTCACCACAGTGTCAAGATAATGCTTGGGTTGCCTTGACTAGGGGAAGTATGTAGAAGAACATGGCTGTCCACCCTGAAGGACAAGAAACAGATTTATATTTGTCTGACAAGTCCAAACCTGAGCCTGTTGATATTTCTAGCCAGGTAAATCCCTTTTAGAGTTAGGGGCTAGAGTATGTGAGGTAGGATCCTTGGCACACCTTTGGCCTCTACCTGTAGAGCACTGGTAGCACCCACTCTTTTATTTGTGTGTATGGTACTGGCCATTGGCCATGAAACTCAGGGCTTTTCACACTGAGTTATATCCCTTGTCTTTTCATTTATTTATTCTTGAAACAGGATGTTGCTATATTATGAAGCTTCCCAAGCTGAGTGTCTCAGTTACTTTTCTTGTTGCTGAGACAAAATACCCAACACCTAAAGTTAAAGGCAGAAAGTTTTTGGGCTCACAGTTTGTAGAAGTTACAGGTCACAGTCTGCTGACCTCAGGGCAGGATGATGCCACAGAGGGGCACCACAGAAGAGACACAGCTCCTAGCAAAGCAGGTCAGGCAGGGCCCAGTGACTTGTCTGGTCAAGCAAGCAAGAGACAAGACAGTAACAGCCCTTTCTGTCCCTTATATTCTGTTCCAGACCACCTGCCCTTAGGGTGGGTAGGTGACACTCACACTCTTAACACTAGCATTGCATCCTGAATCAATGCCAGCATCATGTTGTGGATCTCAGCATTACATAGCATAGATTCAACTACCTCCAAAAAGCCTCACCTATGATCACATGAGGCTTTTGGGGGTACATCCTGACACAAGTTATAACACTGGACTTGGATTTGTGATCCTCCTGCCTCAGCTTCTGAGTGCTGAGTTTACAGGAGTGTGCCACTATTTCCAGCTCAGCAGCACACACTCTTAATTTTTACAACCAAATTGACTTAGTTACTGGCAAATGTCTACTGAGGTCCAAGTCACTGGGCCAGATCATTCTCCTTTAGTTACTTGATGGTGAAAGAGACATCAATGCAGGACCCCTTGATGATAAAGTTTCACCAGTTGTAGGTACATGAGAACCTTGCATTCTGTCACCCAACCTTAAGACAAATTTGTATCTGTCCCAAGTTACAATTGTGTTACACATTGTTTACTGCATTAGTTTCAAAGAATATAGAATTTTAATTTTGAAACATATCAGTTTAATCAGTTGTTTTTATGCAAATATATATGAATACAAACAAGTTATAACTACAAATCACAGTAAAGCTGGAAGTATAACTAAATCAGAAGTGTAAATGAAAACACAAAAATGTATAGTTAGTATGTCCATTACTAAACTATCTTTGGTGACTGCTATAAATTGATAAAAAGAATAAATACATGTAGAGGGAGTTAGACAGTACATTCTACCTTTCAAAATAAACTAGTATAAAGAGATTTATGAATAAGCATCACTCACTACTGTCATTAATCTGGATCTACCAACATCTTGACTTTTTTTTCCTGTATTTTAGGGAAGGGTTTACAGGGTGTTCAGGGTCTCACTACTAGATCGGACTCCTAGTGATTCTTCTGTTTACAGCCTCCCATGTGCTGGGATTACAGGCATGTGCCACCAGGCCCAATCTCAGTACACCCTGGGGGTGGGGCTGGCATGGCAGACCAGGGGATTGAACTCTCTGCTCCTGCGCCTGATTGCAGTGCTTTAATCTGCTGAGCTATTTGGCCAGCCCTTAATATCTTGACTTTCTAATAAAAAAAGGTGGAGAAAAACTAATAAAATCTTCATTTGCTTTAACTGAGTGACAAAGCAATGTTGAAGACGCAATGTGTCTCAAGCTTTCAGCTAAAACCTCCATAACATTCATTACTGGCCACTCTGATTTGTTTACAAGTTGGCTGTTACTAACCTAGTAGACAGATGTGGTGTGAACAGAGGACAAAGACAGACAGATGATTTTAAGGAAGATTTCCAATTCACTGATGCATTTCCTCTAGTACAAAGATGAGCATTTAGTTAGATTATTTTTGCCAAGTAAATTGATGATTAATCTGGCAGGACTAAGGCTTGAATAAAGGCTGTATTAAGTACTCCTTATCATCAGTGTTGGGGGTGGAAGAAACATACCAAGTTACTGCAACATTATACTTAAATTGGATCATTTAACTAAGTAGTCATTCTATTAACTTCAGTCATGACATTGTTCTTTCCTATTCTAAAGCAAGAGTATTTTCTACATACCTTAAATTTGTTCTCAAACTCCTGACAGCTCCCTTGGCTAATAGTTTTAAGTATTTCATTCTTTTTCATGCTAGAATAAAGCCTTCTTACTTCCTCTGATAAAGTGTTAACCTCTTTTATTCTTAATGTGTTTGGTATTTTGCTTGACAACCAGGTATCAGCAATAATAAAATCAATTCTGGGCTGAACTGGTACTCTGTTTACTTCTGTTTACTATGAAAGGTCATTTCTCACTGGAAAAATCTCACCCATGTCCATCCCTGTCCATTAATATCCAAGGAGGTTTGGTCCCCTCAAGCCCCCAGTCCAAGTTGCAGATATGCAAAAGTCCTTTCTATAAAGTGGTATACTATTTACATAGAGCCTAATCATTCTGCTGTGTACTATAAATCATCCCTAGATTACTTACAATTCCTAAGATAATGTGTACACTACACATATAATTGTTATACTGTGTTGTATAAGAAATGATGAGAAGGAAAAAGTGTACATGTTCAGTACAGATGCAACATTTTAAAATATTTTTGAACCTTAACTTGTTGAATCTGTGGACACAGAACCCAAAGATACTGAGGGCTAACTGTGTTGGTGTATGAAGATGGGGTCTACTCTGTCCAAAATGCAGCCAGTCAAAATGTCATCTAAATAAGGCAATACTATGTTCATGAAAACATGAGGAAGCAGTTTGCTAACTGACATTAATGTCTTACATGAGTCTATTTGTGCAGTCAAATGACAGAGAGTACAAACATGAACACTCCCAACTCAGCTCACAGGACACTGCTCTGCACCCCTCCAGAGGCAATGCTCCCTCATACTGTGTTACTGCATTTTACACACCTGTTCTTAGCATTTAGCTCACTGTACTGTCACTATTTATTTTTACATCTTTCTCCCCATAACAGACTGGGAACTACTTAAGGGCTATAAATACATCTTTGTCATTGGTGTGGCTCTTCAAGCTTTTCTTTATAATACTTGGAATATTATAGAAATATAGGAATTTGCCCACTGCCCATCTTTTCTGTTAGACTTGTAAAGTGACAGAAATTGATAATAATGTTTGCCTATGTGACACTCAAATTGTACCATATTTAAATGTGTTGGTGAGAAAAAAATGTAAACTTTACATGGAATCACAAAAGTGTGAATTACCAAAGCTCTCTTGAGCAAAAAAACAAAGCCAAAAGGATTATACTACTTGATTTCAAAACATATTATAATGCAACAATGATCTAAACAACGTGGTGTTGTGCAAAACCAGACACACAAACCTGTGGTAGACAACAGACAGCTTAGAAGTCATATATTTACTGCCCATTTACTTTTGACCAAGCTGCTAAATTAAGCATTACAGAAAGGATAGATTTTTTTGATAAATTATGCTTGAAAATTTTGATATCCATATGCAGAAGAATGAAATCAGACATCTATCCTTCATTAGTTACAGAAACAAACTTCTGAAACAGTGTAACCACTAGAAGAAAACATGGGAGAAATATTTCAGGGCATTTGAATATGATTTTTTAAAGACCTCAAAAGCACATGAAAAAAAAATCAAAGCTAACAAATGAGAATATATCAAATGGAAAAACTTCTGTGCAGCAAAGAAAACAACTGGAGAGAAAACTGACAGAGGCTGAGAAAATATTTGCAAGCTTTTTATGTCTTAGTTCCTAAAAAGTTAAATACAGAACTGCTATATAATTCAACAACCCTGATTTAGTATACAGCCAAAGGAAATGAAATCAGTATATTGAAAACATCTATGCTCCCAAATTGATTGTAGCACTTTTAACAATAATCAAAAAAGGAAACAAACAGTGTTCATAAACTGATGAATGGATATATAAAAGGTATCTACACTCAATGAACTATTATTTAGCCACAAGAATCCTGTAATTTGAGGCAACATGGACAGAATTAGAGCTCATTATACTAAATCAAATAAGCCAGAACAAATACGTAAGTATGGCATGATTTCACTCATATGTACCATCGAAAAAGTTGGTTTCATGGAAGTTGAGAGAGTAGAATGGTTACCAGAAGCTAGGGAGAGTAGAAGAGGGTAGAAGATCTTAAAAAGATTGATCAACGTATATTCAATTATAGTTGGGAGCAAGACGTTCAGGGGTGCCATTGTATATAACAATATTGTTATACATAACAATATTGGCTGTGCATTTTGAAAAACTATGGGAGAGGACTTTTGAAATTTTTTACCATGAAGAAATGATAAATACTTGAGGAAATAACAATGTTTAATCAGTTTTAAACATTATGCAATGTATACTAGTATTAAAACATTATAAGAATATATATTTTACATATAAAATTTAATATGTAAACTTCAATGTAGTCCAGTAGTCCATAAAAGTAGTGGATTATCCATAGGACTGGCAATGTCAGAAGTTGTTGACTAGAGCCTTGTACAGCTCAGCATATTAATATGACTTTACTTTTAGTACCTCTTTTTATATTTTTCTGCTGGATGGTTAAGATCAAGATAAAGCAAGATCTATATAACAAGAAATGAAACTTTTGTATCTGCCAAAGTCAGTCAAATCCCCTCAGGATTTATCCTGAAACCCTGTACTGCAGTTTGGAGATCCTTTGTCAGTGTGAGCCATGTAGATAAGTCACGGCCATTGCTTGACCAATTTGCTCTCTGTGAAAGCCTGAATTTCTCTCCATGTGGCTCTCCTTAGGCACATTCTACATCATTGATCACATTTCTCTGTGGCTCCATATTCTCCTTGATCAGAAAATTTGGGACACCACTGAGTTACAGGATGTGACAGTACAGGTTCTCTTATGTCCTGAGTCCTCATTGACCTTGAACGGCTAGGGCCAAAATGTTGGCTGTCCTTGCAGCCCTTCTTTTTACTAATTTTTGGTCTGCAAACTTAAGTTGTTAACCCTCCATAAGGGAATTAACCTTCATTAAGCTTCTCTATAACATAGGCAGTTGAGCTTAATCTCACTACCTGTCTGAATATCAAACATCTTAGACATAATATGGAACAGGTATTTTCCATCAAGTATTGATATGTTAAACTTTAAGTCCCTACAGAGTGTGAAGAAAAAAAACAAAAATTAAAAAAAAAATTTTAAAAATAATAAGCAATTACATATTTTTACACAGAAATTTAGAAATCTAACCATATACAGCATTGTAGCAGGACAGTCCTATGACTTTTCTTGTCTCTTATTTTCATTCATTACCCTTTTTTGGGACATTGGATTATTTTGCTGAATTTACATACCTACAATATTTAAATGGCAATGGAATATCCATCTTTGACAAAACTATACAAAAAAAGGGGATATAAATGAAGGACCATTTTGTATCTGTATATGCAAAATAGGATCGATATAATTTCTCTTAATTCAATGAGAAGGAAGATTTGTACTAATAGTGTTTGGACAGGCTATCATGTCTACATCTTGTACTATGAATAACTACTATGAAGAAAACAATATGCAATGTATTAATTATTGTAACTGTCCTAACCCATTTTGCTGTTTCTCAATAAAATGAATAAAAAACATAAACTTTAATGTTTAATGTGCAAGTTAAAAATAAAATTTAAAAGACAAAATAAGCTTAAATTGAAGCCAAAGTTTCTGCATTTAAAAAAGTTATATTGGTACATTTTAGATGTACATAATGATACTATTCATTATAAGGAATTTGTACCTGTACAAGATATATTTCATTGCTTCTTTTTTCCCATTCCCCTCCCATCCTTTCAACACCTCTTCACCCTTTATGTATAAAAGATTGTCTCCATTTTTCCTTATATTGCTTTTATCCTTGTCCCTTCTTGCCTTTCCCTCTCCCACTCCTTTGTTCCCATCTCATTTAACATGTTCTTCCTATTTCCCAATATCTATTATACATTTTAGTCCTTATTTACACTTTCAGCTTTTGATACCAGAGAAGCAATATGGTATTTACAAATATGTATATGATTTATTTTACTTAAGTTTATAATCTCAAAGTAAACCCATTCACCTAGAAAGGTCTCAAACTTATACTCCTTTTTGGCAGAGTTGTCCTCCATTTTATATATATAT
>NW_004524606.1:6596272-6598711 GCF_000260255.1 Octodon degus | reverse complement strand
CTTTATCTGTTCCCCAATTGATGGACACAATAAACATATGCGTGTGTAGTTGTCATGGTCTGATACTTTTAATTCTTGCAAGAAGATACAAAAAAAGGTAATAGCTCGGTCAAAGATGACATCTAGTCCTAGGTTTTTTTTTTGTTTTTTTTTTTTTTTTGCAGAACCGGGGATTGAACTCAGGCCCTTGCACTTGCCAGGGAAGCGCTTACTCCACTGAGCCATCTCCCCAGCCCCTAGTCCTAGTTTTTTGAGGAATCTCCACACCGTTTTCCACAGTGGTTGCACCAGTCTACCCTCCTACCAATAGTAGAGAAGGTTCATTTCCCCATAGCCTCACCAGCATTTGTTACTGGTTGCCTTGTTGATAATAGCCATTCTTTCTGGAGTAAGATGGGATCTCAGCATTGTTTTGATCTGCACCTCTTGAGTGCCCAGTGATGCTGAATACTTTTTTTTCAAAGTTTTATTGATAAACAGATAGCAATGAGACAGTTTCAAATCAAATTGGAAGTACAGTTTCAACAAATAATACTTTTTTAAAAATATTTATTTATTTATTTATTTAGTGTGTGTGTGGCCAGCTCAGCCCACCAGGGAGCGGGACTGGCTGGCATGTAGTGCTGGGGGATTGAACCACGGTCTCTGTGCTTTGTTTAGCTTGTTCTAAGTAGGTGCTTTAGACCACTGAGCCATCTCACCAGCCCTGATGCTGAATACTCTTTGATACTTTTATTGGCTAATACTTCTTTCTCTGAGAAGTGTCTCCATTTAGGATGTCCAATTTTGGGGCAGCAATGTGTGGAAGAGAAAGCATGCAAGTTTAAACATGTAATGTACCATATTAACAGAGCCAAGGATAAAAAAAACCATACAATCATCTCAATAAGTGCAGAAAAAATTTGACAAAGTCCATCACCCATCTATGATAAAAGCTCCACAGAAAATTTGCTTAGATGGCCTTTATCTCAATCAGTTCTGCCCTGCCCTGACATTGGGAGTTGCTGCATGGACATCAACTGCTCCAAGTTGTGTGCTCAGTTGGCCCCTCTCCACCATGGCTACTGGCCAATCACCCTTTCCCAGGGGACAACTGGATCCAAATAACTCACCAACCACTACGGTCTGCTGCATCAACCTCTCTGTTCCAGTGAGGCATTTTTTCTGTGAGGGCCTCTGGGATTGCCAGTAATCACCAATATGTCTGCCACTCCTCCCAGGCAGCAAGTCAAGGCTCAGGGAGAGAGCTAGGCCTGCTACTTTCTTTTTGTTGAAGTTCCTCTTTGCTTTTCCTGTGGGTTTCAGGTCTCGCTTCAGATACTTCCTGGGTTTCAAGGCCCAACATCTCTCCTCTTCCTCACATTGCTGTATTCCAGTGTCTGGACACAAAAATCTTAGAACGATGGTTTCTTTGCTGTTCACCACTTTACCATCTTAAAATCACCATATTGAGGGTATACATATTGCAAAGAATTTTCCCATTTTAGACTTTATTATATAACTACAAATATAGTTCATATGGCTAAAGGTAGTAATTGTTACCACAGTTTATACTTTTCTAGGCTGTGTTTGAGGCTATTATTATTGCTGATTGCACTATACTCAAGGTGACATAATTATTCTAATCGGTTGCTCTTCCTGCTATACCAAGACTGAGATTGCCTAAGGGTCACTGTCAAAGAACCAGGCTCTAGGCTCAAAAGGTAGTAACTTCTCCTCCTCAAGAAACTGAAGAGATAGGATCTTGTAACAGAATCAAAACCCAAAACCCAAGTAGATGTTTAGTAAGAGTTCTAAATACTGGCAATAAAGCTACTCGCCTTAAGCAATTTACAAGCATCAACCAAGGAATTAAATGAAAAAAAAAAGAGAAGATACTCAGGCAAAATGCAACTCCAGATTTTCAGCTCAAAGACAAACCCACGGGGCAATGAATTTTATAAACACATGGACATTAAATAACCCCCTCCTTGACTATCAATGGGTCACATATGAAATTAAAGAAGAAATTAGCCAGTCCTAGCCCAGGTCCGGTGAGTGTGTGGAGAGCTTCCTGCTAACCTGCGCCGGCGGGACCAGTCCCAGCCCAGGCGCAGCGTGGGCCGGGCCGGAACCTCTCCCACCCCCTCAGGCCACCTCCCACCACTCCACCTTAGCTGCCCCACCCCTCCCGCTGAGTAGGAATTTCTGCCGACTTCCGGGAACCCCCAGACCCAGTCCTAGCCCAGGTCTGGTGAATGTGTGGAGAGCTTCCTGCTAACCTGCGCCGGTGGGACCAGTCCCAGCCCAGGCGGAGCGTGGGCCGGACCCTCTCTCACCCCTTCGAGCCGCCCCCCACCACTCCACTTTGCTGCCCCACCCCTCCCACCCAGTAGGAATTTCTGCCGAGTTCTGGGAACCCCAGACCCAGTCCTAGTGCAGGTCCGCAGCGGGAAGGAG
>NW_004524606.1:6589097-6593013 GCF_000260255.1 Octodon degus | reverse complement strand
CTATCTGTTTATCAATAAAACTTTGAAAAAAAATAATAATAAAAAAGAAGAAATTAGACAGTTTCTGCAATTGAACAATAATGACAATACAACATACCAAAACTTAAGAGGAACAATAAAAATAGTCCTATGAGAGAAATTTATAGCAGTGAATGCCTACATCAGAAAAAGTCCCATGGAAGACAATGTGTTGGAAAAAAGGTATCTTAGTCAGTATTGAGAACATCATATGAAGTGTATCTAAGTACAATTTCACCTCAGAACCTAGAAGTCTGATAAGAGATTAAGTATGCTGCCTAAACCAATTGATTCATTAAATGACAGAACTAGGATTTGAACCCGGGCAGCCAGGCCCAAAAGCAAATATTCACTATTATTCTATATTATATTACCTATCAGGGTCCTCAACAGTAGCATGTAGTGAGTGGATACAAGAAAGAAAGAAAAAAAATGATGGAGTGAGGAAAGGAGCCAATTAACAAGAAATATGTCATTGTCAACTGCTTTTTGAGTAGTTGATTAGAATCTAATTGCTGCTGCCACAACAAAAGGAAGAAGGAATGCAAGTGTCTACACATTACAACTTATAGTTTCTCTGTGGTTATTGCTTAAATAGTTATTAAAGTGGTAATCTTGAATAATTATTTGTTGCATGCACACAAGTGAACAGCTGTGTCTGTGATACTGTGTTAGGGGAAAGTGAAAGAAAATGTAAATGAGAACATATCAGCACTATTCAATAGACCTACTATAAGGCAGGTGTGAGTCACATGTGTTAAATATGTAAGAAGTCACATTTTTAGAGTTGAACAAACTAGTGAAGTTTATTTTAATAACTTATTTAACCCAAGTAGCCCATATAATTTGACATGCAATAAAAACAAAGATTATGAGATATTTTGTTTTTAAAAATAGAGTAAATGGTATTATATCTCCAAAAAAGACTTCAAATTTCAAGGACTTAGTGGCCTATACATCCTTCATATATAAGTGGATGCAACTTGAAGATATACTCATAAACGAAAGACACCAGACCCACATGTGTAGATATTGTATAGTCTCCCTAGTATATATACAACAAAAGATGACTAGATAAAGAAATTGTGGTATTTATACATAATAGAATATTATTCAGCCATAAAGAATAATCCATTTGCAGGACAATGGATGCACTTTGAAATCATACTGTCAGGTAAAAAAGCATGGCTTTTCTTATACAAGAAATAAAATAGGGGCTGGAGAGATAGCTCAGAGGCATAAGCACCTACCTGGCCAGCACAAGGACCTGAATGCTGGCCCTGGAACTGGCAACACCTGTAATTCTAGTGCTGGGGAGGTCAAGACAGGAGGATCACAAAGAGTTTGAGATCAGCCTGGAGGCTACAAAAGTGAGCATAAGGCCAGTTGGAGCTACATAGCAAGACCAAGAAACACAAAACAAATATTTAAAGAGCAAGTAAAAGATGACAGCAAATGGAGAAAAATCCTTCTACATGGGAAGGTGATTTAAAGATGAAGAAGGGGAAGAGGGAAAGGGAAATAAATATGTATTATATACATATTATATATGTATTATATACATGATACTTATGTATAATTTATTGATTATTACATAATAATTATTACTTATGTATAATTAATAAATTATACACAAGTATCATGTGCTTAGTTGCTATACATGGTCAGTGGCTACAATCTTGGACAAGACAGATAAATAGCATGATTCATATTAAACACAATTCATTGGTCTTCTTACTATTTGTAAAAGTATTGGTAGGAAACACACTACTATATTCCTTATGGTTATCTTCAGGCTGAAAAGATTCTGGTGATTTTTGTCTGTGTTTTTAAAAAATATTCACTGATTATTACCTTTAGTGCTAAAAGAGCTGGAGAAAGGACCATTGCAGGCTCAAGGCTAGGCTGCGCAACATAGTGAGTTTGAATTTGGCCTGAACTACATAGTGAGGCCCTTTCTGAAAAATAAAACCAGACTGAAGTAACAAAAGAGAAAAAAGAAAACAAGAAAAAAACCCAAACAACTTAAAATATCAGAGAGTCCTTAGTTAGGTTCCCTTAAAAAATACAGAGATTATAACAAAGAGCAAAATGAACATATGAAACACAGAAATCTAAATTTAATGTAGGATTCTTGGTAATTCTTTTAACTAATCCAGCAATCAAAATGATGCTGGAGTTTAGGTAGGGAGTAGAAGGCCAGAGATATCCTGCAGACAACGTGGGGAGATTATCAGGACTCACATTTCTGCTAATGTAAGGGTAGTTTTTCCTGGGTAAATCTTCCCATTTCAAATAACAGCAAAAACCAAACAAAACACAAAACTAGATAAATCATCAAATGAATCTAATAGATCATATTTTTAAGTGAAATAAATGAAACTTGCATGTGCAGATATCATATTGTCTCCCTAATATAAGAAACTAAAAAAGTAAATAGGACCCAAAATCTACAATAGATACTGTGAAAGGGAAAGAGACTGCTCAAAAAGAAAGAGCAAGTGGGATGGAGGAAAGGAGAAAAGAAGGAAGGAGGGAAAAAATACATATATATATGACATTTAAGAGTTATAATTCATTTAACAAATGGGTTGTGTTTATATTGTTTAATCAGTCATGCAGCCTACATCTTGTAATCTGAGCAACTATCCTGAAGATAACAATGTGATATATTAACCCTTGTTAATCTCCTATTATCTTGTTTTGAATTTCTGTATTATTGGGGTTTTGTTTTTACTTTTGTTTTTTTTTCTGTTAAAAAAAAGATGAGAAACATTATGTAGTAAGAAATTAGCAGGCCAAGATAGGAAGGGAAGCTTAGAAATAGAATAATCAGAGAGCAGAATTTATGCTGAAGATCTTTCCAAATGTACTACAAAACTTTGAAACATTGTCAGAAAGAAATCAAAGTCCAAGAAAATACTGGGGCATTTCAGCAGGAATCTCCACAAGAGTCTGTTCCCCAAAGGGCTGCACCATCAGAGAAAGGATAGAAGGAAGATTAATTAAAACCCAAATAAAGACTGGGAATGTGGCGCACGCTCTTGGGAGGTTGTAAACATGCAGATCACTATGAGTCAGATCTAGTAGTGAGACCCTGAACATCTTGTAGACTCTTCCCTAAAATACAAAAACAGAACAAACAACAACAACAACAAAACCCAAAATCAACAACAACAACAATAACAAAAAACCAGGGCCTGAGAGATAGCTCAGTACAATAAGTGCTTTCCTGGCAAGCGCAAGGACGTGATTCAATCACTGGAACCGGGGGTAAAAAAAAGTAAAACCCAAATAAGCAGAAAGGAATTGAGATAAAAGGAAAAAACCAGTGACACAGGAAATCCCCAAGTAATACAGGGGAACCACCAGTGACATGAAACACTGTTCTTTGAATAAAACAATACAACTGACAAACTTCTAGTCAGACTGAACCCGAAGAGGGAAGCATAAATTACTCATAGCTAGAATGGAAAAGAAGACATCATTATAAATTGTATACTTTAAAAGGAGTACTAAAATGTTATAAGCAGTTTAATTTCAGTAAGTTTGATAACATAGACAAAATAGACAAGTTCTTTGAAAGCTGAAAGAAAAACCAATGCTAATTTATTAAGAAATATAAATTCAGGATAGTTTTTATTAATGTAATTCTTGAAAGATACTTGAGGTGCAGACAGCTGTATTGTGTAGAGTTATCAAGCAGTTAATGCAGAAATAATACTAACACTGCAGACTCCATCAGAAAATAAAGAAATAGTGAACATTTGCCTATTTGTTGAGTCCATCATTATCCTAACAAATTAAAACAAAGACATTAAAAGAAAGAAATCAGAGTTGAACACACCTTTTAAGTAAAAGACACAAAAATCCTCAAAGTAATAAGTCAAATATACAT
>NW_004524606.1:6588259-6588997 GCF_000260255.1 Octodon degus | reverse complement strand
TATTTTACTATTTCTGCTGGTCTATTGAAAAGAACAGTTAATGCTTAAATTTTTCCTATATCTCCTTTTTAATTTTTTGTAACATTTTCAACTAATTTTGTGTGCTTATATCTGGAAATCTGAAGAGACAACAATGTGCAATATAATGATTATTGAATTCCTATCATTTTATATAGAGAAAGTTATGTATCATTTCTAATTTTTTACTATATTTTTAAAAATTAAAAAAAATACTACATATTATGGCCAAATAGTATTTACCCCAGGACTTATGGTTAGTTTAAAATTTGAAAATCAATATAGTTCACCATATCAATAGAATAAAGGGCAAAAGACAAAGGATCATCTAAATAACAGAGAAACATTTCTGGACACAATTCAGTTCCTATTCATTAAGCAAATTCAATGCCTATTCGTTACAAAATAATCTCAACAAGCTAGCTATTGAAGAGAATTCCTTGAACCTTATAAAAGGCATGAAAAAGAATCCAGCTTTTAACCAATGGGTTCAAGAAGGAATACAAGGGAAATTAGAAAATAGCACAGAGGGCGCAGGCCCGGCGAGTGAGTGAGACGACCCGGGGCAGTGGGATCCTGAACAGACCCAGAGCGCAGGCCCAGCGAGTGAGTGAGAGGACCGGGGGTCCTTCGGATCCTGAACAGACCCAGAGAGCAGGCCGGCGAGCTGCAGGCCCAGCACGGAACCCTTCAGCAGAACTCCCTGCAAAGAGGCTAGAG
>NW_004524606.1:6578380-6586145 GCF_000260255.1 Octodon degus | reverse complement strand
CTTATGTTTTACTCTTAATACTTTTTTGCTATCATGAAAACTTTTTCTTAGTTCAATTGTTTTGAAACATTTAATTTTCTGAATATTGCTTAATCTTAACTTTTGTTCTAAGATTTATACTGTATCTTTGACTTACAATTTATTTAAAAAGACATTGTATGATATCTTCTCCTAGTATTAGAAACTTTAAAAAGTATATTTCCATTATACTTTTTAAAAAATGACAACTGCCTGTGAGCTAGGGAAAAGGTACTCATCAGAAACATGTACCTCATACCTTGACTGTAGATATCCCAGCCTCTGGAACTGTGAGAAATACAGTACATTTGCTGTTTAAACCATCCTCTGTTATACAACCTGAGGCAACTGGCACACAAGGAAACTACCACAATTCATTTTTATCTATGTAATATAATAGTAATACCATAACCTGATGGATAATACTACCCTCAAAGTTATGGACTAATATCTTTATATTTTAAAAACCTTAAAAATGGATTGGGACTCAAATCCAGTGGTAGTTTGTTTGCCTTGAATAACCAAGACTGTGGGTTCAGTGCCCTATACCACCAGAACAAAATAACAAATAAACAACCACCCTCCACTCATCCCTTTTTTCAAGCTCAGGAGAAAGGAGAAAGCTGAACGCTGCCACAGACCCTGTGTTAACTTTGGATTTAACCGATGGCCAGCAAAAAATTTCTTCCAAGCAGAGGTCCTGCAGCCTGCTAATCCAACATGCGTCCCGATCTTTCCTCATCACCTCGGGAAAATGACTCAAGTCCTGTGAGCCTCGGGTTCCTACTTTGAAAAATAGGAATGTCCCTCTACCAAGGAGCTGTTAAGAAGAATAAATACATTATTACATTTAAAAAAAAAATAAACAACCACCCTCACATAAAATAAAACCACAAAGGAAATGTTATCAAATGAACTATCAAAATATTCAAAGAATTAACATGACATTGTAGTGTTTATGTGTAGCAAGAACAGCTACACATTAATTTTCCTGATATACTATGAATATGAATAGGATAAAAGAGGGATTCAAGTCTATTCTGCAGCAGGCCAATCATATATTACCCTGTGTGAGAAAAATAGCTTTTGATTTCCAGTATTAAATTCTTGTTACTGTAATTGAATAAGGATGACTGTGTTTTAAGAATTGGTTGGTGGCACTGTTTTATCTGTTTAAGTTTAACCCATATAAAAGATGTGACTAACACCTGTGTAACATACAGAATTATACACTTAAAGCACCTATAAAAGTAGCAATAAACAGATGATGTCTGGATGGGGTTTGCTTTTTCAAATTTATGAGACCAAAAAGCAGGTGTTTCTGAATAGTTTCAGTTAAAAGATCAAGGGATGGATTTTTCAACAACCCCCCTCAAATTCTACTAGATTTAAAGCAGACAGCTCTTAGGGCAAAAGCAATTTCATTTGGAATAGAAGCAAACTTATGACAGCCTTTTAACAAATAGAGATGTTAGTTTAGGTTCATATAGAAGAGAATATCACTTGGAAAAGTATAATTTATACAGTCATCTCTTGATTCCAGTGCGGGATTACTTCTAGGAATCCACATGGACATCGCAATCCTCAAATACTCAGTTCTCTTATGGAACCTATACATGTCCTCCTTTGTACTTTCAATCATCCCTAGATGACTTACAATGCTGAGTACAAAGGAAATGCTATGTAAATAGGTGTTATACTGTGTTGTCTTGGGAATAATGCTAAGAATTTGAAAAGTCTGTAATGTGCTCAGTATAGATGTAATTTTTTCCACCTATTTTTTAATCCATGGTTGTTTGAAGTAGTGGATGTGGAACTTGTGGATATGGAGGGCCAGACACACGCACTTTAAAGAGGAGCACTACTCCTGATTCCATAAATCGTAATGAAATCATTTAAATACATGAGGAGTGGCATTTATTTCAAGATATCAAGATCTGAGCAACATAATAAAACAGAACCCTGTGAGATATGTAAGCTTAAAGACTCATCATAGGAAATTTGAGAGCCCTGCAGCAGGAGGGAGAAGGCTAGACTTGGCCTGTATCATCCTTGTGTTGATTACGGAGCCTCTCATTGGCCTAGTTTCTTTATACCTGTCACTGTTTTTCAGAGGCCCCAGAACACCCCAAGCACATATCAGTGCATAGCACCGGGTAAGAGTGTGGGATGGTACCCAAGTAACTGGAGTTCAGCCCCAATTTATCCACAGAGTGGCTCGGATACTGTGGGTATTCATCTAATCCCTGTATTTCAACATCCTCTTCTGTAAAGAGGGCTGGAACTCCTATTTTATAGGCATAGGTGAATAAAGACAAGTTGATTTAATATTCTATATTCTGATATTTAGAGGGGCAGTAATTTAATCTCTTTTTTAATCTGAAGGAAACTGTTCTTTAAAAAACAGTAATAATAAAAATTTGCTTATATACATTAGTCATTTAACTATTACCTATAGTACCCTGGGAGGTACGTATTATTTCCATATTATGGATCAAGAAGCTCGGACTAGAAAGGACAAGAAACTTGTTCAAATAGCAAATACATAGCTTCTATGATATTCCATGTCTAACTTATTCTTGAGCTTAATTTTTAATCACTATCATTTGACTTTATAATTAACTACATATGTAAGATGTTTTGCATATATTACACATTTTACCTAAAAAATCACATTAAAATAAAGCCTTAATTTTCTTCTCCTGATCTTAATTGATGTGGCTAGTTTAGTGGCATATAAAGCTGGTTTCTTAGAGAGTGAGAATAATTATAAACCTCTAAGGAATCAGTAAATGGTGAAGTTTGTCAAAAACTAAAATATTACAAAGGCAGTTGCTATTAATTTTTAAATAATTGCTGGATCTTAGTTCTGTCAACATAATGCTACATATATATTCTGTCTAATTTGATGGGAATGAACTTCAAAAACAGATTGAGTCTTTTTAGTTTTTTACTCAAAGATAATTAGGTTGAAATATAGAAGATGGAAATAAATCACAAATATTGTTATTTCAAAGGCATTTCTTTTCACTTGCTTCTGATTTGCTTGAAGTCTTGGTTCATAAAAAAGTAAAACCCCATCTGTATGTAAGCTTTGTACAGTTTGCCCAGAAAAAAACATTCTAATTGTTTAGCCCATAGATGGTAATGTCTGAAGTTCCATCTCCTCTTATTTGACAGTGATATCTTGGAATCTCATGAGGATAAACAGCAAATAAGGCAATGTGGTAAAACTCAGAAATATCGAGAGGTCAAAGATGAAGTGAGAGATGTCTTTTTCTTTTTAAGCCTGAGAGAAATAATGAGTTTTGCTTGCTGTAGTGAAAGACCAGAGGACGCTTTAGGTTTTTCTCATGATTTGGTTGTGTGGGTGGAAGTTTTCATTGGCTTAGAAGCAACGCTAAAGAGCTCCGTATTTCTCTGCTAGCTTCAAGTGCGATATTACCCCATAGAGCAACACACACATCTGGGTAGTACTTATAGAAATGAAATAAACATCTGTCTAACAAAACTCCAAATTTACCTGAAAGGCTTCCAGTTTTACTGGAGATTTCTACCTCTAGTAAAACCTCTATGTGGGCCCATGTCCAGAAGCCCTCAAGAAGGACCAAGTGGGTTACTCTCTTGTGCCTTTGGCTGATACATCACATATCATTTATTTTAGTCATCTGAATAATTATTCCTGTCTTACTCTTGTCTCATTGCTGGGACAAATACCCGACACTCAAAATGAAGGAAGGAAAGGTTTATTTAGCTCACAGTTACTGGAGGTTTCAGTCCATATTCAGCTGACTGTAAGGCAGAGGGGCACAAGGCAGAGAACAACCTTTGATGACACTGGGAAAGAGCAAGAGCACAAAAGAAGGAGCAGCAGCAGCTCAAGCAGTTAACTTCTCTCTCCTCCTTACATTGAAATGCAAATTACTGCCCCAGGGCAGGTGCAGCATCCACACCACAATAATCAATCCAAAAACACCAGAAGCTGCCCCAAGACTGCATGAGGCTTTGGGGGGGGACACCTATACACAAACCACAATTCCTGACGCTCTTCATGTATTTCTTTTTACTGGTCAATATCAATAATAAAACAATGACCTGAATATTTATTTCCTCATTTTGTCAGTCCTGCTGGATTCACAAGCCATATACAGATTGATTTTATTTAGGTTCTATGGTGGTCAAGGAAGAAAAAGTCCAAATTTCTTGGGAAAAATTTCTATCTTTTCCAAATTGCAGACTTTCCCTGCATATCTTTTAATAAAACATTTTTAAACCTGACCAAACTGCCAGAAAGAAATTCATAATGAAAGGTTTCCTTTGTATCACTTCCCATTTTTTACCTCATTACTATGACAAAAAGTGTATTAGTGTCTGAACATTTCATCAGTTCTGAGAACTGTGGCTGTAGGCAGTTCATAAAATGGAAATTAGTGACTGGTTTATCTTATTTGCCTATGTGCCACACCCACATCTGTTTTATTTGCATTGCAAATTACCACTCAATTCTTCTATGTACTTGTAATACTGGGAGGGGGTAAGGGAGCTAAGGCGAGTGGTAGGGGAAGGCCTTGTTTTCCTGTGCCGATTTGGTTTTTTTTTTTTTTTTTTTTTCTTTTTGAATAGACAAAAACTGGGGCTGGGGAGATAGCTCAGTAGAATAAGCGCTTGCCTGGCAATTGCAAGGGCCTGAGTTCAACCCCTGGTTCTGCAAAAAAAAAAAAAAAAAAAGACAAAAACTAATTGCAAAATATTCAATTATTCTAAAATAATATTGTCTTGGTTACTTTTCTCAAATTGCTGGGATAAATACCCGACACCCAAAATTAAGGAGGGAAATTTTTTTTCTTTCTTTTATGATTTTTTTAAAAAAATTTTTTAAATTTTTTGTATTTTTTAGGGAAGTGTCTACAGAGTGTTCAGGGTCTCACTACTAGATTGGATTCCCAGTGATTCTCATGTTTACAGCCTCCTAAGCACTGGGCTTATAGGCATGTGCCATCAGGCCCAGTCTCAATGGCCATCTCAGTGTGCCCTGGGGTTGAAGCCAGCATGGCAGGCCCAGGGATAGAAACCCCTCATCCCTATGCCTGCCTGCTGGCGCTTTAATCCACTGAGCTATTTGGCTGGCTTTAAGGAAGGAAAGTTTTATTTAGCTCACAGTCAGTGGGGGCTTCAGTCCATCCTCAGGTGGCTGTAAGGCAGAGTGGCATGTGGCAGAGGGCAGCAGTTCATGGTGGTGGAAAAGAGCAAAATAGCAAGAGCAAGAGGGAGGAGTAGCGGCAACAATGGTTGCAGAGAGCAAGTCTGTCTTCCTTATGTTGCATTCAGGCTATTTGCCTCAGGCTGGGTATAGCACTCACACCCATAATCCCAGCACTGGATCCTGAATTAATCACAAACTCTAGAAGTCTGCCCCATAACTGCACGAGGCTTTAGGGGGACAACTAGACACAAACCATAACAAATATCTTACATATCCTTGTCTACTGTCATTGGCATTTATATTCTGTCTCTCAAAATTTGTTCTAGTTCTGCATTGAATGAATTATCTTCCTGTATGGATCAGATATCAGAATCATTTGTGTGGAAAAAATTTCGACTCTCAAGGTGAAATTGATCTGGCAGATTATGGCGGCAACTTGAAACAACTCATTTTATTTTCCTTCCCTTATGTTAGAGCTCTATGCAAGTTGGTAGGGACCACCAGGACCTGCACAACTATTTCTTAACATAAAGTGCTTCTTTGGCTCAGCAAAGAGTCTTCTGTAGGACAATAAACAATTATCTGGACTACTACATATCTCTTATATGAGACAGGCCTTGTGGAAGTTTTCAAGGTCTACTTAAAAAAGACACATATCCAAACACAAACATTGACCTTTGACAGTCCTGATGGCATGGGATGGGATGTTTACCAACACATAGGCCAGTCATGGCAGGGTAGCAGGTACCAAATCCACATATTCTCTTAAGAGAATGTTTTGCCTATTCTCTGTGATAGCACAAGGGCTTCATCATTAAATCACAAATGAAAATGACCCAGCTTTCAGTCACGGAGGGGGTCCTAATTAATGAATCAAAAAGCTGGTTCTTTGAAAGATTACATAAAATGGATAAGTCCCTAGTTAATCTCATCAAAAAGAGGAAAGAAAAATCTCAAATATAAGCAAATATAAGCAATGAAATGAAAAGGGTATAATTACCACAGACCCAGTGGAAATTCAGAAGATCATCAATAGCTACTTTGAGAATCTTTACTCTCACAGAATAGGAAGACACAGAAAAAATGGACAGATTCCTAGAAAGGTACAAATTACCAAAACTGAACAGGGATTTCCTGAGCAGCTGGAATTATCATGGCAGCGGAGAACAAGTTGATACGTGCTAACAAATTTATTGTGGAAGAAGGTGGTGATCAATTCTGCAACTTTTGACTGCAGCAAACCTTCAGAAGGAGGAAGATTCACCAAGTGAGAAGTCGTCTTCCACATAATTGGTATAATAACATTAAGGCCCTGGGATCTGGTGCTCATGCTTTGGATAGATATCAACCTACTATTCATCCTGACATTTGGAAAGTAATTTTCAAATAGATTCTTTCCTGCTTCCTTTCCCACTCCCCCCCCCCCCGGCACCACTTGCACCTTTATGAAGGCAGGAAACTTATTTCATTCAACAGACTATATTTACTGACTGACAGAGACCCTGGTGCACCCAGTCACTGGAGGAAATACAAATGATCCTCCAAGGAATTACTTCAGGGTGGGAAAGGAAAAGCCTTATGCTCAGAGAAAATGAATAAACAATTTTGCTTTATGAATATTTTAGAAGATCACTGGATTCTGTAACAGCCAAAAATATTTTTCAGGGTAGAAGCTTTAAAGCAAAATAGAATTTTAGTAGGCATTTTATCTATCTATCTTTTTTAATAGTTAGCTGGTTACACTAATTTGTGTGGGTATGTGTTTCTCCTCATGGAAAAGGAAACCTCAAACTTTGCAAACATTAGAATCATCCAGGGAATGAGAACACTAGAAAAGCAGACTTGGGCATCTTTCCATAGTGTCTGTGCTTTCTTATATCCAGAAATAGTTTGGAGTCTCTCCATGGGTTATGTCCTCTTGAGAAGATAGTCGGAGACTGTAAAGAGTAACAGTTTCTAACCATAATGAACATTTAGAAATACTAATTCATCTCACAGCCATAGAATTGGAAATGGAACTAAGATTTGGATAAAGATGGGGCTTCTGGGTTGCTGTTTTGGGCAGCCCGCGCAGGGCTGGAGAAGGGCTGCTGCTGAGAGCCAGGCAGCATGAGCTAACTGCAGCCAGCTGGGACGGGAAGTGGGGGAGACTGGGTGGAGTGAGTCCGCACTGGGAGAGTGATAGTGCAGTCTCTGCGGGCTTTTTTTTTTTTTTAATCAAATTGGTAGGACAGTTTCAATAATTCACACATTGCATACATTCTTCCTAGTAGTTAATTGCTGTACAAGATGCGGACAAGATATCCTATTTACAAACGCCATTAGAACAAATCGCTTTATTCATTAAGAGAATGTAACTATATGTCTATCCTAACCACTTTGAATACACAGATACAAAATGGACATTCATCTGTATACCCTTTTTTGTTAAGTTCTGTTATTTGAATATTATAGGTGTGTAAACTCAGAAAAATATTCTAAGAGTCCAGTAGCTCATAATAGTATTGGGTCTTCCCCTTCACTGGCAATGTCAGAAATTGTTGA
>NW_004524606.1:6573255-6575003 GCF_000260255.1 Octodon degus | reverse complement strand
ATATGGTTGGCCCCGTTGTCAAAGATAAGGTGGCTGAGTGTGTTCATAGTGGGTCAGTATCTTCTAATCTATTCCTTTGATCCTCAGGTCTATTTTGATGCCAGTACCATGCTGATTTTATCACAGTAGCTTTGTAGCATAATTTCAGGTCAGGAATGGTAATGCCTCCTGCCTTGTCTTTATTGCCAAGGATTGTCTTTGATATTCTAGGTCTTTTTTGGTTCGAAATAAATTTTAGGAATTATATCTCTAGCTCTGTGAGGAATGTTTTTCGTAGTCTGATAGGGATTGCATTAAATCTGTACAGCAATTTTGCGAGTATGGCCTTCTCAAAGTTGGTTCTTCCTATCCAGGAGCATGGGCTATCTTTCCATTTTCTGAAATCCTCTACGATCTCTTTTTTCAGAGTACTGTAATTTTCCTTGAAACAATCTTTGACTTCTTTAGTTAGATGAATTCCAAGCTATTTCATCTTCCTCGGTGCTATTGTAAAAGGTATTGTTCTTATAATTTCCCTTTCAATGTGTTTGTTGTCTGTGTAGAGGAATGCTATTGACTTTTGAATATTGACTTTATAACCTGCTATACTACTGAATGTCTGTATTAATTGTAGTAGCTTCTGGTGGAGTTGTTTTGGGTCTTCCAAGTAAAGTATCATGTCATCTGCAAATAAAGATAATTTAACTTCTTCTTTGCCTATTCTTATTCCCTTTATTTCTTTCTCTTGTCTAATGGCTATAGCTAATGATTCCAGAACAATATTGAATAGGAGTGGTGAGATAGGACACCCTTTTCTTGTACGAGATCTATGAGTAAAAGATTTCACTTTTTCTCCATTTAGGATTATGTTAGCTGTTGGATTTTCATAAATGGCTTTTAGGAGATTGAAGTAGAGGCCATCTATTCCAATTTTCTGTAGGGCTTTGAATATGAATGAGTATTGGAGTTTGTCAAAAGCCTTTTCTGCATCAATGGATATGAACATGTGGTTTTTAATTTTCGCTCTATTGCATTTATAGATTTTTGAACATTGAACCATCCTTGCATCCCTGGGATGAATCTTACCTGGTCATGGTGTATGATCTTCTGGATGATTTGCTGTATTCTATTTGCTAGGATTTTATTGAGGATTTTGGCATCTGTGTTCATGAGGGAGATTGGCCTATAGTTCTCTTTCTTAGTTTTATCTTTCCCTGGTTTTGGTATCAGTATAATACTTGCCTCCAGGAATGATTTTGGGGGGATTGCTTCCTTTTCAATTTCATGGAAGAGTTTGACGAGTATAGGGACTACATCTTCTGTAAATGTCTTGTAGAATTCAGCTGTGAATCCATCCAGACCAGGACTTCTCTTTGCTGGTACGTTTTTAATTACATCTCGTATTTCATTGCCTATCATTGGGCTTTTGAGAGTGGTTATATCTTGATGATTCAGTTGTGGTAATTTGTACCTTTCTAAGAATCTGTCATTTCTTCTCTGTCTTCTGTTCTTTGAGAGTAAATATTCTCAAAGTAGCTATTGATAATCTTTTGTATTTCCACTGATCTGTGGTAATTACGCCTTTATCATTCCTTATTGCTTGTATTAGAATTTTTTCTTTTTTCTTTTTGATGAGGTTAGCTAAGGGTTTATCGCTTTTATTTAATCTTTCAAAGAACCAGTGTTTTGTTTAATTCTTTGAATTATTTTCTTCGTCTCAATTGAATTAATTTCTGCTCTAATCTTTATGATTTCTTCCTTTCTTTGGG
>NW_004524606.1:6571726-6573155 GCF_000260255.1 Octodon degus | reverse complement strand
ACAACCTTGAAGCAGGACAGTCCCACAATATTCCTTTTCCTGTCTCTTGCTTTCCTTCACCACCGCCTTCTTCTTGAAAAGCCATCTACCTGAGAGACATCATAGCAGCAACTGTCATGTCATGACAAGCAGCCCATATTCAGAAGACCAGAATGACAGGCATTCCAAGCATGAAACTCCTATTACAAATTACCATCTGCAGTTCAGTTGCTTAGTTTACAGGTATCAGTATATATAGTTAGTCAAGGTGAGAATCTTTCCAATTTATGGCTAGATTAAAAAATCTGAAATTCTCAGGATCATTGCCTTGCCTATCTTCTACATATAACCGTATAAGTCTGTGGGCTTTGGACCCCGATTTTGCTTCCCCTCTGCCATGGGAATCTGTAGGTTCCTTATTTTTTCTAAACAAGATATTGATCTGAGCAATATTCAGGCAAAAGCAACATTGTGCATGTTAAATAATTTAATGTCAGATTTAGATGGAATAAAGTCAGATTTTGTGCATTTATTTTAAAATCTTCAGGTTTTCCATATCACTGCTTATCTTCACTGTCTTCATGTTTTGACGTGGCATCTGATGCATGTATTTTTTGACTAGTGCTATTATAAAATGTTTCCAAATGAAGAAAATTAAAAGTTGCACTAGGTATATGAGGTGATTAAAATGTTAATTAGCTTGATTACAGTAATCATTTCACAACTTATGTATATCTCAAAACATGATTTATACCTTAAATGATTGTTAATTATACTCAATAAAAAACAAAAAGCTTACACATTTAAATAAAAATTAATATAATTTTTTAGGTATTATACTGGAAGATCTTGGTTCCCAAGAATCTACATTTTGAAAGCACTCCTGGTACCTGTGCCACCAATGAAGCCTGAGCTACAATTTAGAAAATGATACATGTACTGCAAAGATTTCTATACTGCAAAACAGTACCTTACTCTTTGGGGAAGCCTCAGGATTGAGTTCAGAGCATGAAACAAGGCAGGTGGTCAATAAACATGGATGGGGGCTGGGGATATGGCTCAGTGGAATATGCACTTTCCTGTAGAAGTGCAAGGGCCTGAGTTCAAACCCGGTTCTGCCAAAAATAAATAAATAAATAAATAAAAATTAAAAAAATATAAAAAATAAACAAACATGGATGGCTGAAAAGATGAATCATTCTATTTTATTTTACCACATAGTCCTTTTCAATATAAAGCAAAAATAAAACACATTTCAACCCTACAATCTGCTGGCATGCTTTGTTTTTACAAGATGCATGCAGGCTATAAGAGTATGTAGCCAAGAGTCTTTAAGAACATTTGGTTGGGAGAAATAGAAAATCAGACTCCAGAGGATTTTCTGCCGAGATCTGGGAGCCCCCAGACCCAGTCCTAGCCCAGGCACAGCTCAAGACTGGCATACACGCCT
>NW_004524606.1:6552588-6568325 GCF_000260255.1 Octodon degus | reverse complement strand
CAATAATTTCTGACATTGCCAGTTAAACAGAAGACCCAATGCTATTATGGGCTACTGGACTCTTTTAGAGTATTTTGCTGAGTTTACGCACCATTCAATAATGGAACTCAGAAAAAATGGGGTATACCAATGAATGTCCATTTTGTATCTGTGTATTCATAGTGGTTAGGATAGATATATAGTTGCATTCTCTTAATGAATAGAATGAATTGTTCTAATCGTGTTTGTAAATAGGATCACAAGTCCACTTCTTGTACAGCAATTAACCACTGAGAAGAATATATTCAGTGTATTATTTGTTGAAACTGTACTTCCGATTAGATTTGAAACTCTCTCATTGCTATCTGTTTATCAGTAAAACTTTGAAAAAAAAAAATCAGACTCCAATGAAGAGCTTGAAAGCCCAGAAATTGAGTTACACTGCTGAGTACTGCAGCAGCCCTTGTCTTTTCAGATCCTCACATGTTTCCTTAGTTACAACATTCCCACCAGAGTCTTTATAACTCTTCCTCAGTGTCAGGCTGCCGTCCCTCCGAAGCCTTTTGCAGTTTGAGATTAGCCCACAAAGGGGCAGCATCTTCAGTCTGTGTCACATTAGAAAAGTGAGTGGAATGCCCAACCACCTCACACCATGAGCGTGTGGGCCTGTAGCTTATACAGCCAGAAGGGGATGGGTTTGCCAGCCCAGTCCAGCCCGGGGGCAGGTTTTGGCGGTTGTAAATGTTCTCATTCTCTTCATCTTCACTTTCTCTCTCACTGACCTTCTCTTCCTCTTCTTGCTCTTCTCCTGTCCTGGCTTGCTTGCCTTGCACATTTTCATGAGTGAGCTGTCGCTGTTCCCCAAGAGTCTCATTATATTTGTAGATGTGGGCTTGTAGGAAAGCAGTGTCCTTGCTCCTCTCAAGTGTGTCACTAGGTACTCCATGATTTGGGTTTTCTGGCAAACAGGGAGGTCACCCATGATTCTCAGGACTTCCTTTTGGTGCTAAACAGCCTCTCGGCTCTCTCTCAGGGGTGCCACCACGTTTTAGGACTAAAGCTAGGAGTGCAGATTTCAATCCCCTAGACCCAGAGAGGCCAACTCCTCTCAGGAGGAAAATGCAGACCGGTGGGCTGGGCACCAGCATGGGTCAGGGTACTGCTTATCACTTCAGCCATGCAGGAAAGGTGCCATTTTCCCATTTCTTCTCAAACTCAGTCTGTATCTGCCCCCAAAGTTCATTCTAATCTCGAAGAGGCTTCACTCTGTCTGGATAATCCTGAAGACACTCAAGCAGCATTTCAAGTATCTGTTGTACTCTGCATTCTTCCTTTCCTTAGGAATGTCAAATAACTGGTCAAAGTGTGACAAGTATGTGATTATGTAATATAATCCGGCTTCTCTGAAGCCTTCAGGTTAACGTACAGTCATGGAGATTGAGGAAATGCCATCTCCCTCTTCGTCTGTGCCCTTTCACTTGCATTCCACCAAAGAATGACTTGGTCCCATGTTGGGGAAAGACTCATGAGCCCTGGCCGCAAAGATACCAGGACACTCAATGTAAGCAAAATGAGGGCTAGAGCAAAAGGCTGCTGCCCCATCGTCAGTCTTTATTTTTATATATACTGAGTCTCAGCCTTTGGGTTACTTTAGGTGAACATAACAAGATCCCATTATATGTGTCCAAAGTTGTTTCTGCTGTGACATGCAGCTGCTAGGTACCTGTGGACAGGGACAAGAAAACAGGATGACCTTGTGCAGTTCCAAGTGTTTTTGGTTACTGCCTCTGTTGTTATAGTCCTGTTTTCCTATCTCTTGTCCTACATGCTCTGCAGGTCATTCTGCACATCTCTATTTTAACTCCTTCTTATTCCAACAGTCCCAAATATCAGCAGCATTGAGGTTGGCCTAAGATTCATCATTTCAGTGTCACCACCAAGGAACTATAGAGACAATTCTAGAGCAGCAGCAGTGGTACTGTGAGGAGAAGGAACGGCTCATGGACATAGTAGTGAAAGAGATGCTCACTAAGCAGCCCATGCTCTGGGACCAGATCAATTTGGACCACCATACTCAGGCCATGCAAGATAGGTGTATGGTGGTCTATGGGAACCTGAGGCACTTGTATGACATGGATGGGTTAGGAAAGAAGGAGCTCAATGCCATTTCAGGACTCATTGAATTTGCTGAATTTTATAATGGACTCAAACAAATAAAGGAATTACACTAGGAGCACCCAAATGAACATGGTGTGCCAATGAATTTTAGGAGCTCCTGAAAGCTCAAGAGAATCCAAATGAAGAGCACAAAGAGCTCCTCCTTTCCTAGCCCATCCGTGTCAAAGAAGTCCCTCAGGTTCCCATTGACTTCCATATACGTACCTTGCACAGCCTGAGTGCAGTGGTCCAAATTGATCTGGTCCCAGAGTGTGGGTTGCTTAGTGAGCATCTCTTTTTCTACTATGTTCATGAGCTGTTCATTATCCTTACAGTACCACTGCTGCTGCTCTAGATTTATCTCTATAGTTCCTTAGCAGCAGCACCACAATGATGAATCGTAGGCCAACTTCAATGCTGCTGACATTTAGGACAAAGTCATTCTTTGTCATGGGAACTATCCTGGTCAGGTAGGACATTTAGGAGTATCCCTGACCTTTACGCATTAAATTCTAGAACTTTCTTTAGTTGCAACAAACCATAATGTGACCAGGCATTATCAACTGTCACCTGTGGGCTAAATCACTTTGTTTGAACTAGTTTCCTGGACTGAAGCAACAGCACAAGAGATCTCTATTGCATTTGTGCAACGCATAATCTGCATTAAATAAGCATTTAAACCAGCACTTAAAATACAGACATTGCTGAAAACTATTTTGTATGTTACTTTTTAAAAATGACCTTCAGAGGAAGTGGAGAAGGCAAAGACTATAGCTTTTAACAGAAAGGGTTGTTGGACGGCCCTTTTTGTAAGGTTATATAATTATTTTCTCCTTCAGAATGGTTATCTCAGTATAAGAAAAAGTTTAATCAGATTTTGAGCATCCCTAGTGGAAGTCTTGTCCCTAATTTAGGAAAAAATGTTATGTGCTATAATTTATCAGTGTGATTCCCATTAATTCAGTGGGAAGCCAGTGAATAAATCCATACACAAGACTTGAAAATGTAACCTTGGATGTGATCCACTTGTTATATTCATGAGAGTCATAATGATTGCCTGTACGTGGACACATTTTTTCATCTTTCCCTTCAGAAACTTAAAGCCACACATACTAAGCACAAGGAACTCTCTTTGCCAAGAAATCAAGTAAAAAATGGGACTTAATAAAGTGCCAAGATGTTTTCTGCACTCTGTTTTTTAAGCATGTAACTACTCTGATAACTTCAGCTGAACAAGGGACTTTCCCTGGGGTCAGGTAACTGGAAGTATGTGATGCTGGGCTCTTTTGCACCACTGTCAAACACCAGACTGAGCGACCTCACACAGGTTGGTAACATCTTTTTTTTTTTTTTTTTGGTTGGTAACATCTTGTATTGAATTCTTCCATGCATCTGAGGTTCAGAGTAATAAATTGGAAATTTGGAAAGACCGATAAAGCAAATAATCAATAGGGAATCTAGCCTGCAATCTGCCCACATTCTACACAAGTATAGCCATGGCTGTTATCAATAACTACAACACTACTAAATAACACCGTTTTGTAGGACAAGCACTGTCATTACTGCTACACACTTCCACAATACAACACTATTACTATATGGTCAAAGCAACCGTGGTTACTACCACATTGCCAGAACAGTAATGGATACAATTATAACTATAAAACTATTACTCTGCCTCCTTTTCTTCCTCTATTTCTTGAAAAAAAATCACTGTGCTGAGACTCTCCTATATTTCATGAACTGTAGACAATCCTTTAAGATAAGTCATATAAAGCCATCTTTCAAAACTTAAGAGTTTGATTAATGTGCTCACTGAAAGCAGTATTTGTTGACAAGTGAATTTATGGTGGGGCTGTGGGTCCTTGATGCCGTGACATGCTGCCATACAGTGATTCCCATGCATGCAGCTGTATGACCCAGGCTTCACCTGCCTAGAATGTAGTCTTATTGCTATACAATGCCAAAATGGACTCAATAATCCAAAAGCAGTTTCCTCTACTTGCTGTTAGGGTGATGCATACTCATATTATGTGGGTTTAGGCCAGCATGGCCTCACACAGTGACATGGAACTGAATGTTCAAGGGCATTCCCATCCTCCAGGTTCCCATAGGGACGGCCAGCTGGAGCTGTGGCCCCAGCCAACAGGTGATAATTGAATTTGCTCTCCTTTGACCAACAGACCAGGGTTGAGAGAAGAATCCTCAGAATCGACTGGTTGTGAATTTTTAATTCAAATTTGCCTTTTTTGAGGTTCAAAAATGACGGCTTTGGAAAACTCATATTAGGGGGTCCTTCAACATGTTATTTTAAGACTGAGGAAGGATTAAATGGTGGAGAGAATGAATTCAGACCTATGTGCAAGTATAAGAATTGCAAATGACAACAATATGCAATGACTGTTATATATAATGGCAAAAACCTGGATGCCGCTTATATGCCCTTCAAGAAGGGACACAGACAAAAATCATGAAATCTAAAACATCACACTGTACAGCCACTAAAATTTTGTGTAATTCTATATTTGACACCAGACAAACATTCACCTTACAGTAAATGCCAAGATGTGGTACCTCAGTTCACGAGCTTAATTCTTTCCATGATTATAGCCATAAACCAAACTGGCTGAGATACAAGTCCTGTTATCCCACAAGGCTAACACTGGACTTTTTGTTTTTATATAAATTTCAAATAAGTACAAAAATGTAAAGCAGTTTCTGACGTGGAGACACTTAAGATGCAGGGAGCTACACATATATGCTAGTGATGTAGAATTTGAAATTATTTTCCATCTCAAGTTTGCAAATTGTGTGATTTAATTTGTATGCCACTGTGGAGAACCAAACCTGTTTTTTTTTTCAAACCTGTTTTTTAAAAAACTTAAATCTCCTATATGATCAGCCACATTACTTGTTAGCTTTGATTCTGAACAACTGGTGGTTTCTCATTAAAATCAAATCCTCCCAGGAGGAAAAGGGCTAAACCTGCAGGTGCAAAAGGACTACCTATAAGTTACAACAGCAGATCATGTGCGTGTCACCAGAGTAAGTTCCAAGCTTCAATGACAGCTACTTTAAACAAAATAATACCTATTTGAATATATATTTTCTAAATTATGAGCTAGGAAAAGTATTACTTTTAATCATGCAGGTGACAGAAAGATACAGTCTATGCCCTTTTTATATTAGTTTTATGTCATTTTCAAATTAAGTCCTTCCCATCTTTGGTTTGGCCCCTCAGACCAGATTTGACTTGCTGATCCATTTTCCTCCATCTACTTCTTTGAGCAAAATGCATTCAGGGCTCATGCTTTCCTAGAGGCCTGGAGGCATTCTAATGGCACCAGTCAGCAAATGAGCTTAATTGATCCTGCTGGGCCCTCATTTGTGCAGGAATGGCCAGGAGCTGCTGTCTCAGTTCTCTTCTGACAATTATCATTTTGGAAAAATGCATTTCAATCTGATTTTATTTGCTGAAGAAATATTAATTTTTGCCTTATTCAGTGTATATTGATCATTTGATTACAAGCATTCCCAATTTAAAGGACCGGTTTCCCTGATTCTGCCTGTATTTGACTAGAACACTAGCTGCTTTTCAAATAGTTTCCATGGTTTTCAAACACCTTCTCACAGCCCGCCCCCTCCATCCTGCTAGTGTGTGAGAAAGAAGCAAAAAAGATATTTATAAGTGGATTAAGAACTAGCCTGAAGTTGATATCAAACTTAGATTCAGCAGGAGAGAAAGCTATTTTTCTAGTTGCTGTGCGACTCTCACTGCCGAGGTTTGTTGCTTTGGTCATTTTCTTAGGTGCCAGGACTCAACTAGTTATTTTGCTTCCCACATCAAAGCAAACACATTCCTCAAAATATTGCCCAGTGCTGGAAGTGTTAGCCTGCCAAACTTGTCCCAGCACAAACACTGAACAAAGTAGCTCTCGTCTTCTGCCTATTTCTGGCTGTCCTACCATGTCCCTTGGCCTAGTCACCACTGTCTCACCTTCCCAGACACCTAATGCCATGTTTTTTCTTCTCAAAACACCAACATTCCTGCTTAACCCATTTAACTAATAACCATACTAATTCCATCTCTCAATTAAATCAGTAACAAGCAAAAGAATCATGGAAGCTAAAGGTCTCTACTCTTCTCCTGAACTTAACCAACTAGTTTTTATCTTGAATTCTATCTAGATCTTTTAACTGAAATTAGCAAGCTAACTATCTTACACTTTCCCCCCTTTGCCTCCTCTTTGTTGTCCTTTTTCACATTACTGTAGTTTTTATTGTAGAGGCCTTTCACTTCTTTGGTTAGGCTAATTCCTAAGTATTTAATTTTTCTTGATGCTATTTTGAATAGTATAGCTTTCCTAACTTTTTATCAGTGAGTTCATTATTTGTGTAGAGGAGCACTATGACTATATCTGTTGATTTTGTATCATGCTATATTGCTGAATTTGGTTATAAATTCTAGGAGTCTTTTGGTTTAAGTTTTGGGTCTTCAATGTAGATAATGACATTGTCTGCAAATAATAATTTTACCTCTTTTCCCATGTATATTCCTTTTATTTCTTTGTCTTGGCTGATTGCTCTGGTTAGTTTCAAGTACTATATTTAATAGGTGTAGTGTTAGTGCATATTTGTCTCATTCCTGATTTTAGAGGGAAAGCTCTATTTTCTCCCAATTTAGTATCATGTTGGGAGAAAGCTTGTCATAGATGGTTTTCATCAGACTGAGAAAAAGTCCATCTATGCCTATTTCCTTTAGGTTTTTATTTTAATCATGAACAGGTGTTGGATTTTGGAAAAGGTTATTTTAGAGTCTATTAAGATGATCATGTGATTTTCCCTTTTTGTTTATGTGACATATTGTGTTCATTGATTTGCATATGTTGAAGTATGCTTATACCCGTGAAATCTACCTAGTCATGAAGTTTGATATTTTTGATACTTTGCTGCATTCTGTTTGCTAATATCTTGTGGAAGATTTTGCATCTATGTTCATTAAAGCACTTGGCCTGTAGTTTTCATTTTTGGTTGGATTGTCAGGTTTTGGAATCAATGTACTGCTGGTTGCCAGAAATGACTTCAGGAGTACTCTTTCCCTTGCAATTTCATTTAAGTGTTTGAGGAGTTTTGGCATTAGATCTACCCTGAAGTTCTTGTAGGATTTGGCAGTGAATCCATCAGCACGGCTTTTCTTATTTGGTGGGTTTTTAACAAAAAAACAGCTTTAATTTCATTGTCTATCATTGGATTCGTTGTGGTTTTACATCTCGCTTCATCGTTCATGATTCATATGTATCTAGGAATCTTCTTATTTCTTCTGAACTCTCACATTTATTGGTGTGGAAGTTTGTGGTGTAGTTGGAATTATTCTGTGACTCAGTTTTAAGCAGTGCCTTCTCGAAATGGAGGATGATGACATTGCCCTTCTGGCAATATGGCATACACAGTGCTGGGTTTCTTCTCCAACTCTAGTAAAACCTTATGCTTGGGGCCAGGGAGATGCCTCAGTAGAAGAAGCGCTTCCCTGGCAAGGGCAAGGGCCTGAGTTTAATCCCCGGTTCCACCGAAACAAAGAAAACAAACAAAAACCCCTATGTGTAGCTTGAAATAACCATGATGATGGGAGCCGAGTGGACTCAGCTGACCGAGCTGCCCAGGTGGCTCTCTTTCTTCTTTTATTCTTGCATCAACAGCTGGACCTCTCTAACTGGAAGCTTCAACTCCTGATTCAGATGGCTGCTTTCTGGTCTGGCCTTAGCAAATCAGAGATCTCTTTTTCCTTGTCCCAGTAACTAAAATGAAGGCAGTAGAAGTTATTTATGGGTGTTCATTGTATTTACTGAGCTTGGATAATGTGATCCTGAAGCCTCCAGGTGTCCTCTCAAGACTGTTTTTCACTGAAGAACTAAGGGAGGGAGAGTGACTGAGTTCTCATAATGTTTAAACCCCTACATCTAGCTTTACATGATGGGCAGTTGGAAAGGAGCCACAGGAATTTTTACTTATAAAAGTAAATAAGTTCTCTATATTCACTTAATTCTGCTCTATTCTCTTTAATTTGCAACAAGTACCACCTCTGATTTCCTTGACTGCAAAATAATGAGGTGGATTTGCCTTACAACTAAGAAGATATAGGATGACCAAAATAAATCATGATGACCACATGCAAGTTAAACCTTTGTCCTCAAATTACTATTTTGTTTTAAATGTATTTAGGACAGGGTCTACAGGTTCTACACACTCTCACTATGTAGATCAGACTCGTAGTGATTCTCCTGTTTTCAGTTTCCTAAGTGCTGGGATTATAGGTACACCACCACACCCAGTCTCAACTGCTATCTCAGCCTTCCCCAGGGCTGGGATCAGCACAGTATGCCAGGGATCGAACCCCGGCCTCTGCGTTCCGCCTAAGCAGGCACTTTAGTCCACTGAACTATCTGGCCAGCCCCTCAAATTGCTATTGATAATGAATCAAGTTTCTGGAATGTAGTGCAGATCAAAAGTTACCCCCAAGACTCTTTCCTCTGGGGAAAGTTAAATTTGAAACACAAGAGTCCTTATTACACGGCATGACTCTGAAGTTCTGGTAGTGCAGTAAGAAGATGGGGGCTGAAGAAATACAACCATAAACTAACCTTGAACACATGGAGGCCAATTGGTTTTGCTGGCATTACATATGTGCCATGATAACCAATGTAAAAAGAGGGGTTATAGTTCCTGGGAGAAGACAGTCATATTTCAGAAGTATTAAAAACAATAGCTCTGGGGCCCTAAGGAGATTTTTTTGATGCCTACAGACATTTTACCTAACCTAATTTAGGCAATGTCATGTGTCAGAACAGATCCCCATCAGATCTGGCATCTTTGTCATAACATGGCATTTGAATATCAGCTATCCCTTTCCAAGAGAAATTCTTGCTGAGGAGTTCTGTTGCTTAATGGCGTTTAAAGATTCCTTTTAAATTTCAGGGCTTGTTTGCATGAAATTTACATTAGAAAAAACAACTGCTTGCTGAGCTCCATTTAAAGGAAAATAGGCTTTCTCCAGGCAAAAATTCAGAAGGGTCTGCCCTCACTTGTCATTAGCTGATGAGGGTGATATTCATTGTGAGAGAAAGGAGGCAGGCCTTGGGTTTGAATGTGGAATCACAGATGGAGTTTTATAGAAGCTGCCAAAGTTTGCGTTACTTCAAAAGTGACCTTGGGATTATTCATGACAGTGGTTTCATTCATGGTGTTACTCATGTAGTGGATGGTTGACCATTAGATGCTCTTGTGATTTGGAAATGGGACACAGAGCTAGCTTAGTTTAGTATGTGATGGTTACTTGCCTTTTCTTGCTCTTGGGACATATAAATTTTAACAGAGATAGGCTGAGGAGGAGGAGGAGGTCTCAATCTTCTATTAACATTTAGCTTGGAAGCCTGTAATTCCACATTTAAGCCCAACAACCTCTAAATAAGTGAATGATTCAGTAACATAGTCTGGCGCATGCTTTCTCGGGCAGATTCTTTCACAGGTTAGTAGGTTCAAAACTAATCAGTGTTAGGAAAGAGGAGTAAAGCTAATGAGCTCACCCACTTCCTCACATCTTCTTCTTCTGGATTACACATTTTCAAATGTTAGTCACTTGTTTAGGAAATAGTTTTGAATTAAAGTATATAGAAATTAAAAGATTTAGCCAAGTTAAAAATATTGTCAAATGGTACAGTAAGGATTACCTTATACAATTAACATAGAAAGACATATGCTACAGAAAAATAAACTTTGATTCAAATACAAAATACCTTTTATCTGGTCAGTATTGAAGTTATTCATTCTTCCTATGGACATATTTTTCAGTTTATTTTGCAGTTAAATTAGGAGACAAAGATACTTTTTTTTGGCATTAGGAAAAATTTGTCAATGAAATGAAAGCTCTCATTAGTGACTATTTTCTAAATGCTGTATTCCTGCAAAACTTGACCACAGATCATTTAGACTTTGTGTTTAATACTTCAACTTACTTTGCATTCTTTATGCATCTACTGGTGTCTGTTACCTCCTTGATCAGAGACATACTTTTTCAAAGGCAGTTTTGGTAAAAGTGCTGGCTGAACCTTCTGGAAGCAAGTAGAGGAGGGGTAGAGGAGAAAGAAGTAGCCCCCAGCAGCTGAAACAGTTGGAAACTTTATAACTAGGTAAGGTGAGGCTCTCCCTGAGTTCCATACTCAGTGTGATGCACAAGAAAGGAGTCATGTTGTCTGTTGGGAAGATATGACTTAGCTCTGAGAGTTTCAGGATGAGAGGACATTCTTCGGCTGACAGTGTAACAATCTTACAACCAGCTAGAATGGCTGTGGGTGGCCTTCTAGGTATATGCAAATGGTGGTAGCAGCAGGGCTGCTGTTGCCTACAATGGTTCCAGTAGTGTTTGAATGGCAGCTAGAAGTCTCTACTTGGCTGGTAATCTGTCATGAACACACATAATTTTACCACATTATTATCCTCTCATAATACTTATAGGAGGATATATTCACCAGGGATCTTGTTTTTGTTGGAAATGAGAGACATCTAATTCATTCTGGCTTAAACATAAACAAAATTTATGGCACAAATCCTTAAATCATGGGACTAACTGGCTTTCCCATTCTTAGTAGTTCCAGTAGTATTCCTGAGATTGGTTCACTATGATTTTATTTGACTAATGGTTAATAAACTCCCTGGGCAGATAGAGAATATGTTCTTTCCTGGAATCAGGTGTGTGTGTGTGTGTGTGTGTGTGTGTAAGATAAGGTGGCATCAACCCCCCCCTTAAAACTCCTATACAGAATGAACAAATACTAACTTCTTAAAGAAGAAACAAAGCCTTTTAAAAGAACAGAGGCTAGAAGTTAGACTTACAAAACCATTGTTTGCCACAAGGAGATTGCTGCAAACTTTGCCTTCATACTTAGGTACTTAAGAACCAGTAAGCACCCAGATGAGGTATAACTGCTCACATAACTTCATTGATACCCAAAGGTTAGTATGTGGTTTGCATCTAATTGCCCACCAGAGCCTCTTGTAATCATAGATGGGGCTTTTTCAGAGGTGGCTGCATCTAGAGTGTGTGATCCTGGTATTGATTCACTGTGAAAGGCTAGGCTCCAGGGCACTAGGATTAAGCATGTGAGAACTCCCTGCCCCAAGTAGCCTGAGTAAGATACAGTAAGATACAAGGGTTAGAAAGAGCTGTGGTTGTCCCTTGCTTGTTTTGTTACCTTCTACCCATTATGAACTATTTTACTTCGGCAATGCCTGTCTGCTATCCACCCTGCCTAAAGCCAGCCTGTTGAGGACAGAAACATCTACAAACTGTGAGCTAAATAAACCTTTCATCCCTTTACTTGTGTGTATATTTTATCTCAGCAATGAGAAAAGTCACAAAGTTCGCTAAACCTGGCTCATTCAGTTGTGGCTTTTTAAATTGAACAGAATGGAGCTAGACTGGAAGAGAGTCTGTAGAGGAGAGGATGACAAATTGCCTTTATGAAGCACCTACCAAATAGCTATCATTTTCACATACAATTCATTCTCTTTTTATGATGCTCCTTCAAAGCAGGCTTATTATTCTCCCTTTTGTATGGAGACTAATGATAATAATAGTAATGATAATAATGACAACAATGATGATGATGATAATGAAACAAAAACTATTTTGGTTACCAGCTAGTAAGAGCCGAGTCCTTGTCTTCAACCTGATATGTTCATGTTTATATCACTCTATGAATTAGCAACTTTGATGGTGGTGGTGGTGGGGGTTGCAGCCGGAGACTGAAATGCATTATAGATCTTGATGTATTTTATGTGGGTTGGTTATTTGTATCTCTTGGACTGTTCAGGCTGCTAACAAAATATCACAGATAATGTAGTTTGAGCAACACACACTTATCTGTCACAGTCCTGGAGGCTGAGAAATGAAAGGTCAAGGTGCTGTCATAGCTCAGTTCTTGGTGAGGGGCCCCTTCTTGGATTGAAGTTAGCCCCCTTCTCATTATATCCTCAAAGGGTGGTGAGCAAGTGACCTCTGATCGGTTCCTCTTCCTCCTTCTTTCAGTTTGTTGAGACAAAAAAAGCAGTCCAGGCTGAGCTTGAATCCACTTTGCAGGCCCAGGCTGTGCTCCAACTGGCAATCTTCCTTCTTCAGCCTCCTGAGTTCTGGATTTCAGGTTTGCACCACTATATCTGGGCAATTCCTCTTCCCAAGAGTAACTAGTACTGCTTGGGGAGCTCTCTTCTCTTGATCTCATCAAAGCCCCACCCCCAAATGCCAATGAATTGAGGGACAGAGTGCCAAGACATAAATGCAACAAACTTGCAGGCCAAATCCTTATCCCCTTTTTATCCCAACTCTTTTTAATTCCTGATCATTTGTTCTCTTATCCTTTCCCCAGTTCTGTATATTTGCCTGCATTATTTCTCTTCATCAAATCATGACAGGATTTTCTTTTAAAAATCAGTCTTGGGGGGGCCAGGGAGATAGCTCAGTAGAATAAGTGCTTGAGCACAAGGGCCTGAGTTCAATCCCCAGTTCCTCAAAAAAAAGGGGGGAGGGGCTGGTGAGATGGCTCAGTGGTCTAAAGCACCTACTTAGAGCAAGTTTAGCAAACTACAGGGAGCACGGTTCAATCCCCCAGCACCACATGCCAGCCAGCCTGCCCTCTGGTGGGCTGAGCTGGCCACACACACACACACACACACAAAGACAAATAAAAAAACAGTCTCTCTCTTTCTCTGTGTCTCTGCCTCTGTCTCTCTTGGTCTTGGTCTCGGTCTCGGTCTCTATCTCTGTCTCTTTCTGCCTCTCTCTTCTTCTCTCTCTGTATCCCCCCGTCTCTGCTCCCTTCCTCCCTCTGAATTCTGAATTCAGGTATCCTTTGACAGTCCTGTTATGTTCACTAAGAGAGCACTGTGTACAGAGGCTGCTTTTGCTTCTACCTCCTATGATGTCATACTTTGTAGCTGGTGGAGGCATCTGCTCATCCTCCCCTTTCCTCATGCTAATACATCTTGAGATTTTCGAGCCAGTAATAGCTGTGAGTAGGATCCACAATTAACTTCACCTAATAAGGAAGGGGGCACAAAGCCACCCAGCTCAATTTGATATAAAGCTTTATTTGCCATTGACTGAGAGTAACAAGCTAAAGGCATTAGCTGGCTGGGCTGAGCAGATTAATAACTTACCTTGGGTTATCTGCTGAGCTTCATCCTGAAATAAAGCCTGTCTGATCTCTTGGTGCAAGCCATGAGATTATTTCATCCAGTCTGCAGCAAGGACTTTTTTTGCCTTGTGTTTGAGCAGCAAAATGACTCTGAATAAAGCATATATTTTGCATACCTCAGGGTTTGGCTAATTTATGAATTAGGACCACTAGAGAAAGATGGCTTGCTCATTGTTATCAGAAATTTTATAATCAAGGAGAAAATGATTAAGCAAGGAGTGTATAATCAAGCAGTATATGATTAAGGTAGAGTCTATTAAGCTGTACTGTGAGCAATTTTCCCATCCTTCCTTCTCTCAGGAGGAGATGCTTTTGAAGGTCACAACTGAGAGGAAGGAGTGGTGCTGGCATGTAGTGGGTAGAGAGCAGGGATGCTGAAAACATTCTACAATGCCCAAGAGTGTCCCATAAGAAAGTGTTCCCATCCTCCAAGTGTTGATAGTGCTGAGGTTAAAAAAATCACAAGGATGGTAATAAATAACCCAGGCTTTCAATCAGGTAGACTAGTGTCATAGACTCCCAGTGGGTAGTGTTCCTCTTTGACAGAAGCTGCTACTGAAGAACTTCATTCTTGGGTTCCTTTTTGATTGCTGCTACAACAAATTACTATGACTCAGTGGCTTGTGTGCTGCAGACTTATTACATGGAGCTCAGAAACATCACCAAGTCCTTCCTGGAGGAAGAAAATAAAGGAGAAAATACTGCGTGTCTTTCTCAGCTTCTTAAAGCTGTCCCCATTCTCTGGTCTGTGGCTCTCTTCCATCCACAAGGTGAACAGTTTCATCACTCACTCACCTACATCACACCTCCAGTAGTGCTCCTGCTTTCATCCTCCATGGACCCTTGTGAGGACAGGGAGTCTAGCTGTACAGTCAAGGTCAGGATGATTCTCAGGGCATTGTACTTAATCACATGTGTGAAACTGCTTTGGCTGTATAAAGGTCACATTGTCATGGGTTTTAGGGATTAAAAGATGGACATTTTTGAAGGACCATTATTTACTCATAGTCCTCTTCCTCTGCTAGAAGAACACCTACCCTATCTGTGTTTTCTGTAATATCTCATTTCTCAAACTCCTCTGGACTACTGGAATACTGAGGCAAAAGAACAATAAAAACCTGTTCTAGAAAAACAAACAAAACAACAGCATTCCTCATCCTCAAAGAAGAGTATTTCTTTCTTTGAAGAATCTTCTGCCCACTTGGTGAAGTTACTGCCCTAATTCTACATAAAGATAAATACAATACATATAATTTTAAGATCCCAAGAAGATGAAAAAGTTAAGCTATTCTTTGGGCCGACATCATCATCCCTATTACTCTTCCTCCATTTCTTCTATTTCTCTTCCTTCCCCTCCTTCTCTTCCTCTTTCTCCTCCTTTTTCGAATGGTATTAGAGATTGAACACAGGGCATTTACACTGAGCTACAACCTAGCCTTTTTATATTTATATTTTTATTTTGAGGCAAGTTCTATCTTTTTTTTCTGTATTTAGTACAGGGTCTTACTACACAGATCAAACTCGTAGTGATCCTTCTATTTTCAACTTCCCAAGTGCTAGGATTACAGGTACAGTAACCATGCCCAGTCTCAGTTGACTTCCCAGCGTGCTCTGGGGGTGAGGCCAGCATGGCACACCAGAGATCAAACCCTGGTTCCTGCATCTGCCTAAACAAGTGCTTTAGTCTGCTGAGCTACCCTTTCTAAATCTCTAAATTGCCCAGACTAGGCTTGAACTTGGTATCCTATCTTAGTTTCCCAGAGTACTACCATACCTGGCCTGTTTCTTTTTTCTATAAATAGATTAGCATTCAATGAAGCCTTATTTTCAAAAAACAAATTTCTTATCTTTCTTATATTTGTAACCTCAATCCGATTTAGTCTAAAATTCTAGGATCACCACTACTATTTTGGGTCTATATCTATATCAGTATCTAACTCATTCTTTCATGATGCTAGAATTGAAGCTTATACTGCAAGCATCTTCATTATGTGACTCTCCTTAGGAACACACTACATCATTAATCACTTTCCTCCTTGGTCCCATAATCTCCTTGATCAGAAAATTTGGGACGCTACCGTACAAGTTACATGATGTTACAGTACAAGTTCTCATATGTCCTGAGTCTTAATTGACCTTGGAAGGCTAGGGCCAAAATGTTGTCTTTCCTTGCAGCCCTTCTTTTTCTCTAATTTTGGTCTGCAAACTTAGGTTGTTAACCCTCCAGAAGACAAGCTTATTGTTATTACCATACAACTTAGGCTGTTAAGCTTAAACTCACTATCTGAATACCAAACATTTTAGGCATAACATGGAACAGGTATTTTTCATCAAGTATGGATATGAACTTTAAGT
>NW_004524606.1:6537764-6548931 GCF_000260255.1 Octodon degus | reverse complement strand
TTAATTTCCATGTATTTAAAGTTTTTTCTTGTTTCTTTTGTCATTTATTTCTAGTTTCATTGCATTGTGGTCAGATAATGTGCATAGGATAATTTCTGCTTTCTTACATATACTTAAGCATGACCTATGGACCAGTATGTGGTCTATTTTAGAAAATGACCCATGTGTAGCTGAGAAAAATGTGTATTCAACTGTTTTTGGTGGAACACTCTGTATAGTCCGCCAAGTCCATTTGTTTCAAGCTCTGGTTCAGTTCTGTTATTTCTTTGCCTAGTTTTTGTGTGGTTGTCCTATCTTATGGGGATAAGGGGTGTTAAGTTATCCTATTAAGCTTGTGGTATTGGATATTAGATTTTTCATGTCCATTAAGATTTGCTTTATATAGGTTAATGCTCCCGTGTTTGGTGCATACATATTCATGAGTAGTGCCCTTCTTTATTTCACTTGATCTTTGTTGGTTTGAAATGGAGACTAAGAATAAGATTTCTACCTCTGCTTTTTTCTGAGGCGCTAGGGCTTATAATATTGTCCTCCATCCTCTGACTTTCAGCCTATGAATGTCATTCTGAGTTAAATGTGTTTCTTGTATACAGCATATTGTTGGATTTTGTTTAGTAATCCACTGTGCCCTTAATTGGTGAATTGAGTCCATTTACATTGACGGTTAGAATTGAGATGCATTGATTTACGATTGCTATGTCAGTTACCTGTTGTCTTTTACCCCTTTTTCTCCTGTGTTCAAATGCTTGCCCTATTTGGTTGGTTGCTTCTGATCTCATTAGTGGAGTTCTGATCATTTTGGTCCCTCTCTAGAACATCTCTTATTTGCCTGTGTAGGGTTGATTGTCATCATGAAATCCTTTAGTTTTTCTTTGTCATGAAAATATTTCACTTCTCCATCAAACTTGAAAGAGAGTTTTGCAGGGTAAAATAATCTGGGCTGGAATTTGTTTTCATAGAGGACTTGAAGCACTGAGCTCTTTGTTCTTCTTGCCTTCAAGGTTTGTGAAGAGAAGTCGACCATAATTCTGATGGGTTTTCCTTTGAACATGATCTGCTTCTTTTCTCCAGGAGATTCCAGTGTATTATTCTTGTGTTGAATTTCTCGGATCTTGACTATTATATATATCAGTGTGTTTTTATTTGGGTTGAGAATACTTGGCATTCTGTATGCTTCGGTTAACTTCTGTTTCCTCATATTTGAGCAGTTTTCTGCTATTACTTCTGCTCATTTTTTTATTGTCATTTGTTTTGAATCCTTTTTTCTCATTGATGCATATTAGTCTCACATTGTTCAACTTTGCGTCATCTTACAGGTGAGGGATTACTTTTTCCTGCATCGTAGTTGTTTTTCAGAGATCCTTTCTGACCTTTTCACTAGGTGCACCAGCATCTTCAAAATCTGAAACTCTGTCTTCACTTTCACTTAAACGGTTTTGCAAGCTTGTGATTGAGATTTTAAATTCTATATCTGATTCTGCTTCATGCGATCTATTTCTTTCTTGTATTGCTCATTCAAGGATTCCGTCATTTTTTCTAGTCTCTTTTTTTTAAATTAATGTCTTTTTTAGAAGCAGTTATTAATTCTTTCACTGCAGTGTTGTTTTCAGATTGGGTTTCCTCCATATGTTTCTGTAGTTGATTCTTTACTTCTGATACTATGAGTTCCGAGAGTACTTTTCTCATTTCAGAATATTCCCATCTGAGTTCCTCTATAACTTTCTGCTGTTGCTTATTTACTATTGACGCTATAAATTCGTACATTTGAGCTGAGCTAGTGTCCTCTGTTCTCTGTTCTGGGTGGGCATTATACTTCCTCCATCTGTTTCTGCATTTGATTCTTTACTGCGTATGTTATTAATTCAGGGATTTCTTTTTTCATTTCCAATCTGAGTTCCTCTATACCTTTCTGCAGCTGTTTCTTTATTTCAGAAGCCTTTGATTCATTGATTTCAAAATGTTCTGTGTTAATGTTCTCTGCACTTGGTATTGGGTGTGCTTGGATTCTGAGACTGCATTTTTCTCCTTCTTATTGTCATTTTGTGTAGCATTGTCTTCTGATCTTTGTTGTAGATCTTTGGTACAGTTATAACCTTAGCACGTACTGAAGTTCAGGTGCAGATCTATAAAGTTTGGATTTATCCACTTTTGCCGGGCTTGGGTCTTGCTGTTGTGCTCAGTCTTTCCTGCTGCTGCCCTTGGGGGTGAACCTGTTGTGCCCCTCTGGCAAGATATTCTGCTCCTGGACTAGCTGGGTGGTTCTGTCCCTTACATTCTCTGCAGGGATTGCAGCTGTATGATTTCACCCCAGGCCTGTATGCCAGGCATGAGCTGAGTCTGGAGGGGACAAGCTGGAATAGTGGGGGAGGCAGCTCTCCCACACACTCTCCAGCTAGGACTCGATCTGGGAGTTCCTGGAAGGCATCAGAAATTCCTACTGGTTGGCAGGTTGGCGGGGTACTACGGAATAGTGTGTGGTGTCCCGGGGGATTGAAGAGGGTCTCACCCACGCTGCACCTGGGCTGGGACTGGTAGGTCCCGCTGACACAGGGTATCCAGAAGGTCTCCTACACTCCTGGAGGATAAAATTCTGTATCAGAGTAACACTACACATCCTCCCAAGATTCAAAATATTTAAAATTCATTTGGTTCCTTTTAAAGTATATGAAAACTAGACAAGGAAAATTAAAAAATATGGAGTGACTATGAGGAATATACTCTACATTAGCTTTTAAGAAAATGCTATCTTAGCAAGGTACACATATAAATATTTTTCTTGTACCAAGGACCCAGAAGGGATTTGCCATCATCATTATCATTAGGTGTCTTTTTTCAGATATGTTCCCAATAGCAAAGCATCAGTTTGTCCCCATGTATAACCAAATTACATCTCTACCTTGATGAGAAAATAAATGTCATCTCCCCTTTATGAGCCCTCGGAGTCCTAGAATTTCTCATCTTGCTCCTCTCTTAAGAGGGAGCACAATGTGTTAGTGCATTGGCTCTGCAGCCCACAGTGTAAACCTCACTTTAGCTCTCTTAACAGTTAAGAACTTTAGGACAATTACCTACTCTTCCTGTTTGGTTTTCTGATTTGTCAAAGGGGTTAGTCAGGGTCCAACTGATTCACTTTATAAAGACAATAAAATTAAAGTGGGTATAATGGATGTACAAGAGGTGACTGATGACTAACATAACTACCCTTCCTTTGTCTTCTGTTTATCAGATGACCTACTTCCACATGGACAGACTGTTTCTGAGATACTGCATGGTTATCTCTCTGGTGTCCTAGTTACTCTTTCCTGGAACAATGGAGGAGGAAGACAGGCTTACTTTGGCTCATGTTTTAAGTTCATGGTTGGCTATCTCCTAGGTGAGAATGTACTGTGGAAGGATCCGGCAGAAAAAGCTGTGTCAGACATGACAGCCAGAAGGGAGAGGGAAGTGAGGACCTGGACAGGAGACACACTGTCTTTGCTCACTTCCCCAGTCACCTGCCTCTAACCAGCATATTAGCAGCATATTCAGCTGTGGATGCGGGCATGGCCATTTCTGAGAGGCCACTATGGGCCATCAGTGCATTCCTCTATCATGAGTGTCATGCACCTGTGCTCTAGTCACCTGCCCAAAGCCCCACCTATGAACATCCGTCTTTTCAGGGAACATTTCAGATATAATCATACTGTATGTCTTCTTCACCTCCCTCATGAATCAGAAGGAGCTTAATAGGTGAACAAGTTACACTCCTCCAGTGTCCGTAGTTCATATTTGGAGTAACCATTTTTAATGCCCTTAAATGTAACTCACTTGTCATATAATTGGATGCTATAAAAACCTTCACCTTTTTATTACCCAAATGAGGTTCTTCTGGAAAATGCTGACTCTACAGTTAAAAAAAACCCTATTAATATTTGAATCAATTTTCACTTTAGTGGCAATCCCTTCATTTTCATGGAGCACACAGTGCTGGCCACCTCACCAACTGGGAGTTTTAAAAACTCACCACTCATCCTTATAACTTCCACTGGGAGTATTTATTTTTTAAGAAAAAAAATGGTATCAATATTTTTGATCAATATTATGCCTCTAGAAAATTTGAATCTCGAATCTTCATTTTTGTGGTTCAGTATTTATGTGACTTCGAGTTGGTTGTGAATGAGAACTTGGGATGAGAAGCTAAGAAATGAAAACTTTGAATATCAGCTCTACAAATTCTTTGCTATGAGGCTTTGAGCAGCACAGTTAACTTTTCTTTTGTGTCCAGTTTTCTATCTACAAAAAAGGGATTACAAGAGCACCTGCCTCATAGGATTATTATGAGATGAATCATAATACTTAATATAGTGCCTACTGTATGCATTATTATTCTTTTCATCATTGATAGTATCATTGTTATTATGTATTTCATTTTCTTATAGTGAGGATAAATTTAGCTGATACAGTGCTTAGCATAAAGTAGGACATGAGTAAATTCTTAGTATATGGCATAAGTTTTTAGTAAATAAATTTTCTACTTAAAATGTTTTATTTAAAAGATGATGAAAACAATAAAAGCAGTACAGATTTCAAAACAAGATGATAGGAAGTGAACAATGGTTATCATATTGCATGTTGTTATTCTTAAACTAGTTGCTGAGATTACCAGATATAGGGATGCTAAGTTGATCAAACAATATAAGCACTGTTTCTTTCAATGAAATTAGTAGTACAATTATCCATCACATGTATATCATATATCTCTATCTATCTATCTATCTATCTACCTATTCTTTCTTTTATCCTATCCCCATCCTAGTTGTTTATTCCTTTAGAGCATTTTCTTTCTTTTTCACAATATCTATTGTACCTTTTGTATCTTATTTATGCTTTTAGTTTCTTACACTGGTGTCTTAGTTACTCTTCTCTCGTTGCTGGGGCAAATACCCGACACTCAAAATAAAGGAAGGAAAGGTTTATTTAGCTCACAGTTACTGGAGGCTTCAGTCCATCCGCAACTGGCTCCAAGGCAGAGTGGCACATCGCAGAGGGCAACCTTTCATGGTGGCGTCAAAGAGCAAGAACACAGGGAGGGGTAGCAGCAGCTCAAGCAGCTAACTTCTCTTCCCACCTTACATTGTAATGCAAACTACCTGCCCCAGGGCAGGTGCAGATTCCACACCCACAGTAATCACAAACTCCAGAAGCCACCCCAAGACTGCATGAGGCTTTGGGGAGACACCTAGACACATACTATAACAACTGGGAAGACAATATAGGCGTTTATGCATGAGATTGAGTTATTTCACTTATGAGTATGGTCTCTAGTTGCATCCATTCACCTATAAAAGCCTCCAGTTTATTTTTCTTTATAGCTGAGTAATACTCCATTGTATATAAACACCACATAATTTTTATCCATTCCTGAGTTGATGGGCATTTAGATTCTAAGATTTAGGTATGATAAATTGTGCTGATATAAATACAGTGTACATATATTGCTGTGGCATGATGTTTTCATTTCTTCTGGAAAAATATCGAGCTGGGTTGAATGGGACTTCTAATTCTAGTTTTCTGAGGAATCTCCACATTGATTTCCACAGTGGTCTACAAGTCTACATTACCACCCACAGTGGAGAAGGATTCCTTTTCCCCCATAGCCTTCTAGCATTTGTTATTGATTGATTTTTTGATGATAGCCATTCTTTCTGGGATGAGGTGGAATCTCAGTGTTTTAGTTTGAATTTCTTGGAAGATCAATGATGTTGAAAAGTTTTTCATGTATTTATTTGCAATTTGTATTTCTTTATCTGAAAATCCAATTCTTGGGTCTTCCTGAAGTAGAGCTCTGTGCCTGGAATAGCAATCTGCATTTTGGCATGGCTCTGATGCACACTGAAATTTGGGAATCACTGATGTTAGAATAAGTTGATTTAAGAAAAAAAAAAGCTCTTTTAGCCTGAGTACCGTTATTCTGGAATGGTCAGTACCATGAATCAATCTATATACCTTCCCTAATAAAAGCCATGAAGGTTTGATTTTTGTATTCTTCAGGTCAACTTAAATCTTTTGCTCTAAAAGGTGATGAAAAGTTAGGTGAGTCACCTCAAATATAATCCTTTTTTAATTTCTAAAACATGTTGGCTTACAAATGATATCTGTTCCTTCAGGACATCTGATAAAAGACGAAGAAAGCAAGAAACAAGGTTTTGTACATAACTGCTTCCTTGGAGAGACGAGGAAACAGAGGTGCCTTCCCTTAGATCTCTGGGCTGACCAAAATATTTCTCGTGTGGTTCTTTTTGTACTCAACTCCCTGTAACTGAGGAATATACAGTATAAGTGAAAAGTACAACTAATGTGTAAAGTTTTTAAAAATATATTACAGCAAAAGACTATAATCGCCATTAATGCCCTCAAATACACTCTCTCCTTCCTTATCCCTTTCTTCTTGCCATTTTCTACAATACATCAGAATTTGGATTTTGAAATTGGAAGTACAAGAAAATACGTAGTGTCATCAATAGCAAATGTGTTCGGTAGGCAGAAATAACAAAGAAACATAATGAGCTCCATATTTCACTTTTAGAAGAATAACTTCTTTTATGTCACCAAAGGTATTTAAAATGCTCCTACTTGATATGGCTTTTGTCTTGAAACAAAGCAGCCCCTGAGTACAGCATGGCAAAGTTGTTTGCAAACCAGCGGCAAACATTGTTCCTGAAATGATTCACTGAAAGTTTGGACTGTTCTATCAAAGGAAAAGGGAGATTTTTAAAATTAGATAATTAGTTGGCAGAAACAATAAGAATTCATTATTTAGGACTGAAGGATTAGAATCAAACAAGGCTTAGGTAAATAACTAGAGAAAAGTGGAGAACAGCAAATGTTTTCTCCATTTGTGACCACTCACAGCTTGTCAGACATACCAGAGTATCACTAATGATTGTGATGAGCAAAGTTTTTGAAATTTGCCAATTCATGTTGTGATTAATATGTAGCTAAGGCCACATGTGACTTGTCAAAGACAATGTCCAAACTAACCCATTCCCTTTAGAAAGGTAAGCCATGTATCTTGCCCCAGACCTATACTGATAGTTCATAAAGGTGTTGGTCACTGGGCCAGACCTTGAATACTTCTAAGTGGGATTACAGTTAGTGGTGCATGGTGTTTTGGGGCAAACCGTGTATGGTTGGCAGTCTTTGTTTCCAAAATAGGTTTGCAAGTTGTAAAACATTTCCACAAAAGCCATCTAAATGCTAATCCCTGTTTCCTGTGACTGTGGCTCTTTGCAGATGCTATGAAGTTGAAATGAGACGATTCACATTGGGACCTAAATCCAATGACTTCCCCTTATAAGGTGAGGGACATTTAAAGGCTAGACAAGACACAGAGTAGGAGGCCATTGGGAGGTGGAGGCAGAGATTCGAATGACACAGTGCAAGTCAAGCACCACCAAGGATTTTCTGTAATTCTGAGAGCAGAAGAGGCAAAGCAGGATTTTCTGCTTCTAAAGTCTTCAGAGAGCTATAGCTTGCTGTTACCTTAAGTTTTGCCTTGTAGCTTCCAGAACTATGAGGCAATAAATTACTGTTGCTTTGAAACTGGGTTTGAGGTTTTTTCTTACAGGATCCCTAGAGAGGAATCCATACACCAATAGAGGATTCTGTGGAAAAACAATTTTAAGAATTGATAGGTAGAAGGTAATAACATTTTTTTTAGCTAAAAATTTTAACAAGGAGAAATTCAGAATTTTTATTTTAAAGAATTTTTTGAGCTTGTGACATAAAATTAGCAGCTGCTACTGACTAAATGACCTTCCTCCCAGAAGGCAGATTGAAGTCATTAGGGCTCTTAACACATTGGTCTAATAGTGTTTGGGCAGGACATCATGTCTGCTTCTTGCCCTATGAATAACCATTATAAAGACAACAATATGCAATGTATTAATTATTGAAACTGTCCTACTAATTGATTTTAAAACTGTCTTATTGCTATTTGTTTCTCAATAAAATTAATTTTAAAAAAACAACAAAGTCAGGGGAATGGTGCTCTCTGATTTTAAGATGAGGAAACTGAGGTGCAGAACACTTGAGTGACTTATAGCACCGAAGGTAACTGTGCATCTAAGACTCAAGGCCTGACCATTGTGCCTATAGCCTGAAAGTTCTAACATATAAAGGACACCAGGAATCTGCCTGCTTTCCCTTAGGAACAGCAGAAGATGCAGAAGATCCACAGGATATTTGTGCAATGGGAAATGACCCCTGACCTGGACAGTCTCCTGTGGAGAGGATTTCAAGATTCAAGCAGTTTAGGAACTTCAGGGAAATTAGATGTTAATATCATTGGCCTCCAGTGGTGGCAGGTACATTCAAAGAGCTGATCAAATTATTTTTACAAGTAAATATTCCCACTTGGAATAGTCAATTTTTTCCTTCAGGCCTTGGGATTAGGATACAGAGGCATACACTGGCTAGTGACAAATACAGTCTGACAAAAACCTAAGGGTAAACCCACCACAGCAAATGGATAGAAGAGCAAAATTAATGAGGTGTGAGACATGAAGGGAGCTGTGAAGAAAGAGTTGTGAGTCGCACCACGCTTTCAGGATGGTGGGCTCCTCTTTTTTTAAAAAAAAAGAAAATGAGTGGAATAAAAAAAGCCAGGGGGAACTGAGGGACACAGCTATGGGCAAAGAAAAGTGCTAAAGGGCCGGGCCCAAGCGCTCCAAAATCCAGAGGAGGAGGCAGACACAATGCTTCTAGTGTCAGAAGGTCAAGGTGCATTTCCCTATGCTTGGAGGATGACCTTGTGTCTCATTTCACTGAGAATATGAGATCAACTGAGCAGCAATGCCCGCCTACTTCCACTGCCAACTCTACTGCCCAACTGCCTCTGTACCCATTCATTTTCCTTCTCTCTCAGATCCTGGGATAAATGGTTCCTTCTTGTGTTTTGTATCACTCCTCTGTTGCTCTTAGTGATGTTTACCCACTCTGCGAATTGTCTCCTCTCTTTTGTGTTAAGTTTTCTGTCTTTATAGAATAACATATAATCAAGAGGAAATTTTCCCCTTTTTAAAATGTATCTCGCTTTAGCCACAACCCCACTCTTCCTTTCCCCTTTATAGAAAAATTGAAGAATTATTTATAATCTCTTTTCCCCTGCTTTACTTCACATCTATCTTGAAAATACTCCAATCAGGCTTTTATCTGGATCATTCTACCGAATCATTCTTGTCAAGTTGGCAATGACTCTTTGTCTTGCCAAATCTAGTGATTACTTCTCTGTCCTCATCTTATTCTTCCTCTCAGCACATTGACATCACTCATCACTGCTTTAAAAGTTTCCTACTGGGTTTCCAGGATACCAAAATCACTGGCATTTTTTTCTTCAATATTCCTGCAAGCTCTTAATTTTCCTTGGTTGTCTTCTCTTGTCTCTGCCCTCAAAATGTTAGGGCCTTGGAATTCTTTTCTTCTATCTTTAAGAGGCTCATCTAGTCTCATGGCTTTAGCTACCGTTTGCAAGTTGCTTTCCCCCACATTTGTGTCCCCACTACTGATCTATCCCTTGAGAAGTAAACTCAAGGGTTAGGTCAAGACTGATTCCTTGACACCTTCTTTAGCTGTCTGATAGAAATCCTGTGCATATCCTGGGTGAAAGAGATGATTGATTTTATGTACCCTATATCCCCAACCTATTTGTGCAGTTTGGTTTTTCTGGAAATAATTATGGACTTGGTGTTAGGTGTGTGGAATATTCATTAGAGATCAGAATCTGTGGATGGGGATGTAGGGTAAGGGTGAAAAGAGGATTAAGACTAGGGAGAATTTGTGGGGGTTTGGCCCAACAAAGTCTTGGCTCATTTCATGGGGAGCTCTGGAGTGAACATAATCTGTTGAATTTGTTGCAGGGTATGCACAAAGTCTTTATACTCTTACTTCATCTAACACTGAATGTAGGTGCTCCTGGGAAGAGTGAGCTCTTGGATGTAGCAGCTAAGCAAACCACAGAAGCACATACAGCTGGAGGCTGTACCTCTGATTCTATATGTTGTCACCCTACACCTGCTCTAGGTACCTAAGAGTGTCCTACAGTGTGTCACCATTAAGCCTTACTTTATGAGTCCAAGTATTATGCTAACTTTGGTATTTTATCCCAAGCTCTAAGTGTTCCTTGTGTAACATTAGGGCAACTTTGTCCACTCCCTTTTCTGGCTGTTCATAATCTCGGTGATGCTACTGCCTATTGCATTTTAATTGAAAAGTATCTTTAAGGGTCCATATATGACACAGGACCTATGCAAACATGAAGGCCATTATCTTTAGAAATATTTAGTCTATATATAAAGATCAACAGAAAATAAATGAAGAAATTAATGATGTATAGTAGTCTCTATAAGTATCTTTAACTAGAAATGATGAAAATATTTTTTAGGTTTTCCTCAAACTAAACTTGGCTTTTTAACATAAAATCATTGAAAAATGTGGTAGAGATTTGTATGTAGGATGATTTTCTACTTCCTGAATGGTGAATTTTAGGGGAAATACCTTATCTCATGTTCTGTCATATGTTTTAAGTCTACATAAAAGCCAGTTACATGGGACTGCCATAATGGTTAAAGTATTACTTTATACATTTGAGTAATTTTTTTGGACAATTTAGCTCAATTTTAATAAAATGTTTCCCAAGCAATATTTTGACCAGGTACTCAAGGTTTGAATTATGAACATTGACAAAGTCCATTTATATAACCACACTTTTAGTTATAAAGGACTTAACCATTTTCTAATATTAGCCTATTTTCTACACCGCTTATTCACATATGCCCATTGACAAATGGAATGTTGTTGGTTACTTTTATTGGTTTGTGAGTGTTTTCTGGAAAACTGCAGTATCTGTGAAGACCAATTTCCATGCTGGCATTGCATGGATCCAAGTATTAATAATGCACAGAGGCACAAAATTAGAGCAACAAGAGAGCATATTCAAACACTAGCACACCCCATTCCCCTTATTTATTGCTTGTTTAGCTTAGTACTTTTAAAACCAAATAAAAATCTTGAATTCACTGTTCAACTGCCAAAGAAAAAGTAACAGCAGGGTACATACTTAGAGCTTCAACGAAAGAAAGTGTAAGAACTAGCTGGTGCAAAACAGTAGACAATGATTTATATATATATA
>NW_004524606.1:6536190-6537664 GCF_000260255.1 Octodon degus | reverse complement strand
TAAAAATTAGAATATATTTTAAAAATTAGGCATAAAGAATTATATACTTCTTATGTTTACACACAATTTCAAAAATCTAACCATATACAAACTTGAAGTAGAACAGTCCCACAACATTCCTTTTCCTATCTCTTGCCTTCATTCACCACCTGCTTCTTTTTGAACAATCATATACCCAAGAGACATCACGGTAGCAACTGGCAAGTCATCACAAACAGCTTGTATTCAGAAGAGTAGAATGACAAGCACTCCAAGCATGAAACTACTATTAAAGATTACCATCTTCAGTGCAGTTGCTTATTTCACAGGTATCAGTATATATAGTTAGTCAGGGTGAGAATCTTTCCAATTGACTCCTAGATTCAAAAATCTTCTGGAGAGTCTCAGGATCATTGCCTTGCCCATCTACATATAACTGTATGGCTTGTCACTGTCATGTTTCCTAGCTCTTCTCCTTTCTCTCTCTTGATTAGTTAATCCTTGTGATCCTGCTTTCCTTTTACTTGTATTATACCTTTCTTTTTGTATTTCTTCTTTTGAGTTCTTACGCTAGGGAAACTATATGATATTTACACATGTGTGTCTAGTTTATTTCCCTTATGATTATATCTTCAAGTGGCATGCACTTCAAAATAAAGGCTTCAAGTTTATCATTCTTTATAGCTGAGTAATACTCCATTGTGTAAAAATACCTCATGTTTTTCAATATTCCTCAGGTGATGTCATCTTGTTGTTTCCAAGATTTGGCTATCACAAATTGTGCTGCTATAAACATAGACACACATATATCCCTATGATATGATGTTTTCAGATCCTCTGGGAAAATTTCCAGTAGAGGAATAGCTGGTTTAAAGGGGATTTCCAGACCAACTTTTCTAAGGAGTCTCCATATTGATTTCCATAACGGTTGCACCAGTCTACATTCCCACCAGCAGTGGAGAAGAGTTCCTTTTTCCCCACAGCCTCTCCAGAATTTTTTGTTGGGTGATTTTGTTATGATAGCCATTCTTTCTGGGGTGAGATTATATCTCAATGTTGTTTTAATTTGCAGTTCATGAATGGCTAGCGATGTTGAGCATTTTTTCACATATTTATTAGCTTCTTTAATGTCATCCTCTGAGAAGTGTGTGTTCATCTCAGATGCCCATTTATGGACTGGGTCTTTACATTTTGGGGCCCTAGTATTTTTTAGTTCTTTATAAATTCTAGAGAGCAGACCTTTGTGAGTACTTATTTGTCATAATTTTTTCCAAATTTGTAGGTTGCCTTTTCATTTTGTTGGTAATTTCTTTTGACGTGAAAAAACTCAGTAAGAGCAGGTCCCAGTTGTTAAGTCTTTCAACTATTTCACTTGTGATTTTATTTTTGGTCATGAACTCTTTGCCTACTCCTATGTCTTCAAGAGTTCCTCCTACTTTCTCTTCCAGGAGATTTAGTGTCTCTGCTTTAAGGTTTAGATCTTTAATCCATTTTG
>NW_004524606.1:6519405-6534661 GCF_000260255.1 Octodon degus | reverse complement strand
TAAATATATATAAATATATATATGACCTTAAAGTCTGAAACTTCTAAACCAGGGTCTTCCAAACAAATTGATAACGCACAGCAACATGATTTAAGTTAAAATATGCACAAGGAGTAACACAATGTGTTCTTTGGGAATTTAACAACTTGAAGATTATCCAAATTTGAATCCAGGTCTTGGGGAAGAGTGTGATGCTTGTACTAAGCAACTGTGCTACATTTCTGCTGCATTAAATGGTTTTGAACAATTATATTTAAACTATCCTTGGTTTCATTCAATAAAACATGTAGGGTAAAAAACAGGAGAAAGCATGCCAGCTAGTTAAGGGTTCAATAATGCATGATTTTTATTCTCTTGCTCTGCATGTTTGTATTGGGAGAAGGGAAAAAAGAAGAACCTCAAGATTTAAAACTGGGCCTCGTGTGCTTTGCAAAAAAAAATCAAAACAAGTGTCCACTAATTTGTTTAGACATAGCAGGTTTAGTGGGCCTGTATCTCAAAAAATGGTTTAATGGAGAAGATGGAAAACATCCACTACTCATTTCCAGAACTTAGTAGAGGGCAGTAGACATTCCTTTTTACTCAAACACAAGGCAGCAGTTTAAATGTGACCAAGGTAAATAAATAATGGAGATGCTTTATACACAGCTAGGACTCAGCAAATCTAATACACTAAAAATCATGAAAACATTTTGAGAGAAAATGTACAAAAACCATAAGAATTTGAGATTTTTTTCATTTGAAAGTAATCTTGGGCTGGAGAGATGGCTCAGTGGTCTAAAGCACCTACTTAGAACAAGCTTAGCAAAAGTATCAGGGACCGCGGTTCAATCCCCCAGCACGACATGTCAGCCAGCCCTGCCCCCTGGTGGGCTGAGCTGGCCAGACACTCTCTCTCTCTCTCTCTCTCTCTCTCTAATAAATAAAAAATAAAAAAAGAAAGTAATCTTAATGCTATTAAATTCACAAATATGCTAATTTAAATACCCAATCCTATTTTATCTAAAACACACACTGCAAACATGCAAATGTCTATTCTCTCCACATGTCAGTGCCCATTTGTGTCATGGTTTTAAATGGGAGAATAGATTTTTTTTCCCCTTAATCTGCAAGTCAGTAGGTGTTTCTTTACAGTTAACTTTAGCAAAATACATACAAAATAGTAATTAAAAATGATCTTCTTTACTTGTTAACTCACAAGGAAACACCTTCAAAACTGCATTTTGTTAAAGTTTTGTACTAAAGTGTAGAAAAACTGAACTACACGAATATTGAAAAGTTAAAAATTCCTTAATTTTTTATTCCTGGTACCACTACCACAATTTACAGGGCAATATACCTGATGTAATGAAAAGAAAGAAAAAGACAAAGCTACAACAGATAAAAGACCTCAGGAACGTACATCGAATTGACACTACATTGCATTAATCAATAGCTGCACTTTTTGCAAACTGTGGCTATGACAGTCCTGAACCTTCTGGGTTTCCTGTTTAAGCTGCAGTAACTTTTATGACAATGGATAATCGTTTTTTCTGTGGCAGATTTTTACAGTTCCTCTAATGCATTTGGGACGACTGTCTCAAAGTAACCTACAGCTTTCCTGACAACTCCTCGCTCTCTCTCCTGCTAAGAACTGTAGCCCTTTTCTGTTGTTTTGTAAAATATTCTGCTACCATATCCACCACTTCTACCACCAGATCCATAACCACCACCATAGGGACTGCCAGAGCTTCTTCCACCAAAACTGCCAGAGCTTCTTCCACCAAAACTTCCACCTAAACCTCCCTTAATTGGTCCATAATTTGACTGTTGCTGTCCACTCACTGTAATTTCCAAAATCATTATAGTTCCCACCACCACCATAGTTACCACCACCAAAATTTCCTCCTTCGTTGTAACCATCATATCCTCCTCCACTACCACCGTATCCACCACCTTGGTTTCCATATCCTGATCCACCACCACCATACCCTCCTCTACTACTGTAACCAGGATCACCACCATAGTTTCCACCATCACCTCCAAATCCATTATATCCTCCATCACCTCTTCCACAACTACCTCTGCTTCCACCCCCTCCACCACCGTAACCTCCTTTTCCACGGCCAAAATTCCCTCCCCCACCTCCAAAGTTTCCTCTACGACCCATAAAGTTGCCATATCCACCCCCACGGCTTCTTTGTGATCCAGCAGACTGCTTCTCTTGTTTAGAAAGGGCCTTTTTCACTTCACAATTATGCCCATTAATAGTGTGGTATTTCTGAACAACAATTTTATCAACTGTGTCGTGATCATCAAAAGTTACAAAAGCAAATCCTCTCTTTTTCACACTCTGCCTGCCTTCCATAACTTCTATGGTTTCAATCTTGCCATATTTTTCAAAGTAGTCTCTCAAATTATATTCTTCTGTATCTTCTTTAATACCACCAACAAACTTTTTCTTCACTGTTAGATGGGCACCAGGCTTTACTGAATCCTCTCTAGAAAGAGCTCTCTTTGGTTCCACTACAGGACCATCAACTTTGTGTGGTCGAGCACACATTGCTGCATCCACCTCTTCAACACAAGAGTAAGTCACAAAACCAAAGTCTCTGGAGCATTTTGTTTGAGGATCTCTCATTACCACACAATCTGTGAGTGTGCCCCGTTTTTTAAGATGTTTTCTTAAACTATCATCGGTAGTTTCAAAACTCAGACCACCAATAAACAGCTTCCTCAACTGCTCTGGCTCCTTTGGATCGTGGGCCTCCTCCCCCCGGCGGCAACAGCGACGGCCGGAGTCGGGCTTGGGGCGACCGGGCAGCAGTTTTACCTCCATCTTGAGACCGGACTCGCCTCTTTCAACTCCTTGAGTAAAATTTTGATGGCCCAAACAGCAAAACTTTTTCTTCAAACCATGTTGAGAAAAATCTTCAATTCTTTCTTTTCTTTATTTCATTTTCTAAATAAAGCTCCTTTTGAAAATGCAAGTACCTCATGGCGGAAGTGACAGATGTTTACTTTTTTATTTTAAAGAGAATAAAAGTATTTTAGAAATAATATAGAATTTCAAAAGAAGATGATAGGAAATCAACAATGGTTGTTACATTGCATATTGTTATTGTCAAAGTAGTTGTTCAGATATAGGCATACAAAATGTATAAAAAGTTAATTATTAGCTGTTCCTTTCAATAATCCATAATTATCTTAGCTATTATATATATATTTTCCCCTTTCTTTTCTCCTCTCTTTTATCTCAGTTCTTCTTTCCTTTTTGTGCGTGTGCAGGAACTCACGGCTGAACTCAGACTCATAGTGGTCCTCCTGATTTCTGCCTCCCGAGTGTTGGATTATGTGCTACCATGCTCAGACTCCATCGCAGGCTCAGTGCACCCGGGGCTGGGGCCAGTGAGGCATGCACTGCCAGGGATCGAACCCTGGCTCCTGAGCTAACCTAAGCAAGCACTTAGTCCACTGAGCTATACCACTGGCCCTGTTCTTTCCTTTTTAAACATTTTCTTTCCCTTTCATAACATCTATTGTACTTTTTGAATTTTATTTACTCTTTCAGTTTAGTAGGGAGACAGTACAATGTTTACTCATGTGAATCTGATTTATTTTACACTAGTTGCATCCATTTACCTATAAAAACTTGAGGTTTTTTTACAGTTGAATAATACTCCATTGTGTAAAAATATCACTTTTTTTTATCCATTCCTCAGTTGATTGTCATTTGGGTTGTTTCCAAGTTTTAGCTGTGACAAATTGCATTGCTATATATACATGGGTGCACATATATTGCTGTGGTGTGATGTTTTCGTTTTTTTTTTCCTGTAAAACTACCCAGAAAAGGAATAGTTGGGTTGAATGGAGTCTCTAATCCTAGAGTTTTGAGGAATCTCCACACTGTTTTCTGTAGTGGTTGTTCTAGTCTACACTCTTACCAATAGCAGAGAAGTGTTCCTTTTTCCCCACGGCCTCTCCTGCTTTTGTTATTGACTGACTTCTTGATGATAGACACTCTTTCTGGGATGAGATGGAATCTCAGTGTTTTAATTTATATTTCTTGAATGGCTAATGATGTTAATTTTTTCATTGTATTTTTTATCTGAGTACATTCATCTCAGATGTATACTTTTGACTGAGCCTTTGAAATTGGGGAAGGGCTTGATTTTTAAAAATTATTTGTGTGTGCTAGGGCTAGTGAGATAGTTGAGTGGTCTAAAGTGCCTGCTTAGGCAAGCTTAGTCAGGCTCAGGGGACTGTGATTTGATCCCTGGCACCACATGCTGCACCAGCCCTACCATCAGGGCCAAGAAAAAAAAAGTTTTTCCTAGATATACGTCCTTTTTCTGAGAGATAGTGAGCTAAACATTTTTTCCAATTCATGGATTTTCTTTTTACTCTGTTGATAATTTCTTTCGTTATGCAAAAGCTTTTCAATAAGATGAGATCATAGCTGTTGATTCTTTGAAGTATTTCCTATGCATTTTGATTTTTGTTCATGAACTCTCTGCCATCACCTATGCCTTCAAGATTTCTACCTACTTTTTCCTCCAGTAGAGTTAGTGTTTCTGTTTTAGTATTTAGATCATTGTTGCATTCTGGCTTTTGTTTAGTATATGATGATAGACATGGGTCTGGTTTTAGCCTTTGACATGTGGAAAGATAGTTTTTCCAGCATCATTTACTAAAGAGGCTTATAAGAGTGACAGGCCTTTTGTTCTAGGCACAGATGTTGAATTCTGCTGCACATGGATTCAATAAATCGATACCATGTGTTACATGATGATCTGGTTTATAGAATCATGACCTGGTTTTACAGAATCATCCTTCTGTCCTGGGATGGGCTCTTCACACAAGATATTTAGATTATTTTCTCAACTCAAGAGATGATGAGAGCACTCGGGGTGCTCCTTTCTTTAGCGCATGTCTCTGAGGGAGTGGAGTGCATCCGACTCCTGTAGGACTTGGCAATATTTCTCCCATTTCATAATTTTTCAAGGCCTTAGAAACTGATGAGTATAGATTTGAGTCACGGACATGTACCGAAGATATATTCTTTTTTTTTTTTTTTTTTTTTTTTTTTTGGTACTGGGGACTGAACTCAGAACCTTGCTCTTGCCAGGCAAGCACTTATTCTACCGATCTTCCCAGACCAAACCATTTTTTTTTTTTTGTGGTTCAGGGTATTGAACTCAGGATCTTGTGCTTGCCAGGCAGGTGCTTATTCTACTGGTTATCTCCCCAGTCCCCGTAGATATATTCTTGATTAGTAAGTTTTATTTTTAAAAGTTGAAGCAAGGAAAACTTTTAAAACTATTCTTTACTTTTTGAAGCTTTCTATCAAGCTTTCTATTAATTTCTATTCTTTCAAAAAAGTTATTTTGCTTGCTTAATAAACTTAATAAACTTAGTAAAACTTAATAGTAACACCACCAAGAGCAGTAGGTCTTTCGACTTTTTTATTTTTTGTTATCATTTTTGTTTGTTTCATTTTTTTAAATGAATCTTACATGTTTATATCTGGTAATGTGAACAATTAATTTGAAGATGGCATCATATAATACAGCAACGATTGTTGAATTCCTATTACTTTGTTTAGTGAAATCTTGTATTTTTCTAACACTTTTTTTCTTTATACCTTTATTTTGTAGTCTTTAAAAATTAAAAAGAGAGGCGTGGGTAATGTCATGAACCACCAATTTTGACTTTGACCTGACATGACTCAGAATACTGGTGCACAGTCCTTTACCCCATACTTAAATACTTTTCATAATATTGGTGCAAAGTATGAAAAAACCTCAGTAACTATTACAAAGCATGTCTTAGGATATATGTAAGTGGTTTGTCTAGGTTATGTGTTGGTGAGATAGATATAGTGATTAACTCAGTTTTCCAGATGATAAAACCATAGCTTCAAGAAGTTGAGGGTCTTCATAGACAAAGCTGTCCAAGGGGAAGTTTTGGTGAGATCAATGCTCTTAGCCCCTTTATGTATGGTCCCATTTTCAGCTAAAATGTACCCAGTGGATTCTTTAATGTTGCCAGATCCTTTCCAGGACATGAAAAGAATGTGCATGGAACCTATGTGGGGTTATGTACTGCCTGACCCTAGGTCACAACCTGAATCCTTCTCATTTAAGTCTGATGGTCACCTTCAGCATGATCAGGATTCTGGAAGATATGAGACTCATTGCCCTCACTGATTTTGGACTCAAAGGAAACTGATTTGAAATTGTAGAGAGAGGGAGGGAGGGAGGGAGGGAGAGAGAGAGAGAGAGAGAGAGAGAGAGAGAGAAAGATGGTTAGTCCCAGTTACTTTCGAGCTTTTAGTTCATTCCCATCATGCTAAATTGGCAATCTTTAGCCTACACAAAATGCTTTCATTGATTTAACATCTAACTGTATGGATGTTTGGGTAAGACTGAGGAGATAATCTTTTTTATTCAATTATCTTCCAGGACTTTTCTCTAAATTTGTTCCACATGAGACCAACAGGGTCACCACGATATTCTGAGTTATTTTGCATGCTGCACTATTATGCAACGGTGCACAGAATGCTTTTCCCATTCAAACTTCATCTCATCATCTTACTAACATATCATTATATCTATTATCTAATTTACAGTTATGTTTTTGTTTCTGTAATAACCAGGTAAGAAGACAAATTCGTACACCCAACTAAGCATAATAAAATAACAGCTTCTCTCACAGTGTAAACAGTTGTTTTTCTATGTACTCTGATTCAACTATTGTTTTTTAGACTTTTTCTAAAGCATTGCATTTAACCTGATGCAGAATTTCAGAACTACTTCTGAGATCAATTGCCAAACCTACAAATTAGTAAAATTAACGGGAACACTGGCTCTGTGCAGTGGTGTCAATAGAGAGGCAATTGTGCAAAGTATGCCCAGACTTTGATCTACAAAACACTTTCAACAGATTGCCTGACTGGAGTTTGAATTATTTTTGCCATGATATTAATGCATACTATTTTTCATGGGTGAAAACAAATGATTGTGTTGAAGAATAATTTGCCATCTCTTGTAGCAGAGTTTGATAGAACTATTCAAAATCATGTGATGGATGAATTATTTATAAACTACAGTACTAACATCTCATAGCAATGCTATTGTTAAGGGTCTGTCAGCATTTCCGAAAGATCCTGCCCTTTTTCTCTCCCTGAGTGTGGATTACTTGCCCATTTGAAATTGTAACAAGTGGAAACTTGGTGGAGAGAATGACATTTTATTTAAAAGTCCACAGTGGTTCAGTAGACAGCAAAGCAAATTGCCCTTGCCCTAGTCACATTTAAATCCTCAAGGACACAGAATTTAGAGGCAGGGAAGTAAGAATAAGAATATATTTTATCAAAATAAGACCAAGATGGTTTATTATCAAGAAAATGATTCAATATGTTTTCATATGAGACTTAAAATAAAATGAATATAGGAATGAAACGTGGACCAAATGAATGCTTTTATCAGCTCATAAGCCATCTTTTCCACATTTATTGGGGTCATTGTCCCCTGTCCGAGCCAGATGTGCCCCTAAGTGATCCCCAAATAGCATTTCCTAACATCTCTTTTTCAAATTACTCTGAGCTGCCCAGCACATTGCTGTTGCTGCCCCCTTTGCTGCTGAGCCTTGCTCAAACTCTTACCAAGCTCCTCTTCCTGGTCAATGCAATCATATTCTTGGAGAATGCATTTCAGTATCCCCACTTTAGAACAAAAGCAAACAAGTATTCTAAAAGTAAGGTCTAAGTCCTACTTCAGTTTAACAGCTGTTATATAAGGTGATTAAATTAACAGGAGTTTTTAATCAAATAGTGTCATAAAGTTAGGTACCTTGTTTGAATCCATCGTCTACAGTGACAGAGCCATGGCATACACCTGAATCTTCCTCTTCTTAAGTCTTTTGCTTCACCCCATTACTTTACTGGCAGCAGGAGAAAATTAAATTGATAACACCTCAAAGATATAATTTTATGTAGAAAATTGCCCATTTAAAAACTCATTCACCAAAGATAGCATTACTAGAAAGCTTATGGTTTCAAAAAAATTGTTCCTGGATAAATGTAGTCCCCCCTTTTTAACGAGATAGTGTCTCAATATGTAGTTCAAGCTGGCCTTGAGCTCATAATGATCCTCCTGCCCCGGCCTCCTGGTGCTGGGGTTACAGGTCTCTACCACCATGTCTAGCTGATAAATATATGTCACACCCACATCTTTTACCATATAAGTTTTATTTGAGTCTCCATCCAAATAATATTCCATACAATATTTCCCATCTCCAGGCCTTTTAGTAGGTACTGTTCTTATCACATAAGACACTTAAATTCATATATATATATATATATACACATATTTTCTAAATTCCAAGAAAATCCTTCCTTTTTTTAAACTATCTTATAAATATGAGACAGTTTATACACCATACTGGTGAAAAACTTGTTTTTTGATTTATTTCTATGTATCACAGTAAACTTTGGGAACAAAATTACAAAATAGTGATATGAAAATGGATCAGGGGGCTACTTTTAATAAGAAGTAAGAGCTAAATCTGCTTTTTTTTTTTTTTTTTTTTTTTCAGAACCGGGGATTGAACTCAGGCCCTTGCGCTTGCCAGGGAAGCGCTTATTCCACTGAGCCATCTCCTCGACCCTCGATCTGCTTTTGAGAAAAGATAACAATGGGCCAGTAAGATAGCTCAGTGGACTGAGCACCTGCTTAAGCAAGTGCAAGGACTGCTGTTTGATCCCTGGTACTGAATGTCTAGCCGGTCCTGCCCCCAGGCATGCTGAGCCAGCCACTGGACTGGGAATGGTGGCACATGTCTATAATCCCAGTGCTAAGGAGGCTGAAAACAGAAGAGTCTCAGCTGCATAGTGAGACCCTGTACCAAATACATGAAAGAAAGAAGTATCCTATGTTAGTATTTTAGAGAGCTGCCATGGCTACTAAAATCCCTTTTATAATATTTGTGCATTCCCTTCCAAAAATGCTCTCACTTGTTATTTAATAGATACAAATAAAACATACAAGGCAATGTAAAAAGTGGGACTATTTTACCCCTTATGCACTAAGCAAGCTTTGGGTCGTCAGGGCTCACTTCAGCCCACAGCACGGAACCCAGAGGAATGCTTTTCTCTCAGGAGCAGATGAGGCACCTGCATAGACTGTGCTTACAGGTACACAGAATCGGAGGAAATGGGCTACAGTTACGTGACCATCACGCTGGGAAAGTCGATCAGTTTAAATAAGCCTTAATGTCCTCATTTGTAAATAAAATCAATTGTATTTTATATGCTTATATAGTGGGTTCATTTTGAGAATCATTTAAAAATGCATCAACACTGATCACTATACAAACACAGTTAAATTTTTTTGATCTAATAATAAAAAACCTATAGCTTTTGTTAGGACCATTTTGATTCTATAAAACCCAGTACAGACTGACCAAACAATTCATCAGACAGCTTGTATATGATAGGAGATATTTCTTATAAATCATATATCTTTTAAGCAAGTTATTGTATTATTTATTATGTTGCCTATCTACTAGTAGTATCATGAGGTTAAAATTCTCAGAAGTTCTTTTTCGAGGATTTAAATGTCTCACAGAGGAGCTGAGGTGGAAGTACCTTCAGGTGGAAGTACCTTCAGGTCTTAAAACTGTTATAGAAGATGGAATTATGCTTACTAGGATAGTGGGAATTTAGCTAAATGGAAGAATCCTCTGTGTGCCTCTGTGTGAGTGTGTATGCATGTGTACTTCCTGGAGCAGTTCCTCATTCTGGTAAAAAATATACAGAAAGAATGCTAAAAGTTTCCTACTCTATGAAAATGTCTTCTAAAAGCCTATTTCTCTTTTTGCTTAGAGAATAGAGAAAGCTGTTTTGAAGACTAAAGGATTTCTCAGAGGTCTGAAACCAACAGATGCTCCCCTGCACCCGCAGTCTCATGCATACATCTTCATTTCCACACACACACACTCTCTGCAATGGTCTTTGGGGCTTATTTTCCCTTTTAAGCCTGCTTGCCTGTGATAACTGCATTTCCTACAAAAATTAGCACTCCTCTGAACTGCCCCTACGGTTGCTTGTCCCAAGAAATGGGGAATACTAATGTCATCTGTCAGATTCTGGGATTCTTTAGGACAAATTTACTCGTGGGTTGGTCACTGGCAATGAAGAGGCTATACATATGGTTTTGAAGCATCAAAACTATTAAAGTTTAACATAAAATTAGACTCTAAATGAAATAAGAAAATTTTAAATATTCAACTCTTCCTCTAATATTTACCTCAGATCTACAAAATTATATCTTTTTAAATAGTAACAGAAACACTAGGAAACAGTAGTTCTTGTTTTATCTTTCCATTCCCAGAGAAGTGACTTTGATTTTTCTCCTCTACTCAGCTGAGACTTGATTGCTGCTCCCTGTACAGGCCAGGTATGTGAAAGGTGGATTAAGATCATTTTTTTTCTTATTTAAGATTTTGTACTTTTAATGCTTTATCATTGAGTGCCAAAGACATTATTCTTTTTTTTTTTTAATATTTATTTATCTATTTGTGTGTGTGGCCAGCTCAGCCCACCAGGGGGCGGACTGGCTGGCATGTGGTATGTGGTGCTGGGGGATTGAACCGCAGTCCCTGTGCTTTGCTTAGCTTGTTCTAAGTAGGTGCTTTAGACCACTGAGCCATCTCACCAGCCCCCCAAAGACATTATTCTTATATCTTTGAAATATTAAACAATGAGTTCGCTCAGTGCTCCGCTTCTACCTGTCATAAAACATAGGCACTGATCATTTTGAGCTCAGAGATTAATAGAAGCAGATTGGCAACACACCGTTTTGGAGTGCACAAAGCTGTGGGAGAGCCTTCCTCTCTGACTGGAGCTTCACTTACTCCTCATAGTGGAAGGTATGCCATGTAAGCATGTTCTGTCAACGTTTTTAGTGAAATGACTAGTCTGGGGGCCATGTGTGGCTTGTTAGAAACCCAGTTGCCTATCTCTCTCTCTGTTCCTCTCTTCTTAAACTTGGCCTTGAGAACCAGTAGGTTTGCAGCCTGAGACTCTGCATTTCAAATCATCTCTCAGAAAAAGCAGATCTTGACCTGAGCACCATGCACAAAGATAGCCCTAAACTACCATGCCTCAGTGCAGCCCTTCTGGAGAAAGCTGTGCTTTGGTAGGGTGTTAGGCAAAAACACTCCCCAGGCAATCTTCAGCTTCTCTCTCTTGCGTGAAACTTTCTCTTCCCTGAAGCTATCCGCTGAAGGGTGCCGTGTGAAAGCAGGTAGAATAGTCTGTTGCTATGGTTTGGATAGAGAACTTCCCCCAAGGTCACATGTGCTGGCAGGTGGAGTTTTTGGAAGATGATTGCTTGGATCATAGGGCACTGGTTAGAAGTGTTAGGAGGCAGGGTGATTGGCAGAAATGTGTCAAAGGGTGTGTTTGGAGGCTGTGTCCTGTTTTCATCCTCCCAAGCACTGGGATTACAGGCTTGTGACACCACGGCCAGTTTCAATCACCGTCTGGCAAGACAAGCTGGGATTGAACCCCAGCTGCTGCTCTCTGCCTAAGCAGGCACTTTAGTCCACTGAGCTATCTAGCCTGCCCTTCCATTTGTTATTTTAATTCGGGTGACTTGGAAAAACTCTCACTAGCTACTCAGTAGTGCTCTCCAAAATCCTTAGCAGGCTACTTGATGATGGTTCCTATCCATGGAGAGTGGATGTCGTAGGGTACTTAAACTCAAATTGCAGGAGGGGGAGCAGAACAGAAATGACAGTGGCACCCTTCTAGGCACCAGCCACCAAGAAGGATACACCCTCCAAGAAGCATCACTACGAGTTAGATCTACATAGTGAGACCCTGTAGACTACGTACTAGATATACACACACACAAATAAAATAACAAAGGGAAACTAAATAAAGCTTACAAAGAGGAGCATTACTCTGTTGAAGGAGGCCGGGAGATGGAGAATTATTTGAGTGAGGTTGAGGAGGAAAGCAGGCTTAATGTCTTTTAGTAATAATTCTGAGTTGTTGTCCTTTATGGAATGGGTCTTCCATAAACACTGCTGAGCACTTTCTGTGAAAGGTTTCACTAGAGGTTTTTTATATATGTGTCCAACAAATATTTATTAAGCCATTACCATGTGCAGGCAAAGTGGTGAAACAATAAATGAAATCTCACCTTTCTTGGAGCAACATGAAAGTCAGTTACACCACTAACCAATGCAGTGACAAATCAATGTGTCATGCAAAGCAGATGGGCTATAAGGAAGCAAAGAGAGGCCTCAGTGAGAATGAGATGAGGAAGAGACATGTCTTCTGAACGAACTTCTGAAGGATGAAGAGGAGTTAGTTAAGTAGATAGAGGAAGAATAGTCTAGGAAGAAAGTATCATCTGTGCTAAGGCCTGGAGGCAGAAATGAAATTCATAGATCTGAGACTCAAAGCAAGCTAGGATGATGATGATGATGATGATGATGATGATGATGATGATGATAGAAAGAGACAGAGAGAGAAACAGAGACAGACAGAATGAGGGGAAGGAAGGGAGATATTTAGGTAGAGAGGGAGGGAAGGAGCGAAGGAGAATGGAAGGAGGAAGGGCAATGGGAGAGGGAAGAGGGAGGGATGGGGGAGAGAGACAGCAAGAGAGATACAGAGAGATAGAGTAAGAGGGACAGAGAGAACAGAATAATATGAGGCTGTACAAAAAGGGGAGGAAAGCTCACCTTGAAGCCTCCTGTAGGACTTTTTCTGAATCATTATTTTCTTCTAAATGCAGTGGGAAAGCCCTAGGCCAATGTGCACTTTGAGGAGTTAGCTATAACTAAAGGCACATTGGAAGCAAGTTGGGGTTGGACACACGGCTTCTTGGTCAGACCCTTGCCCAGCCTGTGCAAGGCCTTGAGTTTCATCCCCAGCAGCCCTGCCCCCAGACAAGTTTGCTCAGAATGTTCGGTTCATTTATTTGATAATTATTTACTAATTATCTTAACATGCTGGGCCCTGGAGATAAAAATGAATTACTTCCCTTCCTCTTCTCTTTTTTTTTCTGCTTTTCCTGAGCTAGCAAATTGCTCTATATTGCAGGATCCCTCTGTGGGGCTTGTGGGTATTTCTCTGCATGGAGGTTCTTTAAATATGTATACCCATTGTTAGAGCCAACCCACTTTGCATTAACATCTGCGTGGGCTATCATGAGCTGGTGCCTCCTATACATGTTTATCTCTACTATTAATAACCAGCAATTCCATTGGTATTCTCTATATTCTAAGGTTCTTTGAGAGGATATGACTTTAAGATGAAATTTTACAGTATGACTTTTGGAGAAAAAGGTAGGTGTTAGAGATGACCTAAAATTATGCAATAAATCTTGCTATTCTTTTGGGTAAGAGCAATAGATGATGTTAGCAGATTTGAATTTCTACTTCTATTGCACTATGTTTAAATTGTCAGTTGGTGAAGAACGCTTATTTTTCCAATGTATAAAGTGAAAGCATTGAATTAGATGATCTCTAAAGCTCTACTCGACTACAAATTTATTTTGGGAAAGTAAGCAAGAGATTTGGAATCAGAAGGACAGATACTTTGAATCCTTTTGTGACCTTGGTAAAGTTACTTGATATTTCTGAAACAGGTTCCTCATTTGAAAGTGGAGAGGTACATGATACTACCTAGAACTACAAACCCAACACTGAAAACAATGCCCAGCACATTATAGGAAGTAAAAAATTATTTTGTAATGCACGAATATGTTTCACCCTTGAGAACACTGAAGGATATCTGGCATGTCAAAGAAATCTAAAAACTACACACCTCTGTCCAATACAAGTGTATGTATTCATCATGAATTCAGTTTATATTATTAAAAATAGCAACCTTTCCTGTGTTTGGGCTGAGCATGGCTCTTTCTCCAACATTACGTGTCACAATGAGGTACCCCTCCAAATTCCTCAGCATACATTAAAGCAGTAGAAAGGGAAGCTAGAAAAATAAGTGTATATGCCATTTAATGAACCATTAAATTTCCATCAGAAAGCCAGAAGCTTGGCAGGCATCCGAAACAGCAACTTTACATGTCCAGCCAAAGCACAAGCTACCCTTCATAGCCAGCAATTCCATTCTTCCCACCCCTACAAAATAAACAGGGATAGAAACTTTATTCACCCCCTTTAGCATTTCTAATTTCCAGGCAACGCTCTCCTAATACAGGCTTGCAGGCCCCAGAGGAGAATGACAAGCAGTGTAAAGTCTGAAAACTTGTCTTGGCTGCTGAGTTTTCATCTTAGGTTGAAATTTCCTTGAAATGATAGTTTGATTTCAAACTGTCAATGTAATTTAAATGCCAGGATGGCTGTTCACTCTCTCCCTCAGCCCCTGTCCCACCATCCTAATTTTCCTACCCTGTTTCTTACTCTTGAGATTTTTGCGGGAGGACCACCTCTTGTTAAGTTTGGCTTTGAAGTTCAGTAGACTACCCAAGTTTCCCATGACTGATTTTTCTCATTGAGAGTTACTTTGAGCTCGAGGTAGTGTTCAATGTTTTCAGAAGACTAAAAAAAATTCCCTCAGGAGTGTGATATAAAGAAAGAATATTGCTTTCTTATTTCTGCTCCAATTCATCCATCTAGAAGGCAGGCCAGTTAGGAAGGCTGGCACAAAGGCTAGGCTAAATTAGCACACTGGTTCCAATATTCCCTATTTATATATTGTGCCAGGAATACTTGCTGGTGGCACCTCAGCATGGTCTGGAGAGAAGACAAGGATGCCTAGGAGTAAAAAGGGCACAATAGTAAAAACAAAGCTTTTTCTTTGGGAGCAGATATGTTATTAGTATGAATGGTAGCAACACCAGTAACAGCAAAGCAACTACCATTTAACTGACGGCCTACTATGTGCCAGGTATACGAGGCCCATCACATATATGGATTCACTTATTCTTAATAAAACTATGTAATACAACTGAATAAGTGGTGTTAAATAGAGGTTCAGAGATTTACGCAAAGCTATTAAATTAAGATAACTGAACTTGGATTTAAACCTATGTTAATCATGGTTTTTAGTCAGTGTCTTCTAATCTATTTCACTGATCCTCAGGTCTATTTGGTTGCCAGTACCATGCTGATTTTATCACAGTAGCTTTGTATATCACAGTGATATATATGTGCCTATGTTTATAGCTGCACAATTTGTGATAGCCAAATCTTGGAAACAACCAAGATGCCCATCACCTGAGGAATGGTTGAA
>NW_004524606.1:6510815-6513673 GCF_000260255.1 Octodon degus | reverse complement strand
CTATTCAATATAGTTCTGGAATCATTAGCTACAGCCATTAGACAAGAGAAAGAAATAAAAGGAATTAGAATAGGCAAAGAAGGATTTAAATTTTCTTTATTTGCAGATGACATGATACTTTGCTTGGAAGACCCAAAAAACTCCACAAAGGAGCTACTAGAATTAATACAGAAATTCAGTAGCATAGCAGGTTACAAAGTCTGAAAAAAGATATCTTAGAGGATTTCAGAAAATGGAAAGATATTCCTTGCTCCTGGATAGGAAGAAACAACATTGTGAAGATATCCATACTCCCAAAATTGCTGTACAGATTTAATGCAATCCCTATGAAACTACCACCAACATGCGTCACAGAGGTAGAGAAATCATGCCTAAAATTTATTTGGAACCAGAAGTTACCTAGAATAACAAAGGCAAGCCTGGGCAATAAAGACAAGAAGCATTACTATTCCTGACTTAAAATTATACTACAAGGCTACTGTGATAAAATCAACATGGTACTGGTAACAAAATAGACCTGAGGATAAATTTAGTAGATTAGAAGATGCTGAAGCCCCTATGAATAACACACTCAACCACTTATCATTGACAAAGGGACCAAACATAATCGTTGGAAGAAAGATAGCCTCTTTTACAAATGGTGCTGGAAAAACTGGCTCTCTACATGCCGAAAAGTAAAACTTGACCCACATCTATCATCATGCACTAAGCTCAAGTCAAAATGGATTAAATATTTAAACAGTAAAACAGAGACACTAAATCTCATGGAAGGAAAAGTAGGAAGAACTATTGAAGACATAAGGGTAGGCAAAGATTTCATGAACAAAAATGAAATCATATGGGAAACACTTGAAAGAATTAACAATTGGGACCTACTCTTACTGAGAATTTTTGTATGTCAAAAGAAATTACCAACAAAGTGAAAAGAAACCCCACAAATTTGGAAAAAAATCATGACAAATAAGTACTCAGACAAATGTCTCCTCTTGGAATTTTTAATTCAATCATTTAAGTTTATAAATAATTTATTTACAGTCTGCAATCTATTATTAATCTCATGCTACATATTCATTTCAGAAATATTTCTCTAATATTTACTCTGTCTACACCTTATATTTTTCACATTTCAATATTTGTCTACAATTTCTAATATTCTATATAATTATTGATTTTAAATAAAGGTAAAGTTAAAAGAATTGACACCACCAAAAAATAACAGTGGCATTCTTCACAAATCAGAAAAATGTCTAAATTTCATATGTAAGCACAAAGGATCTCAAACAATCAAAATAACCTTCAGAAAAAAAAATCTAGGGGCATCGTAATACCTGTTTCCAGGATATAATAGAGTCACTGTAACCAACACAATATGGTACTGGCATAAAAACTGACACATGAATCAACAGAATTGAATGAAGACCCCAGAAATAAACCCACATGGAGACAACCAATTGATTATCTACAAAGATGCCAAAAACATACACTGGTGAAAGGAGAAATTCTTTGGTAAGTGATACTAAGCAAACTGGATGTTCACATAAAGAAAACTGAAACCTGACTCCTATTTCTCATCCTAAATGAAATTCAAGTCAAAATTATTCCAATGTAAATATAAGACATGAAATTATAAAATACTAAAAGAAAACATGGTGTTCAGGTATACACTCCTGCAATCCTAATGCATGGGAGGCTGAGGCAGGAGGATCAGACTACAAACCTAGTTCAATGTGAACTTGGGCTACGTAGTGAGTTCAAGGGCAGCCTAAACTGTACTGCAAGAAGCAGAAGAAGGAAGAGGAGGAAGAAGAGGAGGGAAAAGAGATGGGCAAGGAGGAGGAGGAGAGGGAAGCAAGGAAGGAAGGAGGGAGGGAGGGAGGGAGGAAAGGAAGGAAGGCAGGCAGGCAGGTAGAAAACATGGTGGAAGCTCATCAAGGCATCAGTATAAGCAATGCTTTTGTACTAAAACCCCCAATGTTTAAGAACCCAAAGCAAAAATTAATGGAATTCTATCAAACTAAGCAACTCTGCACAAAAAAAGAAAAAAAATCATCAGAGTGAAAAAAAATTCAAAATATGGAAAGAGGTTTTTCTTTTTATGTATTTTTTTTTTTGGCCCGCTCAGGAGGCCTTAAGGACATGTATGGTAAGGCATAAGGATCTGAGCTCAAACCACAGAATTCTAAATCTGAATGCTTTGCTTAAGCAGGGTAGGCCCTCAACAAAAAATGACAGAAAACATCTATCAATTATTTATCTAACGAAGGATTAAAATATAGTAAATATATATACATTTATATTCAATATATATATCACATACTATATGAACATAAAATATATGAGAAACTCAATAAAAACAGTAAAACATTTAAAATGAACAATCATGCAGATATTTTGTCAAGGAGATACATTTTAATTGTAAAGATTAGGTCTATATTTTCTTTTTTGCATTTTTTAATCCTATAATTGCAACATATAATATTTCATTTTTTTCCATAATTTTATTGAGAAATGAATAGCAATGAGGCAGTTTCAAATCAAATTGGTAGGACCGTTTCAATAATTAACACATTGCATACTCTCTTACTGTGGTTATTTGCTGAACAAGATGCAGACATGATATCCTATTTACAAACACCATTAGAACAAATCACTCTATTCATTAAGAGAAAGTAACTATATATCTATTCTAACGACTTTTAATATACAGATACAAAATGGACATTCATCTGTATTTTTTTGTTTAGTTCCATCATTTGAATGTTATAGGTGTATTAATTCAGCAAAATATTCTAAAAGAGTCCAGTAGTCCATATTAGTATTGAGTCTTTTGCATGACTGGTAGTGTCAGAAATTGTTGA
>NW_004524606.1:6493746-6510715 GCF_000260255.1 Octodon degus | reverse complement strand
TGATAGCCAAATCTTGGAAACAACCAAGATGCCCATCACCTGAGGAATGGTTGAAAAAGATGTATTTTTACACAATGGAGTATTATTCAGCTATTAAGAACGATAAACTCAAAGCATTTATACTGAAGTGGATGCCACTTGAAGATATACTCATAAGGGAAATAAACCAGACAAACATGTGCAAATATCGTATAATTTCCCTAGTGTAAGAACTCAAAAGAAGAAATACAAATAGAAAGGTATAATACAAGTAAAAGGAAAGCAGGATCTGTAGGTCTAACTAATCAAGAGAGGGAAAGGAGAAGACCTACGAAACATGACAATGTCAAGCTATACAGTTATATGTAGAAGATGGGCAAGGCAATGATCCTGAGAATCTCCAGAAGATTTTTGAATCTAGCAGTTAATTGGAAAGATTCTCAACCTGATTAACTGTATATATTGATACCTGTGAACTAAGCAACTACACTGCAGATGGTAATTTATAATAGTAGTTTCATGCTTGGAGTGCCTGTCATTCTGGTCTTCTGAATATGGGCTGCTTGTCATGACATGCCAGCTGCCTCTGTGCTGTCTCTTGGGTAGATGATTGTTCAAAAAGAAGGGGGTGGTGAATGAAGGCAAGAGACAGGAAAGGGAATATTGTGGGACTGTTCTGCTTCAAGGTTGTATATGGTTAGTTTTTTGGACTTATGTATAAACATAAGAAGTTATATAATTCTTAATGCCTATTTTCAAAATATATTCTAATTTTTAAATGTTTTTTTATTATATTCTGTAGGGCCTTAAAGTTCAACATATCAATACTTGATGAAAAATGCCTGTTCCATGTTAAGCCTAAGATATTTGATATTTAGACAGATAGTGAAGTTAAGTGTAACAGCCTAAATTGTATGGCAATAACAATAAGCTTGTCTTCTGGATGGTTAACAATCTAAGTTTGCAGACAAAATTAGAGAAAAAGGAAGACTGCAAGGAAAGCCAACATTTTGACCCTAGGCTTCCAAGGTCAATTAATACTCAGGACATATGAGAACTTTTACTGTAATGTCATGTAACTCGGTAGTGTCCCAAATTTCTGATCAAGGAGATTATGGGGCCAAAGAGGAAAGTGATCGATGATGTAGAATGTGCCTAAGGAGAGTCACATGGAGAGAAAACACTCTCAGGCTTTCAGAGAGCACATTAGCCAAGCATTGGCCATGACTCATCCACATGGCTGACACTGACAAAGGTTCTACAATCTGAGGTACAGGATCTCAGGATAAATCCTGTGGGATTTCACTGACCTTATCAGACCCAAAAGCTACAACTCTTGTTGCATAGGTCCTGCTTTACCTTGGTTTTAACCACCCAGCAGAAAAGTATAAAAACAAAACATAAGAATTAAAGCCATGCTGACTCAGGGACTCAGGTCAACAATTTCTGACATTGTCAGACAAACGGAAGACCCAATACTATTATGGGGTACTGGACTCTTTTATAATATTTTGCTTAGTTTACACACCTATAATATTCAAATAATGGAACTTAACAAAGAAAGGGGATACAGATGAATGTCTATTTTGTATCTGTGTATTCAAAGTGATTAGGAAAGATATATAGTTATATTCTCATAATGAATAGAAGGATTTGTTGTAATGGTGTTTGTAAATGGGACGTCAAGTCCACATCTTGTACAGCAATTAACCACTAAGAAGAATGTATGACATGTGTTAATTATTGAAACTGTCCTACCAATTTGGTTTGGAAGTGTCTCATTGGTATTTGTTTCTCAAAAAATTATGGAAAAAAAAATTTAAAAAAAGTAAAACAAAGAAAAGTAAAAGAAAAGTAGAATTCTGGAATGAGAGATGATTATATTCTGAGATGCCTGATAGTAGAATGGCATTTTAATTAGTTACATTACTAACACAAAAATAATTTTAGGGCAAGTAGAGGTTTCCCTGGGCAACAAAAACATTGGTGCTAACCATTTGTTACAGTGAACAGTGGAATAGCCGGAAAAATCTTGAATTTGGAGTAGAGGTCCTAGGTGCAGACCCTAATCCTGGCACTGAGGTGGGACTTAACCTCTCTTGGGCTGAATCCCTTCAACTGTAAAGCTATCATAATTTTTCCCTCCCTCACTTTAAGCTTGCAAAAGGTTCAAATGAGATGAAATAGACAACAGGGTTTTAAACACAAAGAACAATGATTATCTTAGGCAGACTTTTCCCCAGACCGTTGTGGATATTTCTGAGGGTTGGGATTTCCACTGAAGATTCCTTTGTGTTTCAGGAGCTAAATGACTTGCGTGGGGCCATTTATCTGTAAATTGAATCTTTCAAGATATTTCAGTTCTTCAAGGCAGGACATGATTAAGATAATTTTGCACATCACTGTAAGTTTTTAAAGAATCCATCATGCTTTTGATTGAAGTATACACACGCACACACACACACGCACACACACACACACACCACTTTTTATCAGTATTCCATTAAAGGAAACAGTTTATATGCCCCCAAAGTAGAAAAGAAATAATTTTAATAATTGATAATATTTGATCCCTGGTACCACAAGCTACAAGCTAGTTTTTTACATGGAATTTGAAAATGTATTGTTTGTCTCCTACAAAAGCTGACTTCATTACACTATGATGACATCAAGTTCTATGCGGAAGGATTTTACACTTCTCACAGATGCTTGCTATAGACAGTTAATTATATTTATTAATTAACTTATTTTATCCACTTTTTTTTCTCGGAACCGGGGATTGAACTCAGATCCTTGCGTTTGCCAGTCAAGCGCTTATCCTACTGAGCCATCTCCCCGGCCCCTTTTATCCACTTTTTATAAGTTTGAAGATATGAAGACTAGATATTGTTATTCTACAGATTGAGGAAAATCTTAAGGCCCTCAAAGCATCTGTGTAATATTTTTACGTCTTTAAACTTCAGCATAGTACCTGAGATTAAAAAAAGCACTAAGGGCAATATTGGGGCAAAGGGAAAATGAAAATTATTTATTTGAGTTTTTTTCTAGTTTAGCAGGAAAATAAGAATGATTTGTGGAGATGGGGCAAGTACATATTTATTTTAAGCTGAAATTTAAGTACCCTTCCCCAGTCCTACCTCTATCTGCATATTCAATGCCATCAACTCTTCAAGAAGATAAAGCTGAAGATTCTTAAGGATGAAGTAGCCTTGTCTCTGGGCAGGTGGGATGTTCCACCCAACCTCCCAACTTCACATTCATTGTTAGGAATATTCTAGTTATGTAATGTGATGAAGGGTTGAATGTCCAAGTATCATCATGCAGTAGACTCCTTCTTTTTTTCTTAGAGCTCCTCAAACTATAATGAACATACATTACAGAGCTGTGTACACAAAATCATGGACTTTAATTTTGGGTATAACTTGCAAGCTTTGTGTGTATTTTTGGATCAGTTATAATTTTCTGCCATGCACATATCATGACTTTAAACTATGTACCTTTCTCCTTCAAATTAAAGAGTTGAACTATGAACAACAGGTTAAATAAAACTTGATTTATAACTTTACTAATGAGTACAGGAGCTATTGATACTTTGCTTAGGTGAAAAAATGGCCCAGGAGAAAATGGTGAAATTCAACCTAAGAATTTGAAAAACATAAAAAACGATCCCTTAATTTGTATCTGTGGTGATGTACTGGTCAGCCCTGGTCACCATAATGCTTTATAATTATCCCCAAACTCAGTGGGTTAAAGTAACAGCTATTACCATGCACTTGGGTGAGAGGCCCAGGTGATCTAGGCTATGGCCATCTGGGAAGCTAAACTGGGCTCTAGGCTTTGGATAAGGCCCAGATTTCTTGTACACCAAGGTGGAAGAGCAGGAGGAGCTATTTGGAGTAAGCTCTTTTCTTGCAAGACAGCAAGTCCACCCATGAAAGCAGAGTTCATGTTTAGTATTATATGCACTAACTCACTCCTCATCAAAAGAAATCACAGGGCCAAACAGAAATAAAAAATGAAGAAATACACTCCAACTACCACAAGGTCATTGGAAAACGGTGGATATGTAAGTCTACTGCAGGGAGGAAAGAACTGAGATCAATAATTGTTGCTACTTCAAAGAAGAAGTACCATTATGCCACAGGGGAAAGATTTTGGAAGATAAAATGGACAGAATTGTGCTTAGGAAGGTAAATTCTCCAGTTCGCTAGAAACAATTCCCCAAGGCAGTGATTGGATTTTTTAATCTGTTAAATTTTACTTATGTTCCTAGATCTGGGTTCTGGTGGCTACAACTGACTTTAACATGGTCAACAAATGATTCACAGATAGATAGGGAACAGAGATTTACTATCACACTGTGAAAACCCGAATCCCTCCTAAATACTATGATTTAACTCCAAAACAGAGTACTGAGGACTCAAGATAAGTTTCTTCATATAGACAGGCATCAGTTGTTGTATTGATAAAACACGCCATTGATGCATGGCATATATTTCATAGGCCTATTGAGAAACATAAGGCACTGCAGGAAAAGAACTTGCTGTGGGTCTCAGTAAATATGTTATTCCTAGAAATAATAAAAATTTCAGGAAGTATCTTCAATACACGGATAAAGGAGGATGACTGAGAAACGTCCCACAGCAAATTCAGGATGACTAAAGAAGGGACGGTATTTGAATGGAAACTTCAAGTGACATTGTCTGAGAATACAGCAAAAGCAGAAGCTAGAATTCAGGATTTCAGTTGAGCATGGCTGCTAACTATTAACAGCTCCCTATTTCTGCAGGAATGAATGCTATTGGTCAGGGAACATTGGCTGAATGTGTTGTCAGAGACTTCACTGAAGAACAAAGAGCACCTGGAAGCACTGTTCCTGGGATCTCCCAGCTCCATACTTTTATTTCACTATGCCCTAAGCTGCCATTACAACTTTTGGAATGTGTTTGTCTGTCTGAATTCAGAGGTATCACTCTGGGAAATCTTTTTGTAAGTCATGAACCTGTCCAGACACAGTGACTTTGGACATCGACACCTTGTAGGAAATATCAGAGCTTTTTTGGAGTTTGCAAAATTTTGAACAAATGCGAAGCTAGCACAGTACAAATGGTACTACTGCAGGGACAATTATTGCCATTTGAAATAAAAACCAGGAACACAGGAATGATCTGCTTTGGTGAATCTCAAAAGGGCTATCCGCATATTGTTGTGTGCCATGGGTCCTGCTTTGCATGTTTGCATTCCAATTTTGATCCATGCTTACAGTTAATTGTTACAACCAAGTGCATATATTATAATGATTTCAATCAGAAGGCTGTGATGAGTGAGGCTTATGTAGCAGACACAACTTGCTGCAGTAAGAAGAGACTAAGCATGATGTCAACGTCAGTATCAAGAAAAATGAGCTTCTTGGACTACTTAAGAACTCTATGTGGTTGGTATATTATAGATGTTAGTTGTAGCATAAGTCAAGGAATTAATTTCTTCTAAAACATTCTGAGACAATCGGTAGAGAGCAAAAACTAAGGTTATTTGGGCAGACACTAGAAAACATCCTATTGTGACACAATTTTATTATAATTATTAGATTTATTGCTGATTTCAGTCTCTTAATGCTTTAATATGGGACCATAATTTCTGGTTCTTTAAAGTTTGAGAACGATTGACTCCATATCACTGCACCTTATTGTGTAAATTTTGTGAAAAGAGAGGTTAGTGTTTTCTGAGTGGAAATCTGGCATCTATGTGTTCAATTCAGTTTCTCAGAATGGCTTTGAGGTTCAAAGGAGCACAGAAATACCTGAGAGATGGCAAGTTTGGAATTTTCTCTTATTAGAAATTTGGGAGAAAGCAATGACAAGAAATTAAATGGTCTCAAAATTGCATAGGGCTGGGGAGTTAGCTCAGCAGTCTTAGCACCCACCTGGCAAGCACAAAGACCTGGGTTCAAAACATAGTACTGCATGCCATGCTGGCTCCAGAACCCTGGGCACGTGCTGCTGGCCACTGAAACCAGGTGTGGGGGCTCATGTCTGTAATCCTAGCACCGGGGAGGCTGAGACAGTCAGATCACTGCAAGTCTGCCTGGCAAGATCCTGTACCAAATAAATAAATAAATAAATAAATAGATAGATAAATAACTACAAAAATTTAAAACTTATATAGAATAATATACAGCTAACAAAAATTTCTATAGGGTTGAGAAGTGGTAGAATACCAGTGATTAAATACATACGTGTTGAACAAACCAAGCAGTCAATGAATATATAACCTTTATTATAAATTGCAGACTTAGCATGTGTCACATACTTAGGCTGTTTAAGGAGAAAGGCATTACTGTGACAATTCCCCATTATACGTTTCAATACTAGAAATAAATAACACACCTAATGTGAGGTAGTAAATGGTACAGCTGGGATTGAAGCATAATTCTTCCCAGCTATTATATTTTTGGACAAAAAGCTATTGATCTATGCACTATAGATGAGCCAAAATTTATCCTTTAAAGAGATCAAAGATCAAATCTCAAACTCCTGACCTGTGCCAAGATGCTCCACATCATCCTGCCTCTGTCCAACTCGGGTTCCTCATAGTTTTGCATCAAACTCTTCTTGCCTTTCTAACCAGGAAAGTTTGTTCTTGCATGGCCTATATATTTAGAGTAATCTTTTCCAAATTAGTCCAGATCTTTAAACACATGCTACCTTTTAAGAAGATCATCAGTGGTTTACCTGTCTAATTGCATCCATCAGTCTCACATGAGTAAACACTACATTGTCTCTTTAGTATAAGAAATTGAAAGAGTAAATAAGATCCAAAATGTAGAATAGGTTTTGGAGAGCAAGAAGACACTGTTCAAAGGGAAAGAGAAACAAGAAAAAAGAAGGAAAGGAAAAGCAAAAGCAAATTCACACACACATATATGTATGTAAATGTGTATATATATATTTATATATATGACTAAACATATATAAGATAGTTAAGGTAGCTATAATTAAATTCATTGAAAAAAAAGTTTGTGCTTATATCATTTGGCCATTTTTTCATGCCTGTATGTTGTAATCTGAGCAATGATTTTGAAGATAACAATAAGGAATGTACTAACTTGTTACTCTCCTATTTTAGTTTGAAATTTTGTATTCTTATTTTTAGTGTGTTTTTCTCTTTAAAATTGAGTGCTGTATTTCCTGAAATTATTGTTTTGTTTAAAAATTGAAATTGTGTTTTTATATTGTTTATTGTTTCTCACCTTTGGGAGTATGTGAATTCCAAAAATCTCAGGGTTATTACCATAGTCCCAGTCCCTAAAACAACACCTGACACGTATTAGGTACTCAACTAATACTCTCTAAAAGCATGAACAAGTTATTTCTTTAAGGCAAAGACTGAGTGCTGCATATCATTATGAAAATATTTCTTTTTTCTGGAAGATTGATGATATCTTTCAGGGTAGGAAGGTAAAAAATAAGTCTGGGTGAAATGTTGTCATTTTATGAAAGCACAAGATTGATCAAGGAACATAAACCCCCAGCCTATAAGAACAAGACAGCAAAAAGATGAAGTTGGAACACAGAATTGAAAAGGTTGAAAATTTGTGGTTATATTCTCACTGGTCAGATTAAACTTCATGACCTCAAAATGGTGCAGGTAAAATGAATTTTGGCCAAAGTTAGCTGATGACAAATTTGGCCTCAGGGTTATAAGGCAGGGAAAATTTAAATGTAAACAATCTTTCACAGTGAAGGCAGCGTCTTAAAAGTGAGTGTGATTCCAATGTAACACTATAAAGGGCTGTAGCAATTTTGGCTAGACTTGCTGCTGCCCATGTCTCTAGCTGGGATGAATCCACCGTGGAGCTCAGAACATGCAATCTGAGAATCGATTTGTGGACTCAGCACTACCAGGTTTTAGAAGATGACAAATCAATTCCCACCCAGCTTCCCATCTCAAGGTTAAGGCAACTCTGCGGAACCATCTCAAAACCTCAAATGTAATTTGGAATTTAACAGTTATTGTTTTAGGTGAGAAGTATAATCTAATGAAGTGTGCAGTAATATCTTTCAGTGAGCACCTGAACGTTAATCTGCTTGGAATAAGGGAGTGGATTTCAGCTGACCTTGTCATCTATATTGAATTTAACACTCCCAGTGAATGCATTCCAAGCAGCCCACCTCAAATGGATGGGATCAATTTCGATTTTCATTCTTCCAGATCGTTTAATACAGCGAGTAACTGTAAGGGCCTTGGTACAAATCAGTAGTGCTGCTCTCCACTGCCAGCTAAAAGCTGGTGCATGACATAGGTAGAAACTGACCTTCATGTAGCACCTATTTCTACCACTACTGATCCTAAGTCCAGGAGGTAATGGAGAAAGAGCAGTTAATTCTTCCCGAAGCAATGCTCCACTCCCTGCCCAAGGAGAGCGCCTTGACAGATGTAAGAGTTGTGGAGACAGGGACTGGCAACATCTGCTTTCTTTCATAATTGGAACCAAACTTCTGTGCAAAGTAATTTAGTGCTGTGCAGCAACATTACACAGTAATTTTTGTTTCCATATTTTGTACAGCATAGTGAATAAGATATAATTCAACAGCAATCATTTTCCTATAGGATGTCATTACTGCAAAAGGTAAAACAGTGACATTTATTTTTTCAAGACCTGGATGTGAGTTCTGCCTCTCCAGTCTTTTACAATTCCCATCCAAAATGTTCAGTTTAGCCATTTTTATATCACACAAATGTAGTTTTAACCGAGAGGGCTACTGAGTGGCTATTGTGCAGGTGGTGTATGCAGTGTAGCTACATTAGACAAAGGGGTGATTCACATATTGGATAGGATGGAGAGATGTAGCATGACATTTCATCATTCTGTTCAGAATAGTATGCAAGTTAAAACATATAACTGTTTCTGAACTATGTCATTTCATATTTTTGGGGTGCTATTGACAAAAAGTAACTGAATCATGGGTAGTAAAATTGTGGGTTTGGGAAGGACTATAGCATTAATACAGAAAATGCAAAAGGCAACTTTGGGCAAAATACCCCATTTAGATTTTAAGAGGATATGATATTCTTTTTGCATAAATCATAGGAAACTGGATTAACTTAAAGAACTTTTTTGCTCCTGATAAATTTAATGTAGTTTTACTCTTGCAGGAAACAACTAAAAACAATAAAAATGAGGAAAAATGCCAAAACCTGTGCTAGACATCACTGTTGAATTTCGTCAAACAGACTTTTACAGATGAAAAGACTGAGACCCAGAGGGGCGAAATGGCTAACAGGGGCCAACAGTGGGACTGTGATGGTGCTGGGACTTGAAGCCCAGTTTTTCTCACTTTAAAGTCTGGGTTGTTCTTCCATCTATCAACTGCTAAACTTCAGAGTTCTATCTTCTAGCAGTGGGTCAACTCCCTAGACAGGTAAACTGTGTCGTCAGGGCCTCTGAAGCAACTTTCTGAGATATGACTACTCATTGCCTCAGCCATTTGAGTGCTTCAAGGATCATCTCTGTATATTTTATGCTTTCATGATGATGGCTTGTATGTCCACTCTTGTCACCATTTTCTTATTTTATTCATTATTTTGTGCCTTGGAGGTAGTAAATGCTTAGTAAGTAGATGAGTGAGTGAATGAAGGAAAAAACCAGATGAAGAGTCCATATAGATAGAGTCTAAAATACATTCTTAACCTGGTAGAAGTTAGGTTATCACATCTAAGTAAGGAACACATCAACACCGAAAAAGAAATAAAAAATATATCCAGGACAGAGCCTTTGCTCTGGCTCTCCATTGCTTGGAGAATTCTGTCGACAAATCCTTGACTTCTTGGTTCTTTGTCATCACTTCAGAGATTCTTTCTTTCTCTTTCTTTCTTTCTTTCTTTCTTCTGTATTTAGGACAGGGTCTATAGGGTCTACAGGGTCTCACTATGTAGGTTGGACTCACAGTGATTCTCCCGTTTCCAGCCTCCCACGTGCTGGGATTATGGGCACGTGACACCACCCCAAGTCTCAAGTACCATCTCATTGAGGCTTGCATAGCATGCTGGAGATCGAACTCTGGCCACTACGCTTTGCCTAAGCAGGCACTTAGTTCACTGAGCTATCAGGCCAGCCCCAGAGATGCTTTCTTTATCCCTATCTAGAGATTCCTTTAAATCTGGTCATGGTTTGTCCTTTACACTGATTTATTGTCTTGATAGAGCTCATCATGGGGACTGTCTGGGTTACTCATTCATGTGCTTATTTCTCCGTATATTGCTCATTCCACACCTTGAATTCCAATCGACACCCTGCTTGTTTTTGCTACTTGGACCACAAACTCTTAATCATTGTTTCTTAAATAAATGAGGAAAAGTCAGGAAAGATGGGCCCAAGTCAGAACTTCAGAGGTCAAGAGGTCCAAGAGAAAGGCTGAGGTCTATGATGCTGAAGATTAATTAATACAACAGTGCATGGCTGATTGCTCCAAGGCCAGCCCAAGTGTTTTTCCTGAACATGGGGGACCAAATCCATGCTAAACTTTTTAAAAATTACCCCCCACACCATCCCCACAGATTTTACATGGGTTGAACTATTCTCACTATTTAGACCTTCAAATTTTTCTATAGAAATGGAATATAAGAGCGTCATAGGACAGATTCTGTTCTTCTGTTGACTTCAGTTCTATGGCTAAGATATATATTGATTTTTGGGTAAAGAAAAATTGGAATTATCCCTTAGGCGATGCAGTGTGTCTTATTCTTGGATTTCCAGAAGGCACCATGTACTGGGATTGATCTACCTGGGTCCATCATTTTCTCTCTGTCCATTTTACCATTCTTGATCCTTTCATTTTCTTTAATGTAAATCTGCATTTATTCTGAACCAACACTCCCATGTGATAGAGGAAGAAATGGAAGAAGGCCTGCCTCTCAGTGACACAGCTGGAAAGTGACAGCAGAAGAGCTTGGATCAAAGTTAGTCTGCCTTTGTGTATCACCTTTTTCTACATCTACACATAGTGGGAAGCTGGTTGCTGCAATACTGTTCTTTGTGTCGTAGCTATGGTGACAGCCAGGGAGTAAAATTGTCTTCATCCAGGTTAATTTGTGTTCTTTCAAAAATACAAGGGGAGGGGGGAGGGGTGGGGAAGGGAATTAAAATAAAAGGAAACAAGTTGGTTTATATACATGTACCCATTTCCCAAGATGACTGTGAAATTCATGTACTACAAACATGTACTAATAAAAAATGGTTGCATGGCATTATTTTCCATTTGTCTTAAATTCCGTATATAGAAAATTGTGTAGCAAGGATACTCTGTGTGTGTGTGTGTGTGTGTGTGTGTGTGTGTGTGCATGCATGCGTGTGTGGTGCTGACAAAAATTCTCTAATATTTAATAGTTTCAGAGTAATTTGAGAACTTTCTGCCGGCACGATTCATCCAAGATCACCCCAGATCGGCAGCTTGCTCTCCATGGAAAGGGCCCACTCTTGTCACTTCCACACCTTGCTCTCATCCAGATGGATGGCTTCACCTTTCTCTTCTGCCACCGACTGCCTTCCTCCCCAAAGGACTCCATAACTGAGTCTGACCAAAGTAAATCTGATACAGGCTGGCTCGGCTGTCTCATTTTAGTATAGGAAATGCCACCGTCCATCATCGTTCAGGCTTTTCCTGGGAAAGGCTGTAGGTTCAAGGGACAGTCTGTCATTTTGTAAAAGGCACATTCTGTTCAAGGCAAGCAGGCAGATTTGTCTTCACACAGACTACACTTGCAATAATTTTTCTGGATTTTTATGAGTTACAAAAAATGAGAACATGTCAATAGCATATCACTCACACGAAGTGAATTGTTAATAATAATTGCTATGTGTAGAATTATCTCTGCTGTCATTTATCAGTCAGCTATTAAATTCCATGCTGCACTTAAAAACGTTACCTCTCGGTAGTCTCATATCAGTTCTCTGAGGTAGGAATTCCATCTCCATGTCATTGTATCTCCATTTTCCAGAGGCTCACAGATGTTAAAGGCTATGCCTAAGGCCACAGCCTGTAAGAGGTAGAAGTGGATTTGAATCCCGTGGGACTTCTGTTTTTAAGAAGCTTAAGGCTGATAGTTATCTAGCAGTTCTTACTTTGCTTCCCCATGGTCATGTGACAATATCTTGAGACATTTTAACAAATTAGTTCTTTTATTTTTTATTAACATATGATAATTGCACATATTTGTAGGGTAAAGGATACAGTGTGACACAGCACACATTGATCTATCTGCATAATTCACATTCCCTGTTCTTATCAGTTCACTATATTTTCAGCTTTTGACTGTCTTCTTCTAGTTATTTATATGATAGGTTATTGTACCATAATCATCCCACTGTGCTGTAGCACACTAGAACTTATTTTTCCTATCAACTGTGTTTTGGGGTTCATTATGCAACCTTTCTTTACCTCAATCTGTCTGTCTCTAGTAATCAGTCTACATTCAAATTGGCTTTTAGTTTATCTTCCACATGTAAGACAAGACATGTGGTAATTGCCTTTCAATATCTAACTTATTTCCCCTAACTCTGTGTCTTTCAGTTCTGTCTACCTTGCAGCAAATGACAAGATTTCATTCTTTTTGTACCAGAATAATATTTCAATGTGTTTGTGTACTCATTTTCTGTATCCATTTTTCCAGCGGTGGGCACTGGTTCTTATGTTATGGCTATTGTGAATAATGCTGCAATAAACATGGGAGCCCAAATACTTCTTTGCTTATTTCATATCCAGGAGAGGGATAGATGGTGCTATGGCTGGTATCTAGATGTTCCTCCAAGGCCTTGTGCGCTCATAGGTGGGGTTTCTGGGAGATGATACTCAGTTCTGGGTGTGAGCTACTACAGAGGCCTTTGATGGGCTTATAGCTGGGTGTGATGTTGGGAGGTAAAGCCTGGTGGGAAGAGGTGGTCGCCTGTGAGTGTGGCCTGGAGTTATATATATCCTTCCTCTTCTCTGTTCTCCTCCTGTCTGCCATGCCATGGGCAAGCCTCTTCTGCCTTGTAGGTAGCTGACTATGGGCTGGAACCTCTACAAACTCTGAACCAAAATAAATTTCTCTTCTTTTCACTTGTGGGCATTGGGCATTTTGTCCCAGAAATAAGAAGGTAAAACAGATGAATAGTATGGTGGATTCAATACTAGTTTTTTCTGGAACTTCTGTACAGTGCTCCATTGTAACTGTCCTAATTTAGTGTACAGCCTCACCAGTAGCATATGAGTGTTAATTTCCCTCCATATTCTTGTCAAAATCTGTTATTTCTTAGTCTTGTTTGACAACAGTCATTTTCACTGGAGTGGGACTATGTTACTGATTTACAGTTCCTCAACAACTAATGATATTGAACATTTTTCATGTATTTCTTTATTATTGAATGGTTGTATTTTTTTAAAGAAATATCTATATACCTGTGAGTGTGTGGGAGAGCTTCTGGCTACCCTGCACAAGCAGGACCTGCTGGTCCAAGTTTAGGCGCAGCATGGGTGAGACCTTCTTCCATCCCCTTGGGACCCCCATCACCACTCTGTAGTCACCCTGCCTGCACAGTGAGAATTTCTGCTGCATTCTGGGGAGCCCCAGATCCAGTCCTAGCCCAGGTATGGTGAGTGTGTGGTAGAGATTCCTCTCCTCCCTACTCCACCTAGTCCCCTCCAGACTGACCTCAGGCCTGCATACAGACCTGGAGTGAAAGCCTGCAGCTGCAATCCCTGCAGAGAGAGTAGGGGAAAGAACCACCCAGCTAGTCCAGTAGCAGAACATCTTGCCAGAGGGGCAGAGCACAACAGGTTCACTCGCAAGGGCAGCAGCAGGAGCTGAGCACAACAGCCAGACCCAAGCCAGGTACAACTGGATAAATCCAAACTTTGTAGATCTGCACCTGAATTTTGGTAGGTACTAAGGTTATAACTGCACCAAATCTCTACCATAAAGGAGACAGTGCTACACAGAATAACAACAAGAAGGAACAAATGCAATCTCAGACTGAACCCCATCCTTGCCCACTCATAACAAGTACAGAGGACAATAACACAGACATATTGGGAACCACACAGATGAAATCAATGAATCAATGTCTTCTGAAATAAACAACTGCAGAAAGGTATAGAGGAACTCAGAATGGAAATGAAAAAAGAAATCCCTGAATTAATAGCATCTGCAGTAAAGAATCAAATGCAGAAACATACAGAGGAAACAAATGCCCACACAGAACAAGTGCAGAGGACACTAGCTCAGCTCAAATGTATTAATTAATAGCATCATAGTAAATAAGCAACAGCAGAAAGTTATAGAGGAACTCAGAGGTGAATTGTTTTCTACTAGCTCAGCTCAAGTGTATGAAATGAGTGTCGATAGTAAATAAGCAACAGCAGAAAGTTTTAGAAGAACTCAGAGCGGAATTCTTTTCTGAAAGAAAAAAAGAATTCTCTGAACTCATAGCATTTGAAGTAAAGAATCAACTACAGAAACACAGGGAGGAAACCCAATCTGAAAAAACTGCAACAAAAGAATAACTGCTTCTAAAGAAGACATTGATTAAAAAAAATAGAGGGGATTAGAAAAATGACAGATTCCTTGAATGAGCAATACAGGAAAGAAATAGATCACATGAAGCAGAGTCAAAGATATAGAGGAACTTAAAGTCTCAATCACAAGCTTGCAAAACCATGTGAGTGAAAGTGAAAGTGAAGACAGAGTTTCAGATCTTGAAGAGCCTGGTGCAGCTAGTGAAAAGGTAAGAAAAGATCTCTTAAAATCAACTAGGATGCAGAAAAAATAATGCATCACCTGCAAGATGATGTAAAGATGAAAAACGTGAGACTAATAGGCGTCAATGAGAAACAAGGAGTCAATACAAAGGACACTAATAAAAATATGAGCAGAAGTAATAACAGAAAACTTCCCAAATATGAGGAAACAATCTGACATTCAAGTAACAGAAGCATACAGAATGCCAAGTAACCTCAACCCAATTAAAAACACACCGAGACATATATTAGTAAAAATCCCAGAAAATCAGCTCAAGAATAACTACTGAAAGCCGCTAGAGAAAAGAAGCAGATCACATTCAAAGGAAAACCCATCAGAATTACGGCCGACATCTCTTCACAAACCATGCAGGCAAGAAGAGTTTGGAGCAGAGTATTTCAAGTCCTCTATGAAAACAAATTCCAACCCAGACTACTATACCCTGCAAAACTCTCTTTCAAGTTTGATGGAGAAGTGAAATACTTCCATGACAAAGAACAACTAAAAGATTTCATGATGACAAAGCCTAACCTACAAAGGATCCTGAAAGATGTTCTAGAGAGGAACCAAAATTATCAGAACTCCACGAATAAAATCAGAAGCAACCAACTATATAGGTAAACAAACACAGGAGAAAAAGGAGTAAACGACAACACGTAAATAACGTCAATTGTAAGTCAATACATATCAATTATAACCATCAATGTAAATAGATTCAATTCACCAATTAGGAGAAATAGACTTGCCCAGTGGATTAGGAAACAAAATCCAACAATATGCTGTATACAAGAAACACATTTAACTCATAAAGACATTCATAGGCTGAAAGTCAAATGATGGAAAACAATACTACATGCCCCAGCACCTCAGAAAAAAGTAAGGGTATCAATCCTATTCTCAGTCTGAACTTCAAACCAAGAGTGAACAGGTGAAATAAAGATGGCCACTATATACTGGTTAGGGGAAAAATTCAAGAGGTAACACTCATAAATATGTATGCACCAAACATGGGAACACCCAACTCTGTAGAGCAAATCTTAATGGGCATGAAAAATCTAATATCCGTTACCACAGTCTTAACTGGAGATCTGAACACCCCCTTTTCCCAAAGAGAGGTCAACCAGACAAAAACTAGGCAGAGAAGTAACAGAACCAGAGCTTGAAAGAAATGAACTTGGTGGACATATACAGTGTTCCACCCAAGCACAGCTAAATACACACTTTTCTCAGCTGCACATGGGTCATTTTCTAAAATAGACCACATACTGATCCATAGGTCATGCTTAAGTATATGCAAGAAAACAGAAATTATCCCATGCACATTATCTGACCACAGTGCAATGAAACTGGAAATAAATGACAAAAGAAACCAGAAAAGAACTTTCAATACATGGAAATTAAATGACACCCTACTCAGCAACCAATGGGTCACAGATGAAATTAAACAAGAAATTCAACAATATCTACAATTCAATGAAAATTCAAGCACAGCTTTTCAGAATTTATGGGATATGATGAAAGCAGTTCTCAGGGGGAAATTCTTAGCTGTGAACTCATACATGAGGAAAACAGAATGGGAACAAATAAATATCCTAATGCTGTACCTTCAACAACTAGAAAAGGAACAGCAAACCAAACCCAGAGCCCAAAGATGGGAAGAAATCATAAAGATTAGAGCAAAAATTAATTCAATTGAGATGAAGAAAGCAGTTCAAAAAATTAATGAAAGAAAAAGCTGTTTCTTTGAAAGATTAAATAAAATCAAAATGCTCCTAGCTAACCTCATGAAAAAGAGGAAAGAAAAAATTCAAACACAAGCAATAAAGAATGAAAAGGGGATACTTACCATAGTCTCAGTGGAAATTCAGAAGATTATTAATAGCTATTTTGAGAATCTTTACTCTCAAAAAATAGAAGACACAGAAGAAATGGACAGATTCCTAAGAAGGTACAGATTACAACTGAATAGAAAACTTATAACCACTCTCAATAGCCCAATAAAAGCTAATGAAATCCGAGATATAATTAAGAACCTACTGGCAAAGAAAAGTCCTGGTCTGGATGGATTCACAGCTGAATTCTATAAGAAATTTACAGAAGATATAGTCCCTATACTCCTCAAACTCTTCCATGAAATTGAAAAGGAAGCAATCCTTCCAAAATCATTCCTGGAGACAAGTATTATACTGATACCAAAACCAGGGAAAGACGCAAC
>NW_004524606.1:6467492-6493646 GCF_000260255.1 Octodon degus | reverse complement strand
GTGCTTTAGACCACTGAGCCATCTCTCCAGCCCCATGGCTTTACTTCTTATACTTTGTTTTCATACTTTTCTGATGGATGGTTAAGACCAAGATAAAGCAAATTTATGGAACAAGACTTGGAGTTTTAACTGCTCATGATTCTGAAGGAATGTGTTGCTTAAATGTATGTTGTATTGTTAAATTCCAGAGAATTATTCAAAGGATTTCAACATTCTGCGGGATCTTCTTGAAGAAATCATGTTTTTCAAGATTCTTTCTTGCCTGAAAGTTGACAAGGTCCTCACTCCTTGATCTCCTTAATAGTCAGTGCACCTTAACGGTGCCTCTTGGTAAGCTACCGCAATAGGTAGAGACAGGTATAAGCTTACCAAAGGCCACTCTGAAACACCAAAAGTAAACTGCTTTGAGAGATAATTAATGTAGCTGATACACAAATCTAGGGGATTGTTGAAGACCACATTGTTGTGGACCTCTCTGTTGCTGCTGGAAGGAGATTTACTTCCTAACCTTGTAAGAACACCTCAAATTTTCTTTGTGGGTACTGTATCTTCTGGAGTAAAGGCCATGGAAAACCACACTTGCACCAGCTGTGTTACTAAACATATTTCCTCCCCATCTTTCTGCTAACAGGATTTGTTTCAGAATAATATCAGATGAAAACAACATTATGAATATAACAAGCATTGTTGAATTGCTATTATTTTGTTTAGTGAAGCTCTGTATCTTTTCTTTTTTGTACTATTTTTCTAATCTCTTTTAAAAAAGAAATGTCAGAACTGATATTACATAACATATACTAGATGACAAATACTGTTCTAAGTGCTTTGTGTGTATTAATTAATTTAATCACTCTAATTACAAGATTAAAACTCACTGAAATTAAAAAAAGACTTGGAGTTTTGCATCTGATAAGGGCAGTCAAAACCCTGCAGGATTTATCCTAAGATCCTGTACCTCAGATTGTAGATCCATTGTCAGTGTCAGCCATGTGGATGAGTCACGCCATTGCTTGGCAAATGTGCTCTTTGTGAAAGACAGAATGTTTTCTCTCCATGTGACTCTACTTAGACACACTCTAGATCATCAATCACTTTCTTCTATGGCCCATAATCTTCTTGATCAGAAAATTTGGGACACTACTGAGTTACATGATATTACAGTACAAGTTCTCATATATACTGAGTCTTAATTGACCTTGTCTTCTGCATCTGTTCTCAGTGGGCTGGGAGCCTGAGAATGCATTTTGCTTTTTCTCTTTGTCATTTTATCTAACACTGAAATCTGACTTCGGTGTTGAGCTTCGATATAGTTATTATCTTAGCATCCGGTCCAGATCTACCAAGTTCAAATTTGTTCAGTTGGGTTTGGCTTGGGTCTGGCTGCTGTGCTCCATTTCTTCCTGCTGCAGCCCTTGGAGGTGAACCTCCTGTGCCTTTCTGGCAAGATGTTCAGCTCTTGGATTAGCTGGTGGATACTGCCTCTAGCTTCTCTGTAGGGAGTTCTGCTGCAGGGTTCCACACCAGGCCTGTCTGATGGAGGAAGTTCTACTCACACCTGGGCCTGAGCTCTGGGTCAAATGAGGATTTGGCAGGCCCCAGGAGATATAAATCACTTTGGCCTAAGCTATGGGTCAAATAACCTGTGGTATTTTGATGAGGATTGCAATGAATCTGAAAATCATATGAACATTTTAACAATATCAATATTTCCAAGTTATGAACACAAGAGGTCTTTCCAATTCATTTCATTCACTTTTTTAAAATCAGAGTTTTATAATCTTCATGGTAGAATTCTTTACTTCTTGGTTAAATTTATTCCTCATTTTATTGGTGCAGTTATAGTAAGTGGGATTGTTTTCATGATTTCTTTTTCAGCAGGTTTACTATTGATTTATAATATTATGGAGTTTTGAATACTGATGTTATTTTGGGCTACTTCGCTTCTTTTCTTTGTGTGCTCTTTATTTTATTCTCTTGCTTAACTTCTCAGGCTAAACCTTCCCATACATAATGAATAAGAGTAGTTGGAATGGACGTCTTATGTCATTTTTTATTTTAGAGGAAATGCTTTCCATTTTTCTCCATTCCTTATGATGTTGGCTATAGTGTTGTCACTTATAGATTTATTAGGCGGAGGCACATTCCTTTTGTACTTTAGTTTCTTTAATCACGAAGTAATTTTGAATTTTATCAATTCCCCTTTCTGTACCATTGAAATAGTAATATTTTATCCTTTATTCAGCTCCTGTGATGTCTTACATTTGCTGATTGGCATATGTTGAATCTTTGCATTCCTGGAACAAATCCCACTGAACCATGGTAAATAATCTTTTTGACGTTCTGTGGATCTTTTGGATTTAGTTTTCTAGAATTTTGTTAGGATTTTTGCAACTATGTTCTTCAGGGATATCGAGCTACAATTTTATATTTTTCTTGCTCTGCCCTTTTTCTATCAGGGTTATGCAAAAATTGTACCATGGTTTGAAAAGGTCCCTTCCATTTAAGTTTTCTAGGATTGTTTCAGAGGTGCTAGCTCTCCCCTGAAGTTTGGCAGCATTCAGCCAAAGAATTCTCATCCTTGGCTTTTTGGTGTTAGGAAAAGTTTTTACTGATTCAATCTCTTTGTTCATTATTTTACAAAAGTTTTAGATCCATAAGGAATTTGTAAAGGTAGTATAGACAGTCATCATATTCAATTTTCACTAATAGTAACATCTCGTTAATAACCAATGTAGTACATTATAGCAATTAAAGGAATGCTATTAATAAAGTATTCAGGAAAAGCTCTGCTTTTCTCAGATTGCAATACCTCTAGCCAATCTGCCCTTTCTTTTCTAGGCACTCCTCTAGGACTCACATTCTTTTTTTATCTGTCTGCTTAGGCATCTCTCAAGCAAGGCAGTTTTACAAATTTTATGTGTGTTTTGATGACCGTGACAACATGGATAAGGTGAAGATATTTTGTGCAACATCCCTCAAATAGGATTTGTCTGATGCTCTTCTCACCACTAGATTTGGGTTACAGTATTGGAAGGAAGACTATGGAGGTAAAGTGCTGTTCTCACCACATACTAGCAAGGGCACAAAGTTGTCAATGCAATTTATCACTGTGGAAGTTGACTTCGATCACCTCTCGGAGGTTGTGTGTGTCAATTGTCACTACTGTAAAATTATTCTTTTTATCCCTTCTTTCCATGTTGCACACTTTGGAAAGAAGTCACTATGTGTCACTCGTGTATATTGCATGCAACCTTCTTGATGGCTGAGTTGCTACACAAATTATTTGGAATTATTTTGAATGAAGGTTTGTCTATTAACTCAATTTGCTTAATTATTCAGTAATTTGTTTATGTCAGTATGGGCTCATGAATACTTACTTTATAATTTACATTATGATCCAAGACTATCTTGTTATGCAAATTGTTTGCAGCTTTGGTTGTTGGAAATTATTTCAGTTGGATTCTATGTTTCTTTCATGTATGGGCTGATTTTATGAGGGTATTTTGGTGAATTCTTTCTTTCTGACACCACAAGATGTACCAGGTTTGTCTTGCATATTCTACACAGTTTCATGGAATCAGCTCGTGCTCTGAAAACATACTTGGTTATCTTGTTTTGGGAAGATACTATTGGCATTTTCTGGGGAGGGCAGGGAAACCGCAGGATAACCTTCTCTCTTGGAGCAAAGAATTATCTGGATAAAATTGTCAGCAGTGTCATGGTTAAGAAAACCTGCTGTCTTCTCATATATGAGGTAGAAAGTATTGTCTTGATCATTGCTATTTTTATCCCATATTTCTTGGTGAAAGGGCAGGAAAATTGGATCCACAATCCATGAACGTTATACTATGTTCTACCTGGAGTTAAAACATCCGGTTAAAATATTTAAGGATTCTTTTTCTTTATTTGTGAGAATATTCTTTGTCTTTCTATTTACATGAGGAAGGGTTTTAAAAGCTAAGAATAGAAGACAGCACTTTGTATTACAACAAATACGATGAAATTCATATTACTTTGTTAAGTAAAGTTCTGTATCATATATAATTTTTTCTGTTTTATTATGATTTTGTACTCTCTTGAAAAAATGTTAAAAAGTTGCAAAAATAAAATAAAAGTAAAGACTATAAGATAGAGCAAAAATTTGGATTCAGCCTTTCCTAAATTAAAATTGTGTTCACTTTGCTTTGAAGCAAATTCTTCTTTCTATGCAGTGTTAAGGATCATTTCTAATCCTTTGCTATAGAAATGTATTTTAGAATTCATCCTGGAGACATTATATGGTCAAAACAAAAATGTAGTGCAGCCCAAAGTAAGAGGAGCAGTCCCTGGCAAGAAGGGCAGATCTGTGACTTCTCTGTCTTTCCTTGATTAAATATGATAAGTTTAGGCTGAACAACAATACTTCTGTCTTGTGTTTCCATGGGGATATCTAATGAGTGTATCAACATAACAGAATTGCAAAACTTTTCTGCAGGGCAGCTTTTCTTGCCGTATTTTCTGTGTCGCTTGAGGGCACTTTGGTCCTTTAAATAGCTCAGGCAAAGTCTTTGAGTCCACTTTACTGTAACTTTTCTTCTACATTCATATCTATACAGTATGAAATTTCAATAAGTGGCACTGTCACATAACCCAGCAGAATCCATCATTTTGCATCACTTCCACACTACCACCTCATCCAAATCACCTTCACCTCTATGAGAGCTGCTGTTTATCTTCTGCTTGTGCCCTGGGGCACCAAGAAGAGTGTGAGGTTCAACATACAAGTCAGTGGGCTGTCATCCCACTGCTCAAAGCCTTCCAATAGCTCCTTACTCATGCGCATTGTGATGGCTGTTTTATGTGACAGCACAGCAGGTAGGATTGTATCAAAGTCAAACATTTCTGCACAGGAAAGGACAAGGTCCATAAAGAGAAGAGACAAAGTGTGGATTGGGAAAACGTATTTTCAAATCATACTGTGTAAAGGAGTTAGTACCCAACACATACAATGAACATACATAAGTCAGTAGTAAGAAAATAACTTCTATAAAAATGGACAATGTACCTAAGTGGCCAATAGGTATATGAAAAAGATGTCCAACATCACTAATAATGAGGGAAAGGCAAATTAAAATCATAATGTGACATAACATTATGTCTGTTAAAATGGCTCTTATGAAAAAGATGAAATACTTGCCTGGCAAGTGCAAGGGCCTGAGTTCAATCCCCGGTTCTGCAAAAATAAATAAATAAATTAATTAATTAATTTAAAAATAAATAGAAAAGACGAAAGAAAATAAGATTAGCAAGGATTTGATGTAAATGTAAATTAGTACAGTGATAAGGAAAAATAATATGTAAGTTCCTATAAAATAAAATCAGAACTACCATATGACCCAGAAATGCTGTGGAGGAGAAATGCAGTGAAATGTAGTACATAAGCTCAATTCTCTTCACAATTCTGGTCACAAACAGAACTGGCCAAGAACCAAATCAAATTTCCCCACAAGGTCTACATTGAACCAAACTATTGAAATCTGGGTTGGATCTTGTCTAAATTGTCTTGCGACAAGAGTTGTGGAAAGAATCAAGTTTGTAAACTTGTACACTATATATATCCAGTGGAAATGAAGTCAGTGTCTTGAAGATACATTAGTACTACCTTATAGTTGTTGGGGAATTATAATATCTAAGATACGGACTCTAAGTGTATTTAAATAGAAGCATAAAAAATATATCACATATACAATGGAATATTATTCAGTCATCAAAGAAACAAATCCTGTTATTCAAAAGTATGTTCTTATTTTTAATTGACACATGGCAATTATACATATTTATGGGGAACAGTGTGGCATTTCAATTCATACAAACAATGTACAAAAACCAGACTAAGTAACTGGCATATTTGTCACCTTAATCATATGTCATGATGTGTGTGTATGTTTTGTGTGTGTGTGTGTGTGTGTGTGTGTGTATTTGGAACATACAAACCTCTCTTCTAGGTACAAAATCCTGTCATTTGTGACAATGTGAATGAACTTGAAGGACATTATGTTAAGTGAAGTGAACCAGACACAGAAGGGTAAATCCTGCATGACTTCACTTATGTGCCAACTAAAAGATTAATCAAATTCAGCTTGGCTGGGAGACTCATTCCTATAATGCTAACACTTTGGGAAGCACTGAGCAATTTAGTAACTTAGAAACCACATTCCTTCCTAAGTAAGCAAGTACATAAATAACAAATGAACGGGGATGTACCTCAGTGTGAAGGGCCTGAATTCAAACCACAGTACCACCAAAATAATGTCAAACTTTTTATGGTGTATTGACAACCAATGGTCAACTTGGAACACCCAGCTGGGCTGAATCAGTGTGGTGCTAGGTATGGAGGTCCACCTGAGAATTGGTATCAGCAGCACAAGAGGCAGAACTCGAGAGGAAGGGGTGGGCTTTTGGCTCTCCTGGAAGAATTTGGCATTCTGGGCTTCCTGATATGAACTCTGCTGTTATTGTTAGAGAAGCTCAGGACCTCACTGTTATGGAGGAGAACGGTAGTACTTTTGTGGGGAGCTCTGGTCGTTACCTTGAGTGTTGCTTTCTGGCTCCAGAGAAGATATCTCAGCCTGTTAGCATAGATCCTTCATCCTGCTGGTAGACTTCTAGCTTCTACCACAGACCTTTGGCCTTCTGAGCACAGATGTGTGATACAGGACTGCATGAGACATTATTGTGGGCTCCAGGCTTCTGGTTGGACTCGTGGGAGGCATTGTTATGGGCTCTAGGTCTCCAACTGGACTTGTGCAGGACATTACCATGCAATCTAGGCCTTCGGCTGGGTTCTTTGGGTCTTTATTGTGTGGATGGATTTCCTGCACTCCTTTGTACCTGACTCTTTGGCTATTATAATACAATCCTATAAGTTATGTGTCCTGTGTTAAATTGTTTCCCTTGCAAACACTGACTACAACAGGAGAAACAGGATAAAATAGTGATTACAAAAAGAGGATAGAACAGCTGGAGAGACAGTGGTCAAAGGACACAAAATTTCAGCTAGGCAGAAGTAATAAGTTTAAGAGATCCACAGTTCATCATAGCAACTCTAGATAATAACAATATAGTTCATCAATGTTGAACCTTTACAAACTTTCAGTTACACAAATAGGCCACTGCAGTGATGTGCCATAGTTTTTCCACCACTGCTATATAGTAATGCATACTCAAAAATTGCTAAAAGAATAGATATTAAGTCTTCTCACCATTAAAAAAGGTAACTATAATGAATAGAATGATTTTTGTACAGCAATTAACCACTAGGAAGAATGTATGCAGTGTGTTAATTATTGAAACTCTCCTACTGATTTGATTTGCAACTGTCTCATTGCTATTTGTTTATCAATAAAATTATGGGGGAAAAGGTAACTATGTAGGCAATGCACATGTGAAATAGCTTGATTTTTCAGACATTCTGTGACATATGCATTCATCAAAGCATCATGTGGTGCACTCTAGCTGCAGAGATAGTTTTTCATGCTGACTACAAATTTTGGTACCATCCTAACTGGGTCATGTAGCACTCATGTAGAGTCATGCACAGCACATGACATTCTGGCCAATGAGAGACTGCACACATGATGGCAGTCCTTTAAAGTGTATGATTTAGCAACGTTATAGCTTTCGTGACTTGTGGAAGGACCTTGCTGTTGACACATGACAGAATTATCAAGCAGCACACTTTTGAGAATGTCTTCACTAGTAAGCACAGCATGATTTTATTTATTTATTTTTTTTCGGAACTGGGGATTGAACTCAGGTACTTGTGCTTGCCAGGGAAGCGCTTATTCCACTGAGCTATCTCCCCAGCCCAGCATGATTTTATTTAATGATGCATGGCTTTGTGTGTGTGTGTGTGTGTGTGTGTGTGTGTGTTTGTGTGTGTGTGTAGGGTATTTATAGATAAATTTAATACTTAAAAGGGTAAATGGAGTAAAGTAAATTTCTCTTCCTAATATGAATGGGTTTATTCTATCAGTTTAAGGTCGGACTAAACCCAAAAATTTTACCTTCCCCCAAATAAGACCGAATTCTTCCTTCCTGAGTGCCTTTGAGCTGGGACATTTGTTTTCATTTTCTTGGATTTTTTCCTGTTTTAGGGCTTGAGTCAAAAATATCTTCTTTGCCCGAGCTTGGGCCTGCTGGGTTGGAACTGTTCTGGTGTTCTGCTGGCTCTGCAGCCTACTGGTGGCAGATCTTGGGACTCATCAGCTTCCATAGTCACATAGCTCCATTCCTCCTATCTTTCTCTTTCTCTCACAGACACACATACACATGCTGTTCTGTTTCTCTGGAGAACTCTCCCTCAAATGCAGATTAAGACCAAGATTGTTATCATGGTATCTGAGAGCTTCATCTTCACATTGTTAGCTGCGCACTCCTATGTTCCAAGACCCAGCAAACTCTCCTGTCCACAAACCCCGTGTTATGATCAGAATGTGAGTGGAGCACAGCCTCATACTTGTGTGTCGCCAGTGGCTGCTTTCCTGTCACTGTCTGTGGTAGAGGTGAGTGGTGTGATAGAGACAGTTCCCTGTTGGAAGCTCACATTGGCTGCTTTGCAGTTGTCTGTACCTCAGAGCCCAGAAATCCCTCCTCTACCCCAGTGCCTTTGCACTTGCCTTTCTCTATATGTGGGTTGTCCTTTCTCACATCACAGGAATGGGTGCATGACCCATTCTTGCACCTCTGTGGCAGTTGTGCTAGAAGGTCAATAACTTTACTGACTTGACAACTGCCAGAAGAACTGGTAGGGTGCATAGCTGGGGGTGTCTGGGTAGATCATAGGATTGTGACCTCAGGGTCTATGTTTAGGTCCTTGCCCCATCATCTCTGGCACTCTTCCCCAATCAGCTTTTTTTTTTTTTTTTTTTTACAGTGAATGCATTCAGATTTATTTGTGAATTAAAAAAATCATTCCATTTGGTCAACAATTCACCTTGTACAAAATGCTTCATACATTTTTTATGATATATTAAATTTTAAAAGTAAATGCAATTTCTTTGAATGATTTTATTTGCTCTAAATAGTTCATAGATAGTTGAACTTCCCTCTACCACTAGTTCCAACCAGCTTTTATTTAAAAAACATGAAAAAAACCCAGAAAAATATTCCTTTGTACAGTATAAAATGGCACTCAACAGAAAGGTTTTTAGATAAGCTTACTAAGATAAAAACAAGTGTAGAAGAAAGCAGAGAGTAGCATTAAAAACTGACAATGACACGACTAAAAAGCAAGTTGCCAACAGCTACAGAGAGGGGTCCATAAAGGGGTCCATCTGTCCTTTTTTATTTTTTATTTTTTGGATACAGGATCTTGCTACGCAGTTCCTACTCATAGTGATCTTCCTATTTCAGACTCCCTAGTGCTGGGACTATAGACATGCACCACCATGCCTGGCTCCAGGGCCAGCACAGCATGCCCGGGTTCCAGGACCTGCATGGCATGTGGTACCAGGTATTCCACTAGGGATCTTGTGCTTGCCACCCAGCTATCTCCTCAGTCCAAGGGTCCATCTGTCTTACAGCCTGGCAATGTATGGCTTCAAGAAGCCCCATCTATTGGAAAAGAAGATAGGCATAAATATCAAAACATAACAGAACTACAGAAAACACAGGTAAGGATTTTTGTCACAGAAGCTTCTAAGGTCAGCACATGGGTGCGCTCCCATATAGAGGAGATGCAATGTACTGCACAAACTCTGAAGAACAGCGCTAATTCATTCAAGTCATTAATAAGAGTGTGAAGCATGAAACTAGTCTGTTGTTGATATTGCATTTCTCACAGAAACAATCTAAACAGAGGTTATGCCAATGGCTGGATTTCTATTTTTTAATTTTCCTAAACTATTTTAATTAAAGTGGCATAAATGCCTTGATTCTCACTTCGAAAGCTATGTTTGTATTTCTCACTGACTGTAGCATGAAGAAGTTAAAGGTCCTCAACAGGCGAATTCCACATTTGGTTACACTCTATCTCTCTGGGATGTGCAGGCCCTGTCTTCTCAAGCCTTTTAAGCCATTTGTAAAATGACAGGGAGAAATGATTTTAAAGTGTAAAACCTAATCCCAAAAAGGGGGAGCAAGCCCCAAATACAATGATTTTACACACACAGAAGTTGTTGTTTTTAAATGTTCATGATTTGGTAGAAGGAAGTAGGAATTTGTTATGGTACTACTTCACAATTACTGTTTTAAAATTTTTTTCTTAATATTTTGTTTGTGAACCAAGGTCTCAATAACCTTATAGTTCAGGTTTGACTTGAATTCGGTATATAATCCAGGCTGACCTTAAATTGTTGAGTTTCCTGCCTCAGCCTCCCAAGCGCTGGAATTACAGGTCCCTGCCTGAGTCACCACCTTCAGCTAAAGTATTTACTTATGCCTCTCTTCTTCTGAGGTTTCATTCCAGTGAGAGCTGCACACTGTCAGTTTGGCTTTGTGGCTGCTGATAGTCATACTTCCTTGAGATGGAATACATTTCCAATTGTTGTCTTAAACAAATTTTGTTCATTGTGTCTTAAAAGTTGGGTTCTGCCAAAGTTTCTTCTGTGGGGGGCACGCTGAATATCTCCATAATTCTCCTTTTATTCCTTTTGGCATACATGAAGAGGTCGAAGCTAACAAGGATAACTATCAGATAGACGTTGGTGGCTTCATTCCAGGCTTCATGAACAGTGTAATCGATAGAACCATCATCACCCATGACTCTGTAACTCCCAGACATATGGGCTGCTCGCGGCAGGCGCCCGGCGCGGGCCGCGGGTCTCTCCGGGGTCCAGCGCGGGCCACGGCCAGGGCTCCCGCGCCCCCAATCAGCTTTGCAACTTCCATCAATTCAGCATCTGTGTTCCATCAGGCCCTTTCTCCGTGATGTTCCTGCTTTAGCACCAGCCAGCTATGGGCTGAATCTGTTGAAATTGCAAACCAAGTTAAACTTAAAGCTTTAAGTTGTGGGTGTTGGGTATTGGGGCTCCTGGATGAGAAATCAGACAAATGCAACCCCCTTCATATTTGGGCCAAAAGTCACCATCTTAGGGAAGTCCTCTACTCTCAGTACTCCCAAGTTCTCTTTCTCACTACTTTTCTCAGTCATTGATCACATTTCACCTATTATATATTTTACAGATTTTGGTGATCATCTGCATTTCCCCACTCAGCATAAATTCTTGACAGTGCTCTTTGTAAGCTTATCATTGTGTGTAGTGGCTTGCATAGAAATGTGGAGTGAATGAAGGAATCTATCATTGTTTCTAGACAGTTTCACTGTGCTTCTTGAATGAGATATCATCAGCTGAAGCCCACAAGTACAGATCCACTAGGGCTTCATATTTTTATCTAGCCATGTCATTCTGCATGGAATCACACTAATGTAACAGAAGTCAAACAAAATATAATAGCAGTTCATTCCGTTTCCCCAGAGACCATAAACAAGGAGTGGATTCTTCATTTGCTACAAAATTTCCTTTTACTCTTTTTGTGAAAATCTCCCACTCTGATAAGCATGTGTGTCTTTTGCTTACTCCCTGGCTCTTTGACTTTCCTTGAAAAGACCATATTTGCTTTCTCTCGTCTTATTATCTTCTGGTCCCCTTCTATTTGTTCAGACAATCTCAATTTAATCCTTTAATTCTATTTAGCAAATAGGAAGGAAAAGAATAGAAAAGAGAAATCAACTTCTGGCATAGAGGTTGTGGACAAAAATAAGTTCTCTGAAGAATAGAAATTGTCTATTTTATTAAACACACCCTAAGAGCTTGCTGGGCAACTTTGAACCTCCGTTCCTCCTCACTGAAACAGACATTATGGGCTTGCTTGGTGGGGATAAATGGAAGGATGTAGGGATTCAGTGATCATTCTCTGAGATTTTTCCATTATATTTTTATTTAACTATCTGTGTAGAATATACTGACCTATTTTTGTACTACTTTATTGAATGCACTATCACACCCCTATATAGAGATGTAAGTTCAGATAGTTACTTGATAGACATAGACTTTGATGTCTAAGGCTGTTGGTTTTAGGGCCCCACAGATACCCAATTCTGCAGAGACTCTAGTCTACTCATGTGAAGTGTGACAGTATTTACAAATAGAATATGCCCTTCTTCTGTACTAATTAGTTTTCTGTTGCTCAGACACAACCTTGGACACCAGAAACCTAAGGAGGAAAGGTGTAATTTGACTCATCCTTCAGGGGATTGGTCAGTGATGGCTGGCTCCAAGATGGCACTATCACAGCATATGAGCAAGGGTAAGCATAGATGCTTAGTTCATGTCAGTCAGGACATATAGCAAGGGAGTAGTGCCAGGGAGGAGGGGGCCAGGGAACAGATATGATATCTATCTTAATTACTTCCCTCTTCATTGGGACAAAATACTCAACATTCACAATTTAGAGAAGTTCATTTTGGATCATGTTTCAGTTCCTAGTCATCTGGCTCCAAGGAAAAGTGGGCATGGAGGAAGAGATTTTGTCATGGATGGCAGTGGACAGAGGGGCATGGAGGAAGAGATTTTGTCATGGATGGCAGATACGAAGCAGAAAGATGGGAAGAGCCTAGGAGGGAGATGAACCTTTCCAGGCTACTCTCCCAGTGACCCACCTCTTCTGAAGTCAACTGTACTGTTCCCATACTCTTATCTCCTTCCCCAAGCTCCATGACTGAGCACATGTGGCTCTCAGGGGACATCTAGACATAAACTATAACATCCTGCCATTGATCTGCCATGAACATCCCTTTATACAAATGCATTCAGTTACCTCTAGGGGTTGCTAAAGCCCAAACAGTTTCAGCATTGCTGAAAAGTTCAAGTCCAAAATCTCTTCTGAGACTGAAAGCACACTCTGAGCTTGGAGCCTTTGTAGAAACCAAAAGAAAGCCAAACACTGTCAGCACACAAAGGCTTGGGGAGGAGGAATGAGGGAGAGAAATCAGTGAGATCAAGGCAAGACTGAAACCCATAAGAGTAAACATTAAGTCCTATAGGTTCATGTTCAATGACCAGGACAAGCTGTGTGAACTCCAAATGGATTGGGAAGTCTCTACCCTACACCTTGGCTCTGGTTGTAGCACTCATGGCTTATCTCTTGGGCTAGCTTTGCTCACTTTGTTTTTTTTTCCTTCGGAACTGGGGATTGAACTCAGGCCCTTGCGCTTGCCAGGGAAGCACTTATTCAACTGAGCCATCTCCCCGGCCCTGCTCACTTACTCTGAATCTCTGGAGATTCCACTGTACGTTTGTCTTCCCTTTCACTACTTAAAGCACTGTCCCATCAGACACATACTGCCTGACCTTCCAAGTCTTCCTATGAAATTTTGGTGGAAGCCTCCTTGATCCCATGAATCATTAATTCTCTATGCTTGTAAAGCCAGTACCTTGTGGATGGTTGCAAAGACTACCAACAGCTTGAGTAGTAGCCAGTCTCACTTGAATCATGGTTACAGAGGCATTCAAATGCCCAGATGACTGAACACTGTGAACAAATTTCCTAGGCAGTTGTTCTTAAGCAGTGTACCTTTGGGCTTTTTTCTCAAAGCAATGTTTTTGTTGGTATCCACTTTTTTCCTATTGTCATGATCCAAAGCACTTGGATTCTTTTAATGCTAATCTCTCAGCAACTAAGTTCATCTCTATTCCAAGTTTACAGACCCCAAATTTACAGGAACTTCTTTCCTGGTGAAACTCAAAACTATTTAAAAGTACTCAGTACCTTGATTTGCAATGCAGCATTGGCTGCATATGTACCCATCCCACAGCATCAACATTTGGCTGCCTTGAAAATTTGTTCATCAGATTAATGTCTTCCATTCTCAATGTTGTTCTTCCTCAAATTTCAGGACATGAGAAAATGTAGACAAGTTTTCTGCCAGAGCATAACATAAATGCCCTGGAACCCAACTGCCAATGAAGTCTTTGATTCCAACTGCAACCTTAGACTGCTCTTTAAGCCATTAACTCTGCAGTGTTTCTCTTGGGTCTACTTCTAAGGAGCCTTCTTGATTGAGTCACAGACTTCTTCTAAGTGGGCAAATTGGGATCAGGTTTTCAGCTTTATGCTGGCCACCATGGCTAATGTATTCTCTAGTTAGTTCCTCTTTGAATGGGGCCAAGGTTATAAGGGACTAAGGGTGGGGGTGATGGCAGTTCCCAAAGAGCATCAGTGAAACCCTAGATGGCATGCAAACCAAGACAAATGATTTGCAACAATGGCCACCTGTCTGTCAAAGCTTTATTTTGCAAGTATATTTATTTGAAAGTTTGTATTTTGAGTCTCTTTTGTCATGTGTAAAGGCAAGAGAAAAATTCTTTTTTTATAGAAAAAAATTTTTTCCTGCAGATAACGAGATTAAGGATGGCAGACTATTACTTGTTGGCTAAACCCAGCTAATGATTGTTTTGTACACATCAAGTTTTTCCTACGCAGCTATGCCCCTTTGTTTATTTGTCATTTATGCTTGTTATAATGTTATAACCCTGAGTAATTACAACAGAGACCTTATAACCCACAAAGCCTGAAACATTTATTCTCTGCCACTTTATAGAAAAGCTTTGTATACTCCTGAGCTAGATAGTGAGCACTTTGATTTATAGAAATTTCCTCTTAGATTCTAAGGCACTACATGAAGAATTGGTACTCTCAGATCTTGGATTGCATTTATGTTCTTACATAGTAGCCACCATCTGAAGAGTAACACTGGAGCAAATGGCAATTAAATGACTAGGTGCAACTAGTCATACATCCATAGCAAAATTGTATATTAAATCACACATCCTTCGAGGACATCTCAGTAGCTCAGTACTCATAGTACTTATAAAGGAATACACTTTAACACAAAATGCAATGCTAGCTCTTCAGAACACACAAGCATGATTAACTTAGTGACATTGCCTGTATTTGGTCAAAAATAATGAGTTGATAAAAGATAAATACTGGTGGATTATCAACTAAAGTGAAAAGCTTTAGGTGTGCATAATTAACATATCTAGCTATGAAACTCTGAGTTCTTCAAAATTTAATCAAGTTCTTTTCAAGATCTTTTGGTCTAACTCAGAAATTTTTATTTAAGCTACCTCTGGACTGAAACTCAATGCTATTCAGCAGATACCCTTCAACACCCTGAAGTTCTCTTCTTCCCCCTGAGTCAGTCCTAGTTTAAGTGCTCAGGAAGCTACACAATTCCAACAGGATGTACTTGAGAGCCAAATCCAGAGCTTGGTCATTTGCAGAAATTTTTGATCCTGCAACTTGTCTTGCCTGAGTCTGGGGTCTGCTACCCTGTCTCTGCTGGCATTTGATGCTTCATGGTTTATGGTCTTTAGCTCCTAGTTGCTCTGTCCTCCTCAGGGTTCTGACCAGACCATCAGGTGATTCTCCTTGTGTCTTGCTTTATTCAGATGGGTCAGCCGAACCTCCATCTATCTCAGATTTTCCTAGAGGGAGATTATCCCTTACCATGGAACATATAAATTACTCTACCTTAACACTTGCTGTCCAGCTCTATGAAACTAGCTTTGAAATAAAATAGATCAGTTATCAATCTTCTCTCTTCCACCATCCCTAAATTCAACTCAATTATGAGGCAGTTTCTTCTGTTCATCATCATTACGTGGGAAACAGTAAATGGCCCCTGTACTATCTGGTCTCTTCTCATCCAAATTACTTTATTCTTCTCTATCTTACAAGATATTGAATAGATTCTAGGGAAAGTTAGGACACATCTTGTCCTGCTTACTGCACCATTTGGAGGTCACGGTGGCCACTTAGTTCTCAGCAGTGAATTGTCTCTTCTGCAGCAATGTTCATCTAGTTGGTTGCCAAAGGGCAACAATCAGCAGCTATCCTGGAAGGTAGGAAGTAACTCCAGCAAACACTGAAAATGTTCTGCTGCCATGCTGAGCAATAGGGTGTTACTGACATGCAGAAAAGGCAAAGGGCTGCCGTTAATGATAATTACGCTATAATTTCCTGCAAGCCTTATGCTAAGCACTTTGTAAACATTATTTCACGTTTTTCATAAATCCCTATAGGACAGATGTACTTAAATCTCCATAGGCTGGGAAGAAAACTTTAAAAGATTGAGTGAGGTCATTTAAGTAAGGCCACCTAACCTCTGAATGGCAGAGATGGGGGTGAATTCCTAGTCTCTGGTTTTCTCATAGTTGTTCCTAGTTACTTAGTCGCACTCCCATCTCAGTAATACTAAAATCCCATCTTTCTGTTTCTCTCTTGTCTTTCATGTCTTTATCTTTCTCTCTGTCTCTATTTCTCTGTCTCTCTCTTTGTGTCTGTCTGTCTGTCTGTTCTCTCTCTCTCTCTCTCTCTCTCTCTCTCTCTCTCTCTCTCTCAGCTTTGAAAAAACCACTCTGGGGCTTCCAGCAAGACTAACAGATGGTTCTCCCTGATGTAAGCATGGCATCTCTTTCAATCATAGGAATCATATATGTTTGCATTTTAAACCACCAGTTATTCAGTGATGACAGTATCTATGTTTATGCACCTGAATCTGGTGCTTTGTAGGTAGAAAGCACCCAAGTGCTGTATGACCAAAGAAATCAGGTGTCACTGGAAGGAGGCCATTGCCTCTTGTAAACCATGCTTCCCTCTTTCTTTTTCCTTTTTCTTTATGGATTTAGTACTGGGTCTTGCTACACAGATTAGACTCAGTAGTAATTTTCCTATTTTCAGTCTCCCAAGCACTGGGATTACAGGTGTGCTACCACGCCTAGTCTCAATTGCCATCTCAGCGTGCCCCACGAGCAGGGCCAGCATAGCCTGGAGGGGATTGAACCCAGTCCCTGCGTCTGCCCAAGCAGGTGCTTTAATTCATTGAGCTATCTGGCCAGCTCTCGCTTCACTCTTGGTATTGACAAAATCTGGAAACAATCTCTTGGCCAAATAAAAATGCATTTGTTTAAAACAACCACAAACCCATAATCTCAGAAGAGGAAAGACAATGATTTTCAAATATTTAATCATTTCATCCATCTACACATTCGCCTAATGATCGGTGAATTCCCTGATATATGGCTTAGACACGTTGCCCAAAAGAAGATTTTATTTGATAAGGGAGGAGCACAAAGAACTAATTTTAAAGTAGTTTGGTAAATTCAAAAGCAATCATGATATAGACAAAGGGCTATGTAAAGAACCCGAGAAAAAGAGGAACTGTTTGTGGACATTTTCATTGAAAGAGATACAGTAATGGAAGCAGAATTAGACCAAGGAAAAGAAGCAGGCAGGAAGAAAGGGAAAGAGGGAGGGAGGAAAGGGAGAGAGAGTTGGTTGAAGTATAATGCTGTTGGCTGTCAAGACAGAGGAAAGGATCAAGAAATAGGAAAAACAAAATGTCCCAGAGCTTTGAAAGTCAAGGAAACAGACTCCCTCAGAACTACAGAAGGAGGACAGCTGTGATGGCTAAGGTGGTGGGTCAGCTTGATTTGTCTTGGAATTTGGCCTGGAGATGTTCTGGGAGTGTCTGGGTGGGTCATGGAGGCATGATCTTGGGGTCTGTGTCAGGTCCCTTGGTCTCTCCCTTCTGGCATTATTCCTCTGCCCTACTTTCTGGATGCCATAACTTAAGCAGCTTCCCTTCACTGTGCCCTTCTATGATGCTTCTGCTTTGGAGTCAGCTGATCATAGACTGAGTCCTTTGAAACTTGGAGCCAAATTAAATCTCTCCTCCTTTAAATTGAGATGTACTGTATTATAGCAAACAAAGGATGAGCTAACACAGCAGCCCTGGTGGCACCTTGATTGTAGCCCACTGAAATTCATTTTTTATTTCCAACTCTTGAAAATGCAAGATATTAACCTTATATTGCTTTAAATTACTAAGTCTATAGCAATTTTTCATGGCAGTGACAGGAAGCTAAGACAGGTTCTCTAGAGTTACAGTGTTTTATTCTGAATTTTCACTCTGCCATTTTTAGGACTTGCAATCCTGGTACATGTATCACTTTGCTGAGTTCCATTTTGGCAAGCTTGACAGAGTCCTTCATATGCTTAATTACTGTACCACATCATAGAGTTGTTAATCTCCACAGTGCTGGCCATACGATGTGAGTTCAACAAATATAAACTAATAAAGTAACCCAGAATAAAGCTCTGAGGGATCAGTAGGACATTCTAGGCAATAAGAAAAGTATATTCAAATCATTTCCGGCACAGTGAAGACTTTGCAATAGGTGCAATACTATGCCAGGTGGGCACAAAGCAGCTACTGGGCTGAAGTAGTGAGAAAGCAACATAATATGAATACATTAAACATGATCTTAAAGGCTTTCATCTTGACTCTGTTGACTAGGAAGCCAAGATTTATCTTTAAGTGATGGAAGCCATGATGCATATGGCTATCAAAAGACATGATTTCTTTGCTGGTACTGTGTAAAGGAATGGGGGAGTTTCATGTGCAAAAAATAACAATCTCAAAAGATTCTCAGGCTTACAATGGTTATCATTGTCACCAAAATGATTATTTCTCAAGGTCCTTTTTTTGTCTGTCATAGTCTTATGGATTTTCACAGGTTGTTTATCTTAATGATTCCAACAATATCACTCAGTGTATTATTAGCTTTAATAGATAGAACATACAGTATATACTTAAGATAGATTAAATAATTTTCCCACCAAACTAGCAGGCATTGGAGAGAGCGTTCAAGTCCATGCCCTTCTGACGCAAAGGATTAGTGCTTTACCTTCTGCATGATTTCTCATTTCTGTTTCTGTGAGCAGTCTCCTAAGTCATCTTTTGATGAAGTCCTTGGGTTCTTAAAAATGGAAAGAGGACTACATGAAGGACCCTTGTTCTATTTAGTCAATTCCATGCTTTCTGAAACTAGAGAAGAGCTAATTTTCAAGACAACAATTTTTCTGGGAGCTCATTCTTCAATTTGGCATATGCCCTAGAGACTGTGTAGCTACTGCTCATCTTTATTGCTGGGGTTTTATGATTCCTCTTCATTTGGCAGAGGAAATAACAGCCGTGGATGTGCCAGTGTTTGTACTCTAGAAATATAGTCAAGTAAATCTGTTGGCTAGAAGTGAACCCAATCATAACTATGCGTGGTGTCAGAGACTTGTTAGTCTTCCTGCTGGAGGTAAACATGATGATCAGCTTTTGCTTCTGAAAAGTACTTCAGGTATAATATCTTTCCCCTGGGTGGAGAAGATGTAGAGCAAATGGGTATCTGTAAATGGATAACATAGAAGCTGGGGGAAGCCCCTTGCACCCAAGGTGATCATTGTACAAAATTTCCTGTGTTTAGGATTACAAGGGTAAACTCATGTTTAATCATGTGTGCTTAATCATATAATGTACCAGTACCCCAGACAATGGAACAAGGAAAGACATTCTGAAGTTTGAGGTCAAAAACAGAAACTCAAAGAAATAAAAAACTGACTTCAAAAGGAAGGAAGGTCACTAAAAGAGGTTAGTTATGTTTTATAAATAGAAATAGAAAACAGAGAAATGAGGGAAAAATAAAGTGGAAACAGATAGACCAGGAGCTGTGAAGCATTAGCTAACACGGACAATGGTGCTTGGTGCCCTGACTGTTCAGGCAGCCATCCAAGGAAGGGACTATGGTGACCTGACCTCAGTCTGCTCCTTCTGCATCCTTCCATGTGTTGTCTATTGGCTGAATCCAAATGAGAGTCAGACAGGGAAACTGATGTTCTACTGTGACCAGAGATACAGAGGGAAGTAGCCAGTGGGCAAACATACAATGTCCACATTACTGCATCCGGAAATTCACCTTTATGTTAAGGATGACAAAAGTCTCCTGGGTCTCTGACTGTTGGAGAAAGACTGGAGGAAACTGTCTGATGGTGACACCAGCACAGCAACTGTGCTTTCTAGTAGCATCTCCCTTGCCCTGGTAGAGAATGTGTGTTAACTTAGATTTTACTGCTCTGTAAGAGCTAGACTCAAAGCCAGGCCCAGTTTGTGCAAAACCATTTTGGGTATGTTACCAGCTCTACTTAGCTTCAAGAACTGAAGACATTTAATCCTCACTTCCTCCTCTTCCCAAATATACTTTTTATTTTGTCTGTTTCTAAAACACATTTCTACTGAACTATTGTCTCTTTCAGCCTGAGCTCTATAGCTGTTTTTTTTTTTTATCAAAGGATACATTTCTCAACTTTACAAGAATAAATGCATACATAATAGGATCCAATAAGACCTACTGTTATGAAATGTACACTTTTATATAAACATGCACATTATTTTTCCATAAAAGTAAATATAGTAGCCTACAAAGTATATGTATACATCACTTTAAAACATTCAAATGTGAATATTTGAATGTGAGTATCCTAAGAAGATATATTTCTCTTAAAATCAAGGATATAGTTGTAACAAATACTTTTTTCCTCTCTGAGCACAGGATGAGCATAGAATACAATTCTAGCTGAAATGTGATATCTCTCTAGCTTCTCTGCTTGATGTGGGGTGGGTAAACCCAATAGGCCAATAGAAGTCCTTCTTGGGCATTTGCACTGGAATTTAGGAGAAGATGAGCCATCTAAACACAAACTATAAGGGAAATTTATATACATACTTGATGGCTGGTGGTCATCTTTACAAATACAAAGCAGGAAGATCAAAATAAGGATGTTTCCAGTAAGAGAACTGAGAGAGAGAGAGAGAGAGAGAGAGAGAGAGAGAGAGAGAGAGAGAGAGAGAAGGAAAGGCCATAACATTCTCTGGCATCTATCTATCTGTTGTGCAAATGTGTTCTACGCCCTTCACAGATAGATCAGACGATACATTCCCATTTTGAGTCAGTTTCCCTTTTTCCTGCCATTGGCCATCGAAATAATTGAATATATGTAATAATATTAGTACAACAATTTTTTTCCCCCAAAACTGAAATATATCTTGGGTTTCTCCCATTTATCAAAGTTGGGAGGTAAGTAATAATTATCTCAATATCATCTCATCTTGTTACATTCTTAATAAAGGAAGACTGATGTTCCTATAAATAGCTGAAGAATGAATAAGTATATAGGCAAATGTTCAACACAGAAAAACAGGAACAAATAGTCAAGAGTACTGAAGACATGTTGGAGATTTTTTAGGGAAGGTATTCTAGTCTGAGGAGAAATGGCTTCATAAAGTTGAATAATGTAAAATATGTATTAAATTATTAATATCACATAGAAGTTAAAAACGAGAAGTTGAAATGAATATACTGCATGCACCATATACTGTTAAATAAATAGAACAATTTACAGAGTAGTGAACAATTAGGTCTTTCCTTTGTAATCAAAGAGAAACAAGACTATAGATCTTTGTACATGTATTTGTATTTGTTTCTGTCTCAGTTACTTTTCTCTCATTGCTGGGACAAATACCTAACAATCAAAATTAAGAATGTAAAGTGTTATTAAGGAAGTAAAGGAGAAAAGAGGTCTAAATGAATGAAGGAAAACAGAAGAAGAGAAAATGTTAGAAAGGGAACCAAAGGACCAGGGAGATGGTTCAATAGAATGAGCAATTCCCTTACAGTTATTGGAGGTTTCAGTCCATACTCAGCAGGCTCTAAGGCAGAGCAGCATGTGGCAGAGAGCAACCTTTCGTGGTGGTGGCAAAGAGCAGAGAGCAAAGGGAGTAGCAGCAGCCCAGGCAGCTAGCCAGCCTCTCTTACCTTCTTACACTGTGATGCAAATTACCTGCCTCAGGGCATATGCAGCAGCCACACCCACAACAATCACAAACTTCAGAAGCTGCCCCATGACTACATGAGGTTTAGGGGGAGACACATATACACAAACCATAACAGTGTTGATACACACACACACACAGCCATGTATTCACATTCATAGTCATACATATGAATCTAGAAAAAGTTCTGGAAGTCTTTTTTTTTTTTTTCAGAACTTGGCATTGAACTCAGGCCCTTGCACTTACTAGGGAAGTGCTTATTCCACTGAGCCATCTCCCTGACCCTGATGGAAGTCTGTAAGTCATCAATATTTTTTTTCTGTAAAGGCCAGATTACAGCTATTTTCAGTTTTATTGGTCACATTCTCTGTAGCATATTCTTTTTTTTTATAGCATATTCTTATTCTTAACTTTTTAAGCCCTTTCAATTGTTAAGAATAAAAAAATTCTTATCTCTGGAATATACAAAACCAAACTCCAGCCTGTGAGCCCACAGGTTGCAGACTGGTCCAGTGTTTGCACAGTTTGGGAGTAGGTAGTGGCACTGGAAAGAGTGCAAAGGTTTTTAGGTTTTCCTTTAGTTGTTTTTCATTGTTTGAATTATTTTTTCAGAGAACATGTTCCTAAAATGCATAGGTGTGACAAAATTAAATGAGATGGAGAAATTGTGAAAGAAGTAGCTATTTAAAGACTATTTGGTGAATATAGGAATGTATTTTAATTGAATGAACAATTCAATATTCAAATGAATAAATGAATATGTAGATTCACATATTTCCAGTTTTTTTCTTTTTTTTTTTTTTTTTTTTTTTTTGTACCAGGGATTGAACTTTGGACCTTGTGCTTACCAGGCAGGCACATAAACCACTGAGCTATCTCCCCAGCCTTTTCCTATGCTTTATGCAAAGGCAAGGATATAGTTTGAGAATTTCTAGGCCTCCCATAATAGGCTGCAACATATGTCCTATACATTTCATAGTCCCAATACTGCCATCATATTGTTCATATATTATCCATTGTAACAACATCTGTACTAGAAAAACCTGTTAAAAAGTCAGTTCTTAGAGGTTGGGGAGATAGCTTAGTAGAATAAACGCTTGCCTGGCAAGCTCAAGGGCCTGAGTTCAATCCCTGGTTCTGCCAAAAAGAAAAAAGTTAGTTCTTTGGAATCACATCCATTTTACATAACCTTTAAGTCTTTAGTAAGTCTTTAGTTTGGATCATGTTTTGGTTAAATACACAATAGGAAAGCTTTAATATTTAGTTCTTTTCACACTTTGTGCCAACCATAAGTGGGAATGGGGCCATGGATATTTATTCATATAAAATCTATTTGTCAAAATGTGAGCTGCTTTGTAGGCGCAGTATGTCGAGCCTTTTGTAGAACAAGTATTTTAAATATTTTGGATTTTGCAGAAACCTATTGTTCAATGTCCTCTTTGCAAAGAAGCAAAGCCGAACACATGCACATCTGTGTCCTTGTGGAAAGAGGACACTGTATTCCACCTTTGCTTTCAAATGCTATTCATTTAATAATACTATAGCTTTTAAGTGGCCCTCAACAATAGTGTCTAAACTACTAATTATTGTTTAGAATACCTTCTCACACCAGGCTTTGGTACTTGTCCCACATGATTTCACAAAATAGCTTATTTGTCATCATCAATATAAATGTCATTAAAAACACATGTGTGTGTTGTGCTCTGGTGATATTCCAAAAAATTTGGTGAAAAGAAAAGCAACAGTTCAAGTCTGAGATGCTTTTTCAAAGTCCCTGTTGAGTTTCTTTAAATCTGTGTACTATTTTATACTCTGATTTTTTTTCTGTTTATTAAAGGTTTCACTTTCTGCTCAATTGATTTTCTAATTTGATTTTCAAAAAAAGGTTTGAAGTTCATATTTCACCATTTTAAGCTGGAGGTGTCACTGTCACATGGGAGCTTCTTGTGGTTTTAATTGAGGTTATCATATTTTACTGAATTGAATACCATTTAAAGCAAATGCAAAGCCATGGATATTTGGCATTGATTATCCATGAGCAAATTTTCTACTCTAATATGGAAACTGCTCAATAGTTTCTTATCATTACTAAATGAATTAAATTATAACATAACGAGAAACTGGGAGTCTGAAATCCTTCCAAAGGTGGCAAATCTTCACCAGTGCATGTAGTTTTACAAGGGTTGTGAAAAATTTCAGTGTGGTTTGTGCCCTGAAGCTTTCACCCAATAACTAGAAAAGGGCTCCAAACAAGCAAGAACAGCTGAGCATCTCATCTTTGAAACAGCTTGTTGAATTAATAAGACAAGTCAATTAATGCAATGCTCTGTTGCTTTGGGATAAAACAAGAAAATGAAAAAAAGTGGATCTATTTACTAGTATCAAGAAACTAGAAAAACAATAAAATATTCACTTTTCCCTAAGTCTTGAAGAATTTGGGGTGCCTCTTGCAATGGAGGAGCTGAAACCCTTGTATGCTTCCCAATTCGTATGTTGGAACCTGTTTCCCAGTATGATGGTTTCCCTGAGCCCCTTCCTTCCTTCCCTTCTCCCTGTAGGGTCAGAGGTCTATAGATAGGGGAAAAATGAATAGTAGTCTCATTAGGTCTCCTAGCTAATCCGGCCTAGAAAGAATTAAAAATAAATTTTACTAAAGAAATTCCCCTAGGAAATAGATCAAGGACAAGGGGAGAGAAAAAAAAAACAGGTAAAAAAAAGGCACCAAGTAGCCCTAGGACTTGCACCAAGAGACCAGAAAAAGAGTTAACAAGCAGGACATGGAGAGAAATCCAAGTGCACAAAGAATAAGCCAACCTTACCTCTAAAAGAATAGAGAGAAAGCAAGGTAATGGGGGGTGGCTGACTAACTTTCACTCCTATGCACTAGTAAGTGTGTGTGTGTGTGTGTGTGTGTGTGTGTGTGTGTGATTAAATCACTATATCATTCACTCTGGGTCTTTAGAGATGAAAGGGAACCACATACCCTTCTACTAACTCTTAAAACAACCATAAATAAGGTACACTGTTGCCAACTATCTACCCACACTGAAAACACAGCCTTAAAAGTTATCTCCAGGACAAGCAAACAAATAGAAAGAAGCTACAGGTAGATCATGGGAAGAAATGGCATTAGGCAGAGGTGGACAGAAGCCAATCCAGTTATGGCAAGTTCTGGGCAGTGGAAGGGTTTCTAATTCCCACACAAAAGCAGCCAGGAACAAAGGCCCACTGGTTCTCCATCTTTCTGGACCCCCTACCCTGATTTTTCCTTATCATGTATCTTAGTTTTTTTTTTTTTTTTTAACTGCCTAGGCAAAATACTCGACGTTCAAAGTTAAAGGAGTAAAGATTTATTTAGCTCATAGTTTGTAGCAGTTTCAGTCCATACTCCGAAGAGAGTCTAGCTCTGTCCTCAGGAAGGAATAGTACAGGAATACCCAACCAGCCACGCCATTCCATCCTCCCAAGGACACTGCACAGAAGACTGCTGGAAGCTGTATTACTAAACCCAAACTGCAGGAGGAAATACCACAGCATAGGCAGCTTTAAAAAGAGGGAAGGGATCTTGTGAGTTAGCTCAGTTGTTTAAGTGCCTATTCCAGCAAACCTAGTCAGGTGCAGGGGAACACGGTTCAACCCCAGACCTGCCTTTAAGATAGCCTGAGCCAACTAAAAAAAAAAAATTTTTTTTCTCAACTTTTAAGGGGGCTTGCAGGTTAGCTCAGTTGTTTAAGTGCCTGCTCTAGAAAACCCAGTCAGGTGCAGGGGACTGTAGTTTGATCCCCAGACCCACCCTTAAGGCAACCTGAGCCAGCCAAAAAAAAAAAAAAAAAAAAAGAACTACTCAAAAAAGAGGAGAATACATTTTCTTACTGTTCTGTAAACTAGAAATTTCTAGACTAGATGTTGGCCAATTCTTTACCTGATGAGGACTGAAGCCTTGCCTCATAAATGTCCTCACATGGGTATCACGTTACAGGGGCAAAGTTTAGCAAAATAAAGCCACTTTATTTGTAAAGAGAAAAAGGAGAGAAGAAAAGATAGACAGCAAGCATGATGTTGTGGATTGTGTCTAGCTGTCCCCCAAAGCTTTTTGCGGTCATAAGGTTTTTTGGAGGTGGATGAATCTAGAGTATGTGACTCAGTGCAAGGTTGAGATTAAGGGTGCTGTGATTAGAGTAATTGCTGGATCCGTCTGTTGATTAGATTGGCACTGTCCTAATCCTGGAAGACTGGTTACAATGTAAGAAACAAGGAGAGGCTTGTCTCCCTGTCTTGAGGCCTTTATTGTCTTTCATTGCCATGAACTGTAGCTCCTGTACCATGCCACCCTGCCTTGGAGCCAGCGGAGTATGGACTGAAACTGCTACAAACTATGAGCTAAATAAATCTTTACTCCTTTAACTTTGAACGTCGAGTATTTTGCCTAGGCAGTTAAAAAAAAAAAA
>NW_004524606.1:6449688-6466482 GCF_000260255.1 Octodon degus | reverse complement strand
TTTTTTTTTTTTAACTGCCTAGGCAAAATACTCGACGTTCAAAGTTAAAGGAGTAAAGATTTATTTAGCTCATAGTTTGTAGCAGTTTCAGTCCATACTCCGCTGGCTCCAAGGCAGGGTGGCATGGTACAGGAGCTACAGTTCATGGCAATGAAAGACAATAAAGGCCTCAAGACAGGGAGACAAGCCTCTCCTTGTTTCTTACATTGTAACCAGTCTTCCAGGATTAGGACAGTGCCAATCTAATCAACAGACGGATCCAGCAATTACTCTAATCACAGCACCCTTAATCTCAACCTTGCACTGAGTCACATACTCTAGATTCATCCACCTCCAAAAAACCTTATGACCGCAAAAAGCTTTGGGGGACAGCTAGACACAATCCACAACATCATGCTTGCTGTCTATCTTTTCTTCTCTCCTTTTTCTCTTTACAAATAAAGTGGCTTTATTTTGCTAAACTTTGCCCCTGTAACGTGATACCCATGTGAGGACATTTATGAGGCAAGGCTTCAGTCCTCATCAGGTAAAGAATTGGCCAACATCTAGTCTAGAAATTTCTAGTTTACAGAACAGTAAGAAAATGTATTCTCCTCTTTTTTGAGTAGTTCTTTTTTTTTTTTTTTTTTTTTGGCTGGCTCAGGTTGCCTTAAGGGTGGGTCTGGGGATCAAACTACAGTCCCCTGCACCTGACTGGGTTTTCTAGAGCAGGCACTTAAACAACTGAGCTAACCTGCAAGCCCCCTTAAAAGTTGAGAAAAAAAATTTTTTTTTTTTAGTTGGCTCAGGCTATCTTAAAGGCAGGTCTGGGGTTGAACCGTGTTCCCCTGCACCTGACTAGGTTTGCTGGAATAGGCACTTAAACAACTGAGCTAACTCACAAGATCCCTTCCCTCTTTTTAAAGCTGCCTATGCTGTGGTATTTCCTCCTGCAGTTTGGGTTTAGTAATACAGCTTCCAGCAGTCTTCTGTGCAGTGTCCTTGGGAGGATGGAATGGCGTGGCTGGTTGGGTATTCCTGTACTATTCCTTCCTGAGGACAGAGCTAGACTCTCTTCGGAGTATGGACTGAAACTGCTACAAACTATGAGCTAAATAAATCTTTACTCCTTTAACTTTGAACGTCGAGTATTTTGCCTAGGCAGTTAAAAAAAAAAAAAAAAAACTAAGATACATGATAAGGAAAAATCAGGGTAGGGGGTCCAGAAAGATGGAGAACCAGTGGGCCTTTGTTCCTGGCTGCTTTTGTGTGGGAATTAGAAACCCTTCCACTGCCCAGAACTTGCCATAACTGGATTGGCTTCTGTCCACCTCTGCCTAATGCCATTTCTTCCCATGATCTACCTGTAGCTTCTTTCTATTTGTTTGCTTGTCCTGGAGATAACTTCTTCAACTTGCAAGTAAGTGCCATGTTCTCAGATGCATGAAATTTGTCCTGTCCTGGTCTCTATTAGCAGCTTTCCAACCAGGCTCATACACCAAATCTTGCTGCTTTTATAAGTGATTTTGAAAATACCTTGTCCTAGAATATAGCCTTGTCCATCTGTGTATGCCCATGACTTCTTTCATACTTTAATGCGTGAGTTGGCTACAAAGTCTAAAACAATGGCTATGTGGTCTTTTCCAAAAAACGCTGGCTCATCTGTGCTCTAAATGTTCAGTGTAAGAATTTATGCACATAGACATATGCTAAGTAAACACTGATTTTTATTTTTAGCTTTTCCTTCAGATGTCTCACATTGTTGTGACATCCATTTACTTCCTTATAGCCCAACAACCTAGGATGGACCAGCCTGTCCCCTGGGAGAGAAGCACTTCAGGAGGGAGCAATGTGGAGGGTACCATTGTCCTATGCTACATGTTCACTGAAATTCCTCGGCCTTCATGTAGACTTGAGTCATGATTTCTTTTAGTAAGTTGTTTCTTAAAGAGTCATTAAGAGAAACATTTTATTTCATCTTATTACATAAATGTTTCCTTTCTGGAGAACACAATTGTTGCTTGACTTCTCAGCAAATCCCCACTTGCTTCCAACTCATTCAGCCATATAGTGTAATAGAAACTATGATGGAAGAAAATAGCTAATGGCCGGGGAGCATTAGACCATTTCAAATATCACCATTGCAGCTAATCTACTTGAAACATGCTTACAGTATTGTGTTCATTTTATATATCCAGCCAGAAGGAAAAAGATCCAGTTCATCGGGTCAGGAAAAGCACTTTGCCTTGGTAAGGTATCTCTTAAGGAGCTTAATCCTCTCCCAGGAAAAGATAGTCTGTTTAGATTTACAAAAAAGTTTTAAAATCTTGTCTTTCAATTCTGTTTTCTCCCTACTTCCACAGCTTGTTAAAATAATTGCTTATGTAGAACAGCTTCTCAGTCTTCCTATAGGCTGGAGAATGGATATTTTGTTGATCTTCAAGCACTATGGTTCTTATCTAAAGAAAATATACTACCCAACCCCCTATGATATTCCATGCCATGTACTCTATATGAAGTGGTAGCTGTAGGTGTTAGCATAAATGAATCTCTGAATTTGATCATCAGCACACCATAAACAAAAAATAATTAAAAGAAATAAGTGTAATAAGTAGAGTGATTATATAGGTTAGCCTTATGAAGACATAATGCAAAGAACCCTGAAATCAGAAGTCCTGATATGCATTAGAGATTTTTATCAAGAAGCCCAGGCAAGGCTCTATAAACATTCAGTATCTGGTCTCCAATATAGTTAGACTTTTTTTTTTTTTTTTTAAATGTATCAGGTATTTAATTAGGTTCTTAGTAAGAAATTTAGAACACTAATTTATGAGGGTAAATTCCATTTGTCAGAGAAAAAAAGGATCGCAGGTAGCCCCGGAGCTGAGGAACACCTTTGATTTTTGCCAAAATCTGTGAGTCCACCGCTTTCTGATCCACCTTGCGCTGCTCTGAAATCTGGTATCTCTCTTTCTCGGTGTCGAAGATCTCGCCCTCCTGGTGTCTGGGCTTCCGCAGCTTCTTCTTCTTAAAGTAAGCATCAGTGAGGTGTTTGGGGATTTTCACTTTGCTGATGTCAATTTTTGTAGAGGTGGCAATGACAAATTTCTGGTGTGTTCTTCGTAGAGGAACATGATTAAGGCTCAGAGGCCCAGTCACAAGTAGCAAGCCACTCTCCAACTGCTTCAGGAAGACCACTCTCTTGCCTCTGTGACGCCCGGTGAGGATGATCAAGATGGTGCCAGGAGTGATGCTAGCTCGAAGTTTCCGCACATGCTGACTGAAGGGTTTCTTGCCGTGGCTCAAGAGCTTTCGGGGCACATCTTCAGTAGGGTAGTACCTAGGCATTTTTCGAAGCTTAACCACCCGGCTACCTCCATTCTTGTCCCCACCAACCGGTTTTGTGATGGTAGCAAGAACTTTCTCCTTCTTTTTCTTCTCAACCTTTGATTTAGCAGCTGTGTACTTTCTCTTGTACAAAGCCTTTCTGGAATACATGGCAGATCGGGAGTATCTACCAATTCCTCTAACTAGGACAGGATTTCGGCTGCAGTGGGGCTGCCCCTTCTTGGACTTTTTTGCCTTCTTCACCTTACCCTTTTTACCAGTGCCACTGGCAGAAGCCTTCTGGGCTTCAGGTTTCTTCTCTTTAGTGTCTGGCTTCTCAGTTTTTTCACCCGCCATCTTGCAAGATGGGAAAGAGAACTAAGATTCCCTATAGTTAGACTTTGGAGGAATTGAAATGAGATGAAAGAATGATCTTTCTCTAGAAAGAATTCTACAAAGAGCAGGGTTCTTTAATTGGCTGAGTGGAGAGCCCCTGGGATTCTTACTGGAATTATTTTTCTTTTCTCCTACTTTGCTTTTAGAAGTTTCTTCCAAGGCCTCAATAAGTTTCAACTGGACAAAGAGGAGGGCAATGCAAATATCATTAGTATAGTAAGTACAAAGTATTAGAAGATATTAATTATGTTTATGATCACTTTGGAGTGTTTTGGGAAACCCTTCAATATTTTGACAGCTGATAAAGCAACAGAATGATCATTTATAACGCCTTCTAATAGAAAATGTACCTCTCACTAATGGTATGGTAAAACTTCTCTTCAGAAAAGCATCTACCTAATGAACAAAGAAGGAATAATAGAATTTAAAATATCACCATTTGTAACAGATTTCAAGTTTGTGTATTGGACCAACCTTCCTCGATGGCTGATGTCATAAAAGGAGACAAGATGAAGTCTTACATAAATAAACAGAGCATATAAAATGTAAATCTGTTCAAGTCTCTAGGTCTGCCTACTAGTTTACAGGAAATTCTAGAGACAAAGGAGGATTGTAGATAAAGCCAGGGAGATATAATTCACAGAGTTCAGACTTTATGAAAAATTGATGAAGATAATTCACTTCCAAAGAAAACTTTCAAAAAAGTTTTAAAAAGAGACAGAAGGAAACCTATACATTAAAGAATACATAAAGGACATATAAACTAATGATAAGGTAAAGAAACTAGGTTTTGACTCAAGCAACTTACTGAAAACTAATGATACTGTTAGGTTATTGTAAGAGTCACTGGCTTGATCTACTAATGATTTTTGTTAATTATTTGTTTTGATAATTGCATTATGGTTATGAAGGAAAAAATCTTACAGTCTGATGTATTTATAGATGATTGAATTTGCTTTAAAATAATCAGGGGGGTGTAGTCCATAAAACCTGATGGACTAGGGAATTAGTACTTATTGAAAAGGGGTGATGGGCACAAAATTGTTCTCTAAATTTTTCTACTTTTTATTTCTGTTTGAAACTTTCACATAATAAAACAGTAAAAACAAAGAAGTGAAAGCACTCCATCAGGAATGAGTGATCAGTAGACGTGGGAGCCTCAGCTGCTGTCAAGGGCTCTGCCCTCACCGCCGCAGTGTAAGAGCAGAGAGCACAGAGTCAGGGCCGAATTCAGTCACTTCTCTAACAATGCTTAAATTAGATTGGATCCATCAACTCTGAGACCCTCAAAACTTTAGAGCTGCCTCAGTAAAATCCATGCCAGAAACATGTCATTGAAATCTGCTCAAAAACTCAGAAAATGTATTTTAAAAAGTCAGTGCATCAGCCACCATCTTCTTGCTAATTGGAAGATTATCCCCAAATAGACTTTCCGCCTGTCTTTTGTTCCTTTAGTAACAAGCTTTACTGACACAAATATATGAATCTTTTGTAGATATCATCTCAAAACAGATGTAAAATGGTCAGTCAGGAAGCTGGAATCTACTTTATCTCAAGGTATAATTAATTATATGTTTGAATTAAAATATTTGTTAAAACAATTTTTTGCTTCCAATTGTAGAGTTCCCAGTGCTTGCATTATCAAATGGAAAATTGTGGAAGAATATATGACATGTCTCTGAATTTACTATGGGATTTAATCTTTTTCTCTGGTATTCAGAAAAAGGCATTTTAAAATAAAATACTGTTTCCTGTCCTTTAGATTGTGGTCAATGTCTAAACTGAATAATTTCTTTTCATTAAATCCTGTCCCATGAATGGGAATATCTCACCAGAGGATACAGGGAGCATTCGTGGAGTGGTATCAGCAGTGGCCAGCAGGCTGGGATGGTACTTTTGTGGAAGTCTGGGCTGTATTGCTCACCTCTTCTGTGTTACTCTGGGGACACATTTTATTTTTTAAAAAGCATACTAATGAAAATGAAGGCTGTTCAGAATTTTAGGCTCTCCTTGAAAACACTTGAGACAGAGTGTGTGCCAAAACTTGGTTCAGGAATCAGTGCCTTAGATCCTGGTTTTCAGCCCTCAGCATTTACAAGGGGCCAATTAAAGGACAAGAAAAATGGAAAAGATTCTGCTGTCTTTAGATTTCTGTGACACCAGCAGCGCACTGTGCTTCTGTAATTCTGTGAGCACTCAGCTACTCCCATTCACATTTGAAGCCATCCTTGTGGCTTGAGGCCTTCTTAGCTGCTGTTCTAAATGGAAAAAAAAGTACGTATAAATAATTTTTTTTAAGAAACAAAAAACACCCAGCCCTGATAACTCTTTCTAAGTAGCATAAAAGGTTTTTTTCCCCTTTTTTTCCAATCCTATACCTTGAAACATCAGTAGTAAACTCCTCTTCCTTGAGAAACTCACTATTGAACCTCAAGGACACCTGCAAATTCTAAAAAATTCTGTGTGCCCTGACTATAGGTACTCAGGAATAAACTGCAGAATCCTGCAACTGTTTCTGAAATCCCTGCATAAGAAGGAATTCTGTATCGCTGTTTGAAGAGCAGGGCTTGAGGTGCCAGAGGACAGGTGTGGGGTGCAACTGATATAGCTACAATTGTTCTTGACATGGTCTCTAAGAGATACCTCTTGGTCAGATTGGAGCTTTAGAGAATTGGGGTGTAGAAGATTTGTGTGTTTTAATTACTGCCATCCGTAGGGTTGAGGCCCACATGGGAATCACTGTAGGGACTTTGGGTAGTCACAGGCAATTGTAGGGTTTTAGAACTACTGGAGAAAAATGCTCTATGTCCTAAACTGAATGATATGTTAATGCTCCAGGGAGAATCAATTGCTGAGCCACTGAATTATTAATGTTTCACTGAACATGAGTGTAAGTCAAAAACCTACTTGTAATGATATGAGCCCAGAAAAGATTTTCCTTAAATGGATGTTATTATTCATATACATTATTGCTTTTTAAATACAATATATAATTATTTAATATCTACAATATGATAAAGCATTGTTTGTAAATGTATCACAGACATCTCTGGCTAAAATATTCAGTCACCTGCTTAGTTTTACATCTTTGAGTTACTTTATGCCTTCAACCATTTGTAATTAGAGCAATTTATTTTTGGCCATTTTGTTTTTGGTCTGCCTCCCTATTCTCAAACTTTTGGTTGGTTCATCCTTACTCTTACTGGTTTATTATAAAATATGACTCCAGGTCTTTTCCATCATCCTCTTACTATTGATTTTATTGAGTTGGAGCTGGCCTGCCCCACCTAGCCCCGCTTACCTACTCAGAAGCAGCAGAAGTCATTGAAATTAGGGAATGGGACCTATTATTGCCTGTGAGTAATGCTTTGCGTCCTTCACTGCCATCCAGTCTTCTGCATGATATTAATGAGTGGCTATGTCCCACCAAGCAGCCTGACTCTAGGGAGTTTGAGTTGTTCTTCAGAGTTTAAGAGCTTGTGTTACAAGAATCTGGCATCAGAGAATATCTATAATTCCATTTTCATTAGATCAATAAGAAAGCTGGTTCAGAGAGGCAGAATTCTGAGAAGGGCAATATTGCTTAGGGCTGACTTTTCCTATCTTTCATAGTGCTTCTTCTGGGCTGAGTTTGAACATTCTTGGTGAGCTCACTGCACAGTGAAAAAAGTCTGCCAAGTATTCTTATATTAAATGGAAACATGCTTAGTTATGAATGCCATGCAGTCTTAGGAACTCATTTAATCCCCTTTCTAATGATAAACATTTCAATATTTAAATGCAGTTGTTATTCTTGATCTACTTATATCTTTTCATGAATCCAAATATATCCTGATATGGCTTCTATTCATCCCAGTGCTTTTGTCCTATGAACCCGAATATGTTTCCATTATACCTGGAGGTCAGCAACTACTTGGATAGTAGATCGTCTGCAAAATCAGTCTGCATGGAACATCAACGCTCTCTTTCACATGGCTGGCAATAAAAAATTTGCAAGACACGGTGAGTACAGAACACAAGATTCTGCTACTGAAAACCTTTCTCCAGTTGACATTATCCCACGAATTAGAAACAGGTGACCATGGCTAGCATCATGACTATGAGCCCACAGAAATTTTCTTTACTGCCATCCAGTCTTCTGCATATTAACAGGTGTCAGGAAACTTCCTTTGCATGGGTTTAGGCAGCAAATATTTCGACTTTCAGAGCTTTTACAACTTTTCAATTGCTGTTGGAGCACAAAACAGCTAGGGCTGATTTGTGAACAAGTGGCCGTGTTAGAATTAAACTTGCTAAAGTCTACAGTCAATCTGTTATACTCATCATTTTAATGAAATCATCAGACTTGTTCAAAACAAGAAACACAAAATATAAATAAGGAGCAGAGTAAAAGATGGAAAGGAGTACAGAGATAAGATATGCCACGTGTATGTGCCAACTCCACACAAGGAAGATAATCATTATGCGGTACAAGCATGTGCTATCAACATTTTTTTTTTTAAAAATAAGGTCAGTGAAAAATGTGTTGGTATGATTTGTTTTACTTAATGAATCTGTGTGGGTTACTGGTGACTACTATATCCATAATGTTTCACACAGATTTCCTTAATGAACAACTGTAGAATCTTGCTCGAGGTTGATATCAAGTCTGCTGGACTATAGTTTTTGGGTACCACTTCTTTTTACTACTTGTAACTATGCTTAACCAATTCCAACCCTCAGCATGTCTCCCCTGTCTCTCAGAATTACCTGGCATTGGTGTTGCCTTTTTTTGGTTATTGTTTTTCTTTGGTATTGGAAACATAAATCCCCTCAGGCAGGGAGTGATGCAGTGGGGCCTGTTCTCCCTAGCTAGAGGGGGGTGACTGTGTGTGTTTCTCTGCTATTCTATCTTGGTGTCTTGAAATCGGCTGTGGTAGGACTATTTGATATACAGATGCCAATCAATAGCACAGATCAGAGCCTCTCTCCCATATCACTGCACCCAGCATAAGTGAATCATTGAGGAGAGCTAGCTGCTCTCTTATAAACCTTGTCCCTTATTGTGGGTTCATTTCTCTCTCAACAGTATTCCTCTCAGGTATTTTAGCCAGAAGAAATTTTTATTGACATAGAAAACAGAAACAAGATAACTTGGAAAAGTCCTTGAATTCTCTGTCACCCACAAGTTATTGGATTCAGACAGAAAGTTTTTTTCCTTGTTTTCCTTGCTTTGAACACAGCTATAAAACACTTTTCAGGTTACTCTTAGCATATCTGGAAAGCCATAAGTCACTGTAAGAACTTGACCTTACTAACTATATTCTTGGCAGTCTGTCACTTCCTTGTATAGTCTTTCTTGATGATATGCCTTAGCTAAGTCTTTTGTCTCTGTCTTCTGCACTGTGTCTTTAGATAACTCACCATTTGCCCCCACTGTGATTATTTGCGTGGCCTTGCAGATTGCCAATTCTAAGAATGAATTTGAGACTTTCAGAAGACTCCCTAAGTTAGGACTGAATATCAAAGAGATATTTAACTCAATGTAGTTCACTTACTAGGGCGGCACTTTTGCTTTAGCATTTGGTAAGAGAACACATAAAAATTTTGAAACCTCTTTTGAACTTTGTTCACTGACAATGAACCTGGTTCCTGTTACAGCAGACCAAAGCCAATGACACTAAAACCCTCTCTCTCACATCCACAATGTGCCACAGAGTCATAGATGGTCTTGGATAATTAGATGCACTGGATGGCAATCAATTGCAGTAGCTGAGACCTGAATCTGAGTCATTAGCTTCTCTTTGAAAGAAAAAGCATCATTCAGTGCTCTATCCTCAGGTTCTGCCTAGATAAGTGTCCTTAATATGTTGCTAAATAGTATAAAAACTTTTCTGTACCCAACAGTTGCACTTATATGTTCTTCAATGTCCTGCACATTTTGGAAACAGTGATCCTCTTTCAAGCACTGTCTTTGGTGTAGCCTTCTTTAAGAAAAAGCTACAACAAAATTTTTACTGCAGAGTTACTTGAGAGATAAACTCAGGAAGTAGTGGTAAGGAAGACAGGAGATGAAGTGGTATATAAGCAAGGTAGTATTACCTACTGTGTTGGGAAATCACTACATTGTGAAAGTCACACTGGATTTGATGGGAGACAAGATGTATTAGTGAAAGAAGTCTTTAACATTCCATACTAGGAAAAAAGATCCAAGTAGCAAAATTCTCAATGTGCTTTTAAAATCCATTAATAGAAAATCTGATTTCCAAAAAAATCAACAAATTATCTTGAAAATTTCTATCATAAGAAATAAACCATATTTCACCTTATACCAGGAGGTCTCTGAGTGAAAGTCTTTGCCTTTGCTCTAATTATGTTACATTATTCATTGTACTTGATGCATTAATATTAGTCATACCAAACTGAGTTCTTTATTACCAGAAATATGTGATATACATTTTTGCACTATAAATGTTCAGATTCAATAGGCAGATGGTAGCTACTGAATTCCCCAAACTACAGCAAGTTAAATTTAAACACAACTTGATGGTTCACACATTTGTGTAAAGGACTTGGATAAACCCAAATTGAATTTGATGACATTTACAAATATTTGTACTGTCATTGGATGGTTGCCTCATTCTGATGTGATCTTTTTTTCTGTTTCTTTTTCTAGGTCTTTCAAGGGTAGTGATTGCTTGAATTGATCAATGGGAAATGAGCTCACAGATGTAGCCCTTTACACTATTTCTTTTATTGACTTACGGCTTCTGCTTCCAGGACAGGAAAAGCTGTGAGCACTGCATACTGTGAGCTATGAGAAGCGTCTGTATGTGTAAGACCTCAGGAAACAGCACAGTCTTCTTTCTTCTCATTGGGGTTTCATTTGGGATTAAAGATTTTGAAAAATGATTCCAAGGAACAGTAATCTTATAGTAAACTCCACATAGTCAGGTAAGCTGGGACAAAAGCAGTGCTTACAACCCTTTAAATGGAAGTAGCTCATCTAATTTTAGGAATGTGAGGAAATTTTATATAAAAATCTAGATTTCTGGTTATCTTAAAAAATTGAAGATATGACATGCCAATGATTGTATTCTCACCTGGAAACAAATTGTTTCAGTGTCTTAGAGCATTAGCATTGTGACTCCCCACATGCCTAAATGTATAGATGTATAGATAGATTGACCCTCTTGTCTAGTCTTTCTTGAAGATGCAGCACACATATTCTTTAGTGTATTAATTTACCCAGCAAACATTTCTATTTTGTTCTGTTTAGATTTTTTTCCAAACTGCTTGTGATGGTAGAAGTTTTCCCTATGCATTTTGACATATACTGTTTTGGACAATTCTTTGCTCATATGAATTTTATGCTACCTTCTCAGACAATATTTGTGAAAGTGGAAGCCTGGATTTTGCAATAATGATTCTATTTCCACCTCCGGATACTTTCATAGGCCTTCAAAATACAGAATCAAATTTTCTGGCTAGAGTGTTTACATATTCAAACAGACTTTAGGCTGTTTTAGGAGAGATGAAGGAGCCTCTCAGTTTTACCTGAGGTTTAATTTTTCAAAGTCCAGACTTTGGGTCCTCATTCTGCTGCTGATCTAATAAGAGGCCCTAGCAATACACATACCAGAGAAGAGGTTTTAGAGAAAACAGATACACTTGCAAGTGATGTGATAAGTGATATGCGTGTAAAGTACCATTATAATTTCCTCTGGAAAAAAACATTTAAAAGGCTTCTCCTTTTTATAAACATCAGCTAAATAACGAAAATAAGTGATATATTATCAATTCTTCTCTTTTGGAGGGGTGAGCTCCATGTGTGATCATCTCAGTGATCCCCATGGAAGCCCCAAAATGGGATTGAACATTCCATTTTCCTGGCTGAGGACATTGAGGTTATAGTAATAAATTTCTAATTTTCCAGATATTAGGATTGGAAGTAGTAGCTATGATGAAAGCAAAGACCCTCCACAATTGGTTGTAGTTAAATGCAAGTCTCTGAATAAGATGCTCCCTGGATTTGGTTAAAGCATATCAGAAAGAAAAATGGCAAATAAATAGGACAAGTAGGTTTAGAAAGAAGTTATTAACCACTTTAATAGGGCTGTCCAACATTTGGTCACATCAATCATTCTGAGACCTAATTGATTTCATAGCCTTCCTATCTCACTAGACGAGATTGGAATACTCTAGGAAAAAGCAAATCAAACATAGAAAGAGGTGCCATGTTAAGACTTGTTGCTATAGCACTATGTCATTAATGATGCCAGCCTTTGGATTTAATCAGAGGACATTTCTGCAGTCTAGGACAGCCATACAAAGCCCTAAGTCATTGTATTTACAGGACTTATTAATACAGGGATCTACGTCCTACCATAACTCTGCCAGAGTCTTAATTGCATGGTGGAGCAGTTCCCTTCAGAATCCTCATTTTCTTATCTGTGGAAAAGCTAGTAGTTCTAAAAATATTTTCCTGGAAGAGGTTAGAACGGTTATTATATATCAATTGAATATAAAGTATGGGTATGTAAGCCAGGCTTGCATGCTAATATTGCACGTGGTAGAAAACAAGAAAACAGAATGATGTGCTTCCTTGGGCAGAAACTAAAGGAAGCGCTGACACAGCATCTTGAAGCCTCAGATTCCAGGAGTCTGCCTGCAGCTGGCCTTTGGCGTCCGCACCATGTTGGATTCACATAAGGGCACGTGTCTTCGCCACAAACAGAAAAAGAAACAATGAACAGAACAAAACTGACAAAACACCCAGAACTAAAAGGGCCACAGCAGCCTTCTCACATCGTGGTATTGGTCATTTCTTGAAGAGAATATATAATATTTCAAAATATTATATATATACATATATTTCAATGGTACAAAGGAACTGTAGATCCAAATTAGAAGATAGCTGATCATTCTTCATGATCCTACAACACTTCACTGAGAAAATTCTTTCCTGAACCCACTTTCCATGATGTCACCAACTCTGAGTCTTCTTGCTATGGGACATTTCATTACACAGGGTAATTGCACCGGTCATCTGGTATCCAGTCAAAGTGCAAGCATGTAATCCATTTGGCTTGTCAATGCATAAGGTGTTAAATTTTCAAAATATACTTTCCACAGGTTGTTTTTCCTTTGCTATCACAAATGCTTCTGTTAGGTTCTTGGATGAATCTGAAATCAAGAAAGAAAGACATTTCAGGGACAAAAGTGCAAGATGATGCCAAAGCTGTGACTTTGCAGAATATGAGGACTCCTTAAAATTATTTGCATTTTTCATGTGATCTGAAGTAAAAAGTCTTAAAAATTAGAGCAATAATTCTCAAGTGATGATTGAGTTATGTGGATAGACCCTATATTTTCACCAACACATTAATTTTTGTCACAACTGAAGAGAAAGATTCCTGGAGCAATATCTATCCAGAACTGGCTTCCTGGGCATGTTTCCTACCCAGTTGTAGAGAGCTTTGTCTTGAAAAATGCCTGTGCTTAGTTTAATGCCCTTCTATTGCTGTCTTGAATTTATTAGTAATTTTAGTAAGTTCCTTGCATTTTCATTTTGTATTGGACCCTGTGAATATTGTATTCAACTTGTGTTCATATGATGAGAATTTGAACTGAATATGCTATTTTATAGCTTTGCTACTTTGGACTATTGTAAGACTTTGAGGAGTGGAATTATAAAGACAGCGCTCAAGTTATACAACGTCTGTGTAGTCCAGATGAAGCTTTAGAAGCAGCTCTACTTGGTGACTCCATACTAGTGTGATCGCAAGCATTACAGAGTCCTTGACTTGACTGCAGAATGGATCCAAAAACACAGGCATGCAGGTTGTATGCACAGAGAATACTTGGTCTAGAGCATAAATAATGACTCTGCTGGAAGTATCGCTTTCACTTGAGTTCTAGAAAATAAAGTACTTTCTTTATCATCGCTTAGTTCTTTTTGGTTTTTGAAATTGGGTATTTTAGTATAGAGATGGAAGTCTGTTTAAGACTTTTGGGGTTAAGCAGGAATAAAAATGTTAAGAAATGACATTCAATAGCTAGTTGGGACCAAAACAGAATGTATGAGCATCTCTATACATTTAGCTTCCTTTGTCTATATGCACTTTGATGGAATTTAATACTTTGTTCAGTCTTCTTTCTTACCACATGGAGAAAGTGAAATTTGTAAAATTTTATTGAAATTGTCTTTAAAAACAATCTCTGTTCCATCCATTTCTGCCCAGCCCTAGGCCCTCTCCTCAATGAAAGACCAAGGCTCCATCATGTCCACTATAATGCATTCAGGACATCATTACACTGAATTTAGATAGTAGAGACTTGGACATATTTATTGATCAAAAAATGAGTGAATTGAGTTGGATCCAAGGGGGCATTTTGATGGTATAGATCAGCTTATTTCCATTCTGAAATTCTCTAAATCTCTCAATATTTTCCATTCTTTTAATTGCTCTTCCTTATTTTAAAATTATTTCTTTTTCAATAACAATACTATCATTTAAAATCTCTTTCTGAGGATTTTAGTATTATAAAGTTTAGGCTCCCAGGATATTTTAGAACTTACGGAATTTTGAGTGAAGAAGCTGGGACATACCAAAGCCTCTTTGTAATGTTACTTTCACCTCTTAGTAATATTAAAAGTGGTGGGATGATTAGAATAGATTTGTGTAGTCAGAGCCATCAGCTGGGAGCAGGGACCTAAGAAATTATGGACAACTAGTCATGGTGGATTTGTGTTGGACAGTTAAATAAAGCATCAATTTGAATAGACACGTGTTCTGATTAATTGGTCAACCTGATATCTGCTGTCTTCCCCTTTTAGGAAATAAAATTTGACCTTATATTGTGTGCTTATTGTTGATTTTCTCCCCAGTGTGAGAAATGTTCATGTCTCATGAATGAAGCAAATCCAAAGTTATTAGATACCTTCCAAGGTATCAGACCTCATTATATCCTGGTATTTTAATCTGATAATTTTTCTTTTCTTTTTCTTTATTTATGTATTTGTACAAGGTCTCACTATGCAGCTCTAACTTGTAGTGATCCTCCTATTTCAGCCTCCCCAGCACTGGGATTACAGGCATACACCCCCACACCCCGACTGGGTCACCAGCTCAGCACACCCAAGGGTGGGGCCGGCTCTGCATGTGGTGCTGGGGATCGAACCCCGATCCTTGCACTTGCCTAAACAGGTGCTTAGTTGGCTGTTTCTTTTTAAGTGACATCGGTTTTCCTCATTTCATCCCCTTCTTTTTTTTCTTACATAACTGATGTTCAATTTTTCAATGGAATTATTGAATTGTTACTAAATAACATTTTCTCTAAGCCTTGGGGAAGCCTTTCCAAATTTAGCAATTATTTCTGCATATGCAAGGTACAGATGTGTTTCTAGGATAAATCTTCCCCACTTCTCATTGTCTATTTGCTGTATTAATTTGAAGAAGTAAATAAGTATTGAAAAACACAGGAAACACGAGTAGTCACTATTAAGCTAGCCTTGCTACTATCAAAAACATAATTGAATGATCAGCCAGACAGAGTGTTTTAAATTCAGCCAAGAACGTTCAACCAAAGAAACAGCTTCTCACCAGGAGGGTGTGTGCTACTCACTTTACCCTACTTCAGATTGGGTCTTGAAAATGTTTGTAAAATTGACCATTCCTTTTTCCAGAGTAGCATGCAGGAGTTTGCCTCTGTTCTTAAGGTTTATTCTCCAAATTTTCCTTTGTCTGTGTTCTTCTCTTATCTTATTTCTATTTTTGTTTATATTGTTAACCAGACCCAACATTTTCCTTTGATAAAGGCCTATTTTCCAGGTCAGTTCACATTATGGGGTATCTGGCAGTTTAGATAAAATAATGAATTTCAATATTCTATCCTACTTATAAGACAAATACAATAATATTTTAAATTAGATTGTACATGGAAACATCTATTATTTATCTACTTTTTACATTTAAAATGAGAGAAACTTATTTTTTTACTTTTTAAAGATCATTAACAAAACAGAAATGATACAGAATTTCACTAAACAAGATGATAGGAATTAATCTTGTTTATAACAATGGTTGTTATATTGCAGATTGTTGTCTTCAAATGAGTTGTTCAGAATGCCAGATACAAGCATGTGAAATTGGCCAAAAGAATTTAAAAAGAGAAAAACAAAAGCATAAACTAATCCTGTCAATACACCAGTAGAAATAAGCAGTACAGTTATTTAAGCTATCCTGTGTTTAGTTTTGCATGTTAAAAAATCACCAACAGAGTAAAAAAGTAAAACCCACAAATTAGACAAAATTTTAGCGGACTGTCCCTCAAACAAGGGCTTTCTATCTGGAACATAGAAGGAATTTAAAAAGTCAGGCCCCCAAAATTGAAAGATCCGATCCAACAATGGGCATCCAAGGTGAATACATACTTCTCAGATGAAGAAATACAAATGGCAAATAAATATGTGAAAAAAATACTCAGGACCACTGGTCATTTGAGAAATGCAAATTAAAACAACACTGATTCCATCTCACTGCAGAAAGAGTGGCTATCATCAAGAAGTCAACCAATAAGAAATGCTGGAGGGGCTGTGGTGGAAGAGGGAAAGGAAGTCCCTCTGTTGGTGGGAGTGCAGACTGGTACAACCACTGTGGAAATCAGTGTGGAGATACCTCAAAAAACTTGTTTATCTACGCTTCAAAGACTCTGGAGAACTTTTTCTTTGTATTTTTTTCTTTTGAAAATAATATACCAAATAGAAAGGTTTTGAAAAATCTCTTCTTATATAGGGAGAGAGAATGAAGTCCTAGGAAGATTTCTGGCAATTATCTTTAGCTTGGAGTTACTTTAAAGAATAACAAGGGCTAGCCAAATAGTTTAGCGGATTAAAGTGCATGCAGGCAGGTGCAGGGGCACCTATTCCCATTCCCCCATCCTCCCCTGCAGTGCTGGCCCAGCCCCTGGGGCGCGCTGAAACAGTGATTGAGACTGGGCATGGTGGTGCGAATCCCAGCTCTTGGGAGGCTATAAACAGATGGATCACTAGGAGTTCGATCTAGTAGTGAGACCCTGAACACCCTGTAGATCCTTCACTAAAAATACAAA
>NW_004524606.1:6436293-6449588 GCF_000260255.1 Octodon degus | reverse complement strand
AAAAAAAGAGAATAACAGTATGTAAGCAACTCTCAACTGTCAATTTAACAAACTGGGTGTGTTTATTCAGCCTTTACATTTTTCATCTTTTTTCTGAGAGTGTTCTTTTGAATCAGCCTTCCATGGAAGAACAAAAGAATAACAAGGGCCAGCCAAATAGGAAGTTTTTTTTTTTTTGTAACACTTGACTAAGAACAAAATAACAAAAATATATGACTCATAATAGAGTACAAGTGTGAATTAAACTATTTTAAAAGTTAACTTGCTAGAGTCAATAGTTGAAGTGTGGAGGCATGTATGTGTTCAGATGAGAAAATGTACATAACTAGGAACAGAAAAACCAATGAAAGCCTACTCCCGGAGCCTCTGATTTAAGAACCAGTGTTGGTCTACAACCTGTACCAGGTAGATGGCTCCTTTATGCAATATGGAGTTAATTCATACAATTTATGTCTAAAAGTTATTACACTGTGAACTTCTTGGGAAATTTTAAAAAGTATGTTCTTTTCCTTCTCTAAAGATAGGCTTGAGGATTCTCAGGTGTCCGATGCGTTGGCTGCAGAGCAGTCTCCTAATCCCCCCTTGACGTTGATGCACATATCACAGCAGGTACACCCTCGGTTTGCTCTGACTTGACAGTACATTATTCCTCTTTACACCCAGCTGTTTGAGTTGCACTCAGCCCACCCAGGGTGGAAGCAGACAGTGAGTCCTCCCTCTGTTACTGTGATCAGATTCTGTGCAACCCTTGTGTGATGCTGGAAAATGACTGCGGTGGGTTTATAACATGCCCAGTGGGGTTACAATAGAATCTGCAGAGACCAAATAAAACAGTTACATAGGTCATGGGAGAGCAGCATGGACAATTTATGGATTTGTTCATTGTGAGTCTTGTTTTTGTTTATTTCTGAGGTTATAGTCTGGTTTTTAGAGAATCTTCTAGCTAATACTCTTGAAATATCCCAGATTAAAATCTTGAAATAATTTGATGTACATTAATTTTCTTTCATGAGTTTTAGATCTGGAGACACCATCAGAAAAAAGGTGATCAGTTACTGATTGGAATAGAACATGGAGATTTGATAGAGAACACACCACCAGCATGTTTAAGACAATGGTGGTTGGGTTAAAGTGTACTGGCTGTACTTTAGAGAAACTTAATAAAACAAACTGGGGCCAGCGAGATAGTTCCGTGTACTAAAGCGCCTCCTTAGTCAAGTGCAGGCAAGTGCAGGTAGCACAGTTCCATCCCTGGCACCACTTGCTGTGCCAGCCTAGAGCTGGGGAGCTGAAAGCAGAAGGATCACCACAATCAGTGCTGCGTGGTGAGACCCTGCAACAAGCAAATGCATAAGATAAAATTTAAAAAAATAATAAAACAAACTGATTCATGAGGAAATCTTAAAATTATATAGCAAATTCATTTTCTGGCAAAACATAAAGTGAAATCTGATCTCTGTACTAACCAATTAAAAATGCTTTCTGTGGGTAAGTGACACAAGCTAATTTCAGAGCACTCTCTTTTCTAGGTGTCCCAATATGTGAAATACAATAACCCATGTTGAAGGCAGAGACACTGGCCAGTGTATACATATGAACAAGCCAGGCTGGTTTGGAAATCTTTATTGGCTGCAGTTCAGTGAGATATGAACATTTATTATCTAGTGGGTCAAAATAAAGGTGACTAAATTGAACATATTAACTATCTCCACTAGTTCTGCACATGAAAAAAATGTGTTTTATATAGTGTTAGGTAGCATTAATTTTATTTTTTATATTACAAAGCTGTAATAAATAATTTTATTTATTGGAAAGATGATATCAAAAAGAAAGATCAGTTAAGATTCATGTTTCAGGAATTGGAATTAGAGAGGCTTTTTTAAATGTCAGTCACTTTTTTGGTAGACCAAAAGTTCAAAATACTCAGATTTGTAACTGGTGGAGATTGCTTTAAAAAATGCACAGAAAATTAAAACATTCACACACATACACACACATATGCCACAGCTGGTGTTGGAGTTGTACACACACATGCAACCATACTAGCTGTTGAAATGTTGTCATGCTCCTATATTAGTGGATAAAAAGTAGCTGCCTTAAATGTCCCAAAACTTCTTATCCCACCGCTTTTAGTAATCCTTTACAGGGTTAATAATTGGTCTTGCTGGGCCTCTCCCTCCTGGCCCACCCTCAGAACAACAATTCTGATAGGTTTTACAGCATTACTCTACAGGCTGTTGGGTACTTTGGGGGTCACTGCTGATTTAACCAGAGAAATCAAGGCATAGTTATTCACTTCACAGAAACATTACCATTTCTCTAAGAGATTTCCTTTAAAGAACCTTTAGAAAGTTCTGTGCTCATGTACAGATCTTTCCAGCTAGCCATCTGGGCAAAACTCTTACTTGTGATCATTCTGAGCATCCTACATGATGATTTATTTATTTATTAATGTAGCAAAAACACATCACTGCTCAGTACAGAAAAGCCAAGTTCAATTCTAATTTCTTACTCAAGAATGGACATTGATCTACACAGATGAGAATGTTTTCTGTTGTGAAAATTCTTCCTTCTTTCCTGTTCAACACTTCTCTGGGAACTGCTTGCACAACATTCAGATGAATAACACGGTTTGTAACATGCACAAGACAGCTGAAGTAAGTGAACTTACTCTTGTGGTCTTAATTTTGTTGCCTGTAGCACACATCCATCCAGAGTTGTCAGGGAGTGTCTTACATTCTTCTCCCTCTAGGCAGGGCTCCATCTCACACCACCATTTACCAATCACTATGGAGGCTGTGCAAAAATAGGACACAACTTGGTTTTCAGTTCATCCAAACAAACCTGGCCCAGATGTTATGTGTCATGTAAGTTTTAATGCTTTGTGAAAAACACTAGGTTCATCTTCCATGACTGCGTAAGAAAAAAATGGGTAAGAAAAGTAGATTTTAATTTCAGTCTCATAATGCAAGTGTAATAATCTGGTTTCAAGAAGCTGCATCTTGCCCAAAATCTCTTCCTAGGAATAAAACATGAAATAGGGTAACATTCTTATGTGTCTTTAGGAACTCTTGGATCCTTTTTTGTAGATCAGGGACCTGTGTTATTTCTTTTTAGTGATATGGGCAAAGAAGCTCATTGCTCTGCAGAAGGATGGAGGCATTTTCTTCAGAGTACAGTCTACCCACCCACCACTGGAGCCTTGGGGCTCAGAGAATTTCAAAGGCCTACCAAAAAGAAAAATGCGTTGAGTATAATTATAAAAGCAGTGTTGTAAAGTAAAAATCAAGAAAATTAATACATGTATATATTTCTTCACAATGTGCAATTAATATAGGTTGTAGTTTCCTTTTCATGTGTTTGATATGTTTTGGGTGGAGCTATTACAATTTAAGCCTTCTCTCAAACAGCCCTACTTTCCAGGGTCCTGTCAAGGATGACCACATTAAAAAAGGCAGAGTTTCATGTATTTATGGCACACTTTTCTTCATAATGTGATTTTATAAAACCAGTGGTTGTGGTTATTCTACAAAAATGAAGTTGTACATTTTCCTTAATCTGCTGATAAAAAAAATTATTTCTACAGCATCACTTGTTTCTGCAGCTACTGAGAGTGTTATCTCTACAGAAATCCACTTGGGAATTTCCACTCAGAACCCCTGAAACTGCTGTTGATTTTTTCCTGTCTGCAGTCTTGGTGGTGGGCCTGGGCTCTAGCTCCTTACATACTGACTACTCATACTCCTTTCCCATGAAGTTTAAGTCTTATAGTGATAAACACCTTGTAATGTCTCAGAGGTTTATTATTAAAATGGAATGTGGTAAACTCTGCAGTAAATCAAGAATACTTTAAAATTCTCTGCCCATCTTGCATTCACTAAGGGAACAGATTGCCAGCTTCACAGCAGAATGATTTACATATCCAGACATCTTCCTGAATTTAAGTTTTCCTTTTTCTATTTTTTTTTTTACATTAGTCTTTCCCTTCCTTAGGATTCAGTGCTCCTTACTCTTTGCTTTAAGTAAAATTACCTCACAAGATTATGTGGGCAACGATACTTGTACTCTTTTATGTAAAAATTTAAGAACATTTTCAGAGGTAATTTTGCCAATTTTATTTTATTTTTGCTTTGTAGTTGGAACAAACCAGAAGTGTAAAATATCACTTCATTGGGCATGGCAAGCAAGTATAGAAGGTAAAATCGGGTCGAGTTCCTTTCATGTGTCAGATAATATCATACTTGGGGAGAACATATAGCAATAATAAGAAAAAAAATCCTCTACTAGGTACAAAATGATGATGAGGGCTGGGAAGATAGATCAGAGGTCTAAGTGCCTGCCTGGCAGGTGCAAGTACCTGGGTTTGATCCCCTGTATCACATGCCAGCCACCAAAACTGGGTGTAGTGGCACACACCTGTAATCCCAGTGCTGAGTAGGCTGAGACAGGAATATCACTGAATCTGAGCTACATAGGGAGACCCTGTACCAAATAAATAAGTTTGAAAAATGATGATGGGAGTGTTTTTATGTATTTAGTACAGGACCTACAGGGTCTCACTACACAGATTGGGTTTGTACTGATTTTCCTTTTTTCAGCCTCCCAAGCGCTGGGGTTATAGGGGGGCACCACTGCACCCCGTCTCAATCGCAGTCTCAGCATGCCCCAGGGGTGGGGCTGACGTGGCATTCCGGGGATCGAACTCTGGTCCCTGATTCTGCCTAAGTAGGTGCTTTAATTCACACATTTTTTTGGTTTTGTTTTTAATAGTAGAGCTCTTTCTTTAAGCATGGAGTAAGGTAAGTTTCTTGCCACAGATAAAAGGGGCATGAATATGTGACAATATTAAATAGGTGATAATATTAAATTATTTATGTGAATGAATAGATGATAATATTAAATAAGTATTATTTAATTATTGCATATTTTAGTAGCAAGAAAGACAGCACTGAGAGGAAATAAAAATTGTAAAAAATCTGATAATATGAGATAAATATCAGGGTTTGTTCTTGTTTATTGAAAACCGATAAATTGCAGCTTTCTTTCAGCTGGTGCTTAATCAGAAACAGCCTTGTCACATTCACTATCTATTCTGATGCTTATCCCTTAAACCCACCTAATACTTCAATATTGCTGCCCTGAAACTAAGCCATTGGGCCTGGAAACCCTCTGATCTTTGCTCTGAGGGGAAGAGGCTTTCTTCGCAACTCATTAATTTAGCGTGTTGTCGCTGTTTTGTCAGGGAGGTGCACTGGTAATGAATGCCAGCCACTGGGGTCAGCCTGCAGTATTTTTTGCTTCGTTCTAAAGAACCTCCTCCTTCTGCCCTCTTGGAACTGACCTATTTTGTTATAAGCTAACAAAGCAGTTTCTTTTCCTCTTAGGCATTAATATCTCCTAAATGAAAATGGAGTCAGTAGCGAAAAGAAAAAAAAAAAAGACTCCAAACTCACATATGACCTTTAATTCAAAATTGTAAAGATTAGCTGGCTCGTAGGGAGCCAAAGGCTTTCTAAGAATGAAAATGTCCCTAGACCTGCTTATAATATCTAAAAGTTCCCATTACACTTTCCTCTTTTGAACTGTGTTTGATGAGCTGGCACTATTCTCTGGCTTATTTTAATTTGAATTGAGTTTATTCTCACACTGTTGCTTTTCCAAAGATGCAATTAGATGAACTTTCAGATTTATGCATTACATGATGTTCATGATATACTTCTTTATGTTTTAGCTCAAGCAAGAACTTCATTTTCTAATAAACTTTTATTTTTTGTAGAACATTTTAAATTGTTCACAAAAATTTTATAATTACCTCTTCTTCCTCCAAACTAGAAGATAGATAAATCCTTCAGATCATTGGACAGGAATGATCTGTTAGATTTCATAAAGTGAGTTAACATCAATGCTCTTTCACTGATTTTATGATTTCTTTATCATAGAGATAAGAAGAAATTATATATAGTAAGAAAAATGTACGTACAAATCATTCTTAAATATTCAAATTATGTCAATGAAATATTAAAAATTGACAACTTAGTGAATGTCTCTTATGTGTTTAGGTTTTTTTGTTAGTTTGTTTATGTATTTGGTACAGGGTCTCACTATGCAGCTTGGACTTGTAGTGATCCTCCTGTTTTAGCCTTCCCAGAGCTAGGATTGCAGGTGTGCACCACCACACCTAGTCTCAGTGGTCCAGTTTAGGGGTCCTGGGGATGGGGCCGGTGTGGCATATGGTGCAGGGAAGAAACCCTGGTCCCTGTGCTTGTTTAGGCAGGAGTTTAGTCTGCTGAGCTTTATTGTATTTTTTATCTTTTTTGGTGGTACCAGGGATCAAACTCAGGACCTTGTGTTTGCCAAGCAAGCACTTATTCCACTGATCTATCTCTCTGACCTTTTAGGTATTTTAAATGTACTGCTTTGATCTTGCTGCATCCTGCTACAGTGGCTATTATCAGCATGAACTTACTTTAACGATGAGGAAACTGAAGCCCAAGAGGTTAAATTTTCTATGCTTACTCAGGTAAGAAGTACAGGAATTAATATTAGAATCCAAGCTAGTTTAACTGCAAAACCCATGTTATTTATTGTCACAGTGCTAACTTATTCTAGTTTTGTGTGCAGTATTCAGTGAACTTAAAAAAAATTATTGGTCCCCGAGTAAATTGATTCTCTCTGCTATAGTACTATTGAAAACAATTTCATGTCAAATGTAAATACTTGCAGAAAATAAAACATTTAGTTAGTTGAGAAATTAATTTAAAAAAATTGAGTAAGAGCCAAGTTATTACACTTGCTTTTCTTCCTAGTTGGCACTACACATTGCTTGGCTTCATGAATTGTAGCATTTAATAGATGCTACTGCAAGGGAACGGTTTTGGGGCTGTAAGAAACTTGTGAAGTAGATGCTTAACTGCTACAAGGACTAAGAACTTAGTTAATTAAATATCAGCCGTAAGAACCTGCTCTTATCTGTAAAGATTAGAAGAGAGGACTTCTAAGGTTCCTTTTAGCCCTGGGATGAGATTTAGTCCATGAATGCACGTGCAGGAAACGTCTGGTTTTCAACCCTTTTAAGAGTGTTCTTTTTTCTTGAGAGTCTTAAAATCACTAAAGCGACTTGAATCATGAGTCTTGATTTCTCCCTCATTCCAGGTCATATTAATAGACATCAAGAGAGAGACTATAAAAAAATCAATCCATTTTTGGCATAAATTTCATAGAGAACACAAAACTTTCTTTTTTGTTATTACTGTTGTTTACTGATGAGGCATTTTCTGGGGAAAGTGCAGTGAGGAAGTAGTACTAAGCACTGGGCATAATAAATACAGCACTTGAGGAGGAAGCATTTGGCAGTGAAATATGAGACAGGAAATGAGAAGCCAGCAACAGCCTCAAATGGCAGCGAAGTGCCACTGGATTCACAGGGAAGGTGTGAAGTCTGGCTTTGGGGTTTCTGCAGCACAGCTGCAAGGTCCAGCTAAAAATGGCACTAGGATTATGGAAGAAGCGCTGAAAGCAGGGATTCAACCATCCAAAGTGTAACCCTCAAAGCAGCAGGCGCATGTGCCTGACAACCGGTCCTACGCAGGCAGACTTCACTGTGTGCTCATCTCCGAGTGGCACAGATGGCTCAACACAGGGCCCTACTTCCTGAATGAATGAATGAATGAATGAATAAAAAAGTGACAAAGAAAAGTACAGCACTCACAATGACAGGCTGTGAGAAAAAACACCATCATCTTCACTGGTGTCACCATTTTTATAATTCCAAATTATAAAAATCCCTCTACACAGAAAAGGCGATTCTTCACAAAGTTAAGGAATGCTCTTCGACATTCTGCCAAACTCTCAGCTTGCTGCTGTGACTGATGAGAGTTTGAACATAAATTAAATGTTTGAACATATGAATGCATTTATGTTCCCAGAAGTAGGTTATTAGTATCAATGAAGACAAATTCCCAGCCTTATTTTGGTGTAAACTGTCATGCAGTCCAATGCCACGGTGAGAACCCCATTAGAGGGACATGGCTCTGCAAAATTCCCATTTGCACAGGTTGTTAGAACAGCTGCCATAATGCTTTTCTTCAGAGGACCTGTAGCGACTCCAGTTTGGAAATATTGTGCATTAGTTAAGACTTTAAGTTTTGTGATAAATGATAAAGATTTGTGACATGTGACACATATACGTCAGAGAGGCCCTGGCTTGAATCATAGTTTTACCACTTACGCTAGTATGGTTTTAGAGAATTGCTTAAGACTCAGTTTCTTTAATTATGAACAGAATTATAAACACTATGGATATTGGAAATTATAAATAAAATAATAGACTTAGTGTATTGACTAATAAATTTGTGCCTAGTATATTGCACTTACTATTATTTATCCATGGATAAAGCATCCAGTATCCAGCTATTGATGTATCTGACTACTTTATTTCCAGAATTAACATCTGACTTTCTAAGCAAATATATATTATAGGATGAATGTGTTTAGTATTTTTACAGTTTACATTGTCCTTTTTTTCTAGAATATACAACATATCTTAGGATTTACTTACATTGGCTTCCTTCTACAAATTCTATTCTGGTGCTTTCTAACAGAGGCCATTTTACTTTGATAAGGGTATAGGTGACAGCAGGAATTGTGAAACCAGTAGGGTTTAAACTGAGAAAGTGTGATACAATTTCTGTGAATGGTTGTTTTCCTGGAAGATACTTGGAGATAAATGTTATCTTTTATGCATTTAAAAACCATTCATTAACTCCTGTGCTGAACATTATAAAAATAGAGACACAGTTCCTAACTTCCTTAAAGGCACCTAAAGTCCTATGTGAGAGCTACTGAATGTAAAGATAAGTAATACTCTATGACAGATTTAGATGCATAAACACACCTTATAAGGGAATATAATAGGTGAACCCAATTCAGTTTATTGAGATAATAGTTTTAAGAGAATTTCTCATTAAGGAAATTAACTTAAACACTAAGAAGTTAATATTATTTCATGCTACAGAAGGGTAGACACAGGGGGTTACAGAGACTTTTGGCAACTCAAGGGAGAACTCCAAATTACTGCCAATTATATGAGTTTTCTTGGCCAGGTGTGGTGTAATATTGTAATCCCAGAACATCAAGAGGCTAAAAGCAGGAGGACTGTAAACCTAAGCCTAGCATGGACAATTTAGCAATTTAGGAAGACCCTGTCTCGAAAAAAGATATAAGTAAATAACAAAAGAAAATATTGTATAAATGAGCTTGGGATGTAGCCCAGAGTGAAGAACCTGGGTTTAATCCCCAGTACTGCAAAACAAACAAACAAACAAACAAATCCTAGGAAGGAAGCCAGCATTAGAGTCTGAATTTACTCTGTATTCTAACTACATATTAACTCCATCCTTAAATCTCCTTCTAAGCTAAACATCAAAAGTTGGTCAGTTTTCCCTTGAGAGATGGCTTTATTTCAGGATTAAATTCAGCTAAATGTGTTTCTGGAGGTGGAGGTATGTGATTTTTTTTTTTTTTGCCTACCCTTAGGGCAGGGCTGGCACAGTATGTGGTGCCAGGATCCATCCAAACCACAGTCCCTTGCATCTGCCTAAGCTTGCCTACGTAGGTGCTTTAGACCATGAGCCATCTTGCCAGCCCCAGGTATGTGATTTTTAATAAATGTCTCAGAGGAACACAAGAACCATGTATACTAAATATATTTTCTGCTGTGTATCTCCTACATCTTCAAGTTTTACATTCTAGCTCAAAATATTTAACAGTAACCCTAAAGTTTACTGTCAGTAGAAATTTTTAATTTTGCTAAGACACAAACCTTTCCAACATTCTTCATTTTGCCAGTGATGGAATATATTACTTGTTTCTTTTCTGGTTCTATAAGGAATATCTATTCTGTTTCTACCATTCAAAACATACAAATAAATATTAAAAGGAGAATAAACATTATGTATAATCCTATTTGGTAGAGGCACAGTGTTATATTTGGGTGTGTTTTCTTACAATTTTAGAAATGGCTCATTGGAGGAATGTATTGATGTACGGAAATTTTCTCAATTTTAAAAAAGGGTTTCATGAGGATATGATTAGATTCTATAATACAATTTTTGCTAGAATTGCTACAGATTTACCATAATCAAATAATATCAGTTAAATACTTTCCTGTTTTCATATGTGAAGTATCACTTACATAACTATTGAAATATTAAATATCACTTTTGGTTTATTCTACTTTGCAACTGATCTCAAATATTAAATTATGTCCTGAAAATTCCTGGCATTGAGTTCATCTGCAGAGCTAGTGTTCACAGTGTTGGCAGTAATGGCAAAGTTGTACATTGATTGGAAGGTCTTTCATTTTAATCTCACTCCCACTAGAGAAGATTGATATAAATAAAATTTAAATAGAAAACACATTTCAGATGCCAGCAGTGAAAAAGACTTTGTCAGCCTAATGAAAAGGTATCAATTTTCTCTACTTTATTCAATAAATTGTGAGTCATTTTCTAAATGGATTAGATTAAAGGAAAGTTCAAGCTCCCAGGGAGATGTTCTTGGCACTGATGGAGACTTTACACAAGGCAGAAAGAACAGGGAACACAAACCTCGGAGGCCACTTTAGATCTATAAAAATTGATACCAATGAGGACAGAAGTGGTTCACACTCTGGGCTCACCTATTGCCTAAGAAGCCAAAACCCGGAAAACTGAATGAGACACATAACTTCTCTTATTTTATTAGGATGTTGTAGGTGGCTGAGTGAGTTACAAGTGAGAACAGGAAAGCCTGGGGAGGGCTGAGGCCTGGATAAAAGCTCTCAGCTCTCAGCTATGCTTGCCTGTCTCACAGACGCTTGTGAATGTGTTAACACAGATTTTGGTAAAATAAGAGAACAAGTTATAATACCATTGTGCTCATTCAGTCTCTGGAGGAGAACGGTGCCTTTGGGCTTGTTGTAATTAATTTATCTTCAGAAAACATAATTTGCCTTTCATGTGAAGATGAAATATATAACCCATGAACACAGAGTGCTCAGATCTAATTTGATTTGGGTATGTTTGAAATAACACAATAATTTGTTGCTTGGTCATTTTGTGACTCATCAAGAAATACCTAACAGCTCTTTGCAAAGAATCTACCTTTGTCCACTAACTCCTTGAGAAGCATAAAACAACTGTCAGTCGATTTCTTTTTTCCCTTCTACTCAACACCATACAGTTAGCATAGGTAGTTAAAGTATTTTATCTTTGCTTAAGATATATTAATTGGGTGCATAAATGAAGTCATGCTCTGATAATAAAACTAGGATATGCATTTTTCCCCCCCTTTGCTATGTCTGGGCTGTTTGGTAGTGTTTAGTTTTACTCATCAAAAAATATCTATATGTCCTTGGCTAGGTTCCTAATTGCTTGATCATACCAGAGTTTCACCTATCAACCTTAAGGTAAATGAGGAAATGAGTGAGACAAGGTCATCTGTGCTTAATTTTAATAATACTATTTACTTTAGATAATCCGAATAAGTGTACAAAAAGTGCCAACAAACAAAAAAGAAAACTTACAATAGTAAGACATCATAAATTGTCTTGTTCTTACTAAAAATGACATCAAAAAAGCCAAAGGAGAATAGGAATGTAGATGCAGGACTGTTTTATTTCTGCCAAAAAAATTGTTTAGAATAAAAATTCCACTGCCTTAAACCACATGCCTGCTTTTCCAGCTGAATTTCTTGGCTACGAGTTCAGTGAACTGAAAGCAAGATACTGTACATCAGCAAGTTCAACAGTGAAACCAAGTCAGTGTGGCTTGAAAACTTAAGCATCAAGAGTGACTTGGCAATGCTGAGTAACTTGTTTTTTAATTTCCCACCTTTTATGTCAGGTGACACTAGCTTTTCATTTTCGGATGGCAGAAAAGCAGGCTGCTTCCCATCTGTGGATCTCTCTATAATCACTATTTACAAAATAATTTTCTTTTCCTCTCATAAAGAGGTACTCTTTCCCCAGTCCATGTGGTTGGTTTCTGTTATGTGCCTTGACTGGCCAATAAGGGTACAGCATGCACTCAGAGGAAAAGGTTTGAAAGTGCTAAGGAGACCACAACAAAGGGTGACAAGGAGCAGAGAGCAAGCGTCCTATTGCAGGCCTTCCCGGATTAGTCCACCGAGCATCATGCATGGGATGGAGACCATCCTGGATTAAGCTCAAACAGCAGCCCTGTCCTGAGGAAACTGTCCAGGCAACACACAGAATCATGAAAAACATGATTGCTTCTTTAAGAAATCCCATATAAGATGTGTCACACATCCAAATACATGTGAGAAGACATTTTTCTAAATGAATATGCAAAGAAAACATGATGTCTGGAGATATTAAACAAAACCCAAACATTTACATCATTCATAGATTCAAATAGCAAAATGTTGAGAGGGCACATATAACTTAGTACATTGGGTCATCATTAAAAGTGCTATTTTAGTATTTATATTTTTGTAGCATATTTAATTTCAACCAAATTTAAACATGGCATGCATCAATTATTACTTTCAAAAGCACTGATTTCAGAATTAAGCAATCAGTGGTAAGACATTTTTGAAGGGCATTGTCTTAAGTTACTCTTCTCTTGCTGTTTGGACAAATACCGAACACTCAAATTAGAGAAGGAAGGAAAGGCTTATTTAGCTCACAGTTATTGGAGGTTTCAGTCCATACTCAGATGTCTCCAAGGCAGAGAGCAACCTTTCATGGCGGTGACAAACAGCAAGAGAGCAAAGGGAGAGGCTGCAGCTCAGGCAGCTAGCTAGCCTCTCTCGCCTCCTTACACTGTAATGCAAATTACTTTCCACAGGGTGGGTGAAGCACCGACAACCACAATAATCAATCACAAACAACAGGATTCCAGAAGAAAGAGGACAGCAGCGTGAAAATGGGGGAAACAAAAGAAAGCAAGAAAGTTTTCTCTCCATGTGACTCTCCTTAGACACACTCTACACCATTGATCACTTTCATTTTTGGGCCCATAATCTCCTTGATCAGAAAATTTGGGCCACTACCCAGTTACGTGACGTTACTGTAAAAGATCTCATTTGTCCTGAGTCTTAATTGACCTTGGAAGGCTAGGGCCAAAATGTTGGCTTCCCTTGTGGCCCTCCTTTTTCTCTAATTTTGGTCTGCAAACTTAGGTTGTTAACTCTCCAGAAAAGAAACTTACCATACAACCTAGGCTGTTAAGCTTAACCTCACTATCTGTCTGAATATCAAACATCTTAGGCATAACATGGAATAGGTATTTTGC
>NW_004524606.1:6420427-6428248 GCF_000260255.1 Octodon degus | reverse complement strand
TTTCACTGACCTTATCAGACCCAAAAGCTACAACTCTTGTTGCATAGGTCTTGCTTTACCTTGGTCTTAACCATCCAGCAGAAATGTATAAAAACTAAGTAGAAGAAGTAAAGCCATGGTGTTACGTTGAGCTGTAGGGGACTCAGGTCAACAATTTCTGACATTGACAGTCAGGTGGAAGACCCAATACTATTATGGACTACTGGACTCTTTTAGAATATTTTGCTGAATTAACACACCTATAATATTCAAATGATGGAACTAAGCAAAAAAGGGGATACAGATGAATGTCCATTTTGTATTGGCATATTCAAAATATTAGGATAGATATACAGTTACATTCTCTTAATGAATACAGGAATTTGTTCTAATAGTGTTTGTAAATAGGATATCATATCTGCATCTTGTACAGCAAATAAGCACTAGATAGAGGGCATGCAATGTGTTAATTATTTAAACTGTCATATCAGTTTGATTTGAAACTGTCTCCTTGGTATTTTTTTCTCAATAAAATTATGGGAAAAAAGCAAGAAAGTATGCGACCATGATGCGAATTCTTATCCTCAGAGATGAGAGAATTAAAGAAAAGGATACATTAAAAAATAAATGACAGAAGAGAAAGATCCCAGTGTTCTAAAGGAAAGAGAAGTCCCCCAATCTCCTTCCTGCTTATTCTTCCAGTATAATACACAGTTGGGCCCATCCTATGGTGTCTTGATTGATACCAACTTTCCCAACTTTTCCATCAAAGACAAATTGGACTTGGTATAGTCGATGATGGACTGTCTGTATGCCAAGTGTATCCCTTGTATAACTGATTGAGTAATGGGGAAATTGAGAAATTGTGACGGAAGTATTGAGTGACCCTAAGGATTGCCAAGGATCCCTGGTTTGATCCATTACCTTGCACACATAAAAGGACCTATACAGATGACTGCTTAGTGCAGAGAATAATTCAGCAAAAGTGTAACACTGTGGCCACGGTTCACCAGGACCTTAAATGGAGAATCCAGAAGATCCCTGGAGTTCCTATCACATACATTTCTAATCACAGATACAACACTGAATGGATGTCAGATGCTTACAGAGCCCCTCAGTTCTGATTCTTATAAGAAAGTTTCTCTGCCTCCTTCCAACCAACTTTTTGTTTTCAGTTTACTCAGCAAGCTATAGCATGAATTATTCACCCACTTGCTGTATTATCAGCTGAGTATGGTTAAATAAATCCACTTTTTGATGCTTTCTGAAGAAAATCACAAACTCCAGAAGCCACTGCAAGAAGCTTTGGAGGGGACACCTATATGCAAACCCTAACAGGCATCATGATCCCTGGCTACTCACTTTGCTGGTTAAAGAAGATGCTGACGTTTTCTAGCAATACTAATCCAAAGACATCATAAACCTAAGTAGCACAAAGGTAAAAATTCTGCAAATTGATGTGTGGATTCTGTTATATTCTCTGCCATGAGGATTTTTAGTAATTGAAGCTGATTTCCTGTGTTTACAAATAAGAAGATTTTACATTAAAATTGATTCTAGGTTATAAATTTTTTTTTTAAACTGGGAAGTGAACTAAGGACCTTGTGCTTTCCCAGGCAGGTGCTTGTGCCACTGAGCTATATCTCTAGCCCTAGGTTTTGAAAAAGAATGAAAAATCTAGTCGCCTTGCAGGTGCATGTCCTAATCCTAATTGAACAGTGCTTTTCCTTTGAATAAGTCAAAATAATACAGTTTGCCATGGGTCCCACCTCTTCCTCATGTTTCTGGCCCTTATTCATCCCACAGATGCACAAACACTTCTTGCAAGGTGTCTTAGGGTCCCAAATCTGGCTTAGTGCTGCTCTGATGCATCACTACAATTGACTAGAATGAAACCCGAACACCTTCTCTTGCCAATCTGAATGGTATACCTTCTCCAGCCAATCTGAATGGTACACCTTCTCCAGCCAATCTGAATGGTATACTCTTCTCCAAACCCTTATCATTCCTTTGCATTTTGTCATGAGTAGCTCTCACTGTTGCTGTAGCTCTCCTGCCACCGGACCACCATGTATAGAACTCTCACTTGTTACAACCTCCACCCAGGTGCTCTCTCTCATTGGGAATTTGTACCAAAGGACATGAGCTACATCTGATCTAATGAGTTAGATGGAACAACACCGGCAGACATCACATCTATCAGCACTCCACAGCTCAATTCTTACGGCTTTCTAGAAAAAAAGAGCTATAAGTAACTGGAAGTTTTTTGATATGTCTAGTTGAGTTAGGATTTAAGCCCCAGACTCTGTATTATGCTTGTTCTAAAACACATGTAAACAAATTGCACTCTGCCCTGTCTAAAGGTTTTTGTTTTTCCTCTGTACCTGATGAGTCTACTTTGTGTCTTTGTTCCTTGGCTTAGTCTAGCCCAGACTGGCATGTAGAAGAAAGCAATTTGCATGAGACATAGCTGAACAGCAGGCCAAAACCAAAGTTTTTCTGGATTATTTTCTCATTTGACCAAACTCAAGTTTTCTTCTTTTAGGTTTTCATGGTATTATGGTCTCATTTCTTCACATAAATTAAGTGTTTTGCTCCCTGACTATCATCTCACTAAACTTTTTTAATTTTATTTTATTGAGAAACCAATATCAAAGAGACACTTTCCAAGCTGATTAATAGGACATTTTCAGTAATTAATATATTGCACATTGTTATCTTCTCAGCGGTCATCCACAACACAAGAAGCTCACTAAATTTCTTGAGGCATCGTATATTTACAGTTGTATTTTTAAGGCACCAAGCAGAGTCCCGAACAGATAATCTGTGGCCAGAACTCTAAGCTCCAGAAAGCTCATTCCCTGATCATGTCCCCAGTGATACATTCTGCTCCAAAATTTGGATATAAAAAAACTTGTTTTGAAACTGTTTCTTTGCTATTTTATCTTTTTTCTTATTAAAATAAATAAAAAATAAAAGGTAATCTTAAGAATCTATTCAATAAAGCCTACTAGTACTCCCTCCCCGCCCCCAAATGATGAGGTAAGACATGTAATCCAATTCTGAAAGTAATAAAAAATCTGCTGGGGGGCTGGAGAGATGGCTCAGTGGTCTAAAGCACCTACTTGGAACAAGCTTGGCAAGGCATCAGGGACCGCGGTTCGATCCCCCAGCACCACACACCACTCTCTCTCTCTCTCTCTCTCTCTCTCAAATAAATAAAAATAATAAAATAAAATAAAATGTTAAAAAAAAAGATCTCTATAAAAAATCTGCTGAAGAAGGTGCTCTGGAAAAGGTTCTGATTTTCTCAGAAAAATATGCTCACTGTGGGCTTAGACCTGAATCCTCCCAGATACATTGAATGTATCTGTGTAAGGGGCACAAGGTGCAATCAACTAATATGGCAAGTGCATAAAGTTTGAAAATTATTATAATAAAAGGTGTATTACCATTACTTTCCTCAAAATACTCCTATTTGCTTTGGATACACTTATCCCACTGATTTTGCTATTTTCTGAAGCACTTTACAATTCTGTTGAATAAAAACATCCTCATACACCTTACTTCCTGGATCTGCTCTTACCTAAATTCAAAGTGACCATAACAGGCAAACATTTTGAATTCATTCAGGACACCAAGTTGGCCATGACAGTGCAACTAGTAACATGAAGGAGGATTTCTAAAACTGCTTCACAAGGTGGTGAGATCCATGGGATAAGTGTGATGGAAGCAAGAAAGGATTTTTTAGGGGGATTAATGGCAATGTGTCTTTTATTATAATACAGTTTTTGAAAAATTTACACACTCAATGAATGTTTTGATTACACTACATCAATGCCATCTGTAACCACTATAACCATCATAAAGGAAAGCTCAGAAAATACCAGCACAAAATGTTATTGAGCACACATGAATTATCAATACCTCTGGAATTCTTGTTACAGAAAAAAAATCAACTCCTCTTGGTCCAGCTACTGCAGTTAGTTATTCTGATACTTGCCGCTTATAATTGAAGCCTATGTGATCCTAAAGATATTCAGTAATCATTTGAGGATCCACTGACTGACTGGATGGACACAGATGTTCAGTGCAACACGACAAGGCCAGCTCAATGTCATTTCCCCCACTTAGTATGAATATTCACAATGATTCAAGAAGGATTTTTCTTTAACATTAAAATTCAGTTGAGTGGTTGCTGATCCTGAGAGTGGCTTTCTGTCCTTATCATTTGCATCTCAACTTTGCATGCACAATCACATTGTTCTCAGCACAGCAGATGCAGAAGACACAGCACTGGCCCAGCTGTATGTAAATTAGGCATTTTCCTGGGACACTTCAGGGTCGGTGGCGATGCTGGGTTTTCTTAATTACAATCCAGATTTGGTCACGATGGATAATACTAATTGTTATGGTCTAGAGAAGCTAAATTCAATTTTGTTAAACTATTAAGATTCATTTGGATGTCTGAGTGTGATAGTGGCAGAAGGGGAAAGCAGGAGTTGCTGTCTTAGTGAAGCATTTCCCAAGGCTTCCCGGAGCACATGGAAAAAGCTGGGAGAGGGCTGCAAAGCAGCCAGCAATAGAAAAGGGGAAAATAGCAACTAAAAAAGCCTCTTAATGCAGACTATTTCTTCATAGTCCTTTCCTGTCTGACCAGTGGCAGGTTGAAATCTAGCTCTACCTGAGGCTGAGCCACAGGGAGAGAGAAGAAAAGTCTTTGTGAATTCATATTATCTGCAGAGGAGACAGATCTTAAGAAACTCTTATTCCTTCCTATGTTCTGAATTTTCAAGCTGGCTCTGGCCCAAACGGCAAGCTCAAAAACCATTTTCATTTCACTTTCTGCGATGACAACTTTTCTCAAGGAAAAAAATAAACACCACATAGCTTGATGTGAAATTGTGAGTAAAGAAAAGTTGCTTATATGATAGGGGGTTCTTGGGCCATAAGATGTTTTTTCCCTTCAAGAAGGAATGCAGCAAAATTTCCTTCATTCAGTGATGAAGTTTATCATACAACTCCTCTTGAGTAATGACCTCCCTCAATTCAGAAAGGTAAGACACATAAAATAAGTAAGTTTGCATATAGATAGAATGTTTGTGTGTCTCCTCCTCTCCCAGAATCCTGCTGAAACCTAACCTTCAAGGTAAATGTATTAGGAGAGGGGGTCCCTTGGGAGGCAATTAGGTCATGAGAGTAGAACCTCCATAAATAGGAGGAGTGGCACTGTAGAAAAAACCCTAGCGAGGCTTTCACCCTCTCTGTCATATGAAGACACACTAAGAGACTGGCAGTCAGAAACCCAGAAAAGACCCTGATCAATCACATCAGTACTATGTTTCAGACTTCTAGCCTCTAGAACTGTGAAAATAAATATGTATCATTCATAAGCCACCCAATTATACAATGTTTCCCTATAGCTGCCCAAATTAACTAAGACAGTCCCTTATACAAACAAATCAATTCATTTCTGAAATGAATCCTGTTAGGCAATGTAGAAGAACAAAATGATGATATCAACATTAACAGTTATCTAGTCCATTTGGATGCTAAAACAAAATACAATTGACTGAATAGTTTATGAACTACAGAATTTTATTTTTCACAGTTGTGGATTTTTGGAAGTCCAAGATTAAGGTGCTAGGATATTCATTGTATAATGAGAATGTCCTTCCTGGCTTATAGATAGCATTTTCTTGCTGTATCTTCATATGGCAGAAAGGGACATGGAGGGTTCTTGAGCCCTTTTTAATGATACTAATCCCATCGTATCAATCAGTGTTTACTAGAGAAATAGATGCAATATAAGATATACAAGTATATAAGAATTTGTGAGTTTGGCTTACAAATGACACCCATAGTCAGATGTGCAAGAGTGCAGCGGGGACTGTCTGCATAGTGGAGACTGAAGGATCTAGTCAATAATCTGGAGCTCTCTGTAATATTCCAAGTGAGTCCATATCAATTCATAATTCTATGATGGAGGACTGAAGAGTCTATGCTAGAAGGCTGAAGGATCTGTGCTGGATGCTGAAGAGTCTGCAATGGTGAGTCCAGGAGATGATGATCAGGGTGAAGACAGAAATGGAAACAGAAAGAGAAGCAGCTCCATTTTTCTCATTTGTATAATGAGAACGTCCTTCCTGGCTCATAGATAGCATTTTCTTGCTGTATCTTCATATGGCAGAAAGGGACATGGAGGGTTCTTGAGCCCTTTTTAATAATACTAATCCCATCATATCAGTGTTAACTAGGGAAATAGATGCAATATAAGATATACAAGTATATAAGAATTTCCCCTTTACACCATCCAGGCAACAAGATACCCTAAGGTCTTCTACACCATAGGGTGTGTAATTGATGAGCCAACTTAGTTGAGCTTCTCTTACTCAGATTTACACAATCAATCAACCACCACAATCCAACCCTTGTCAATCTGACAATCAGACATGTTTCTTTAAAAGAGTCTCCAGGTAAAAAGGCAAGCTCATAATTACACCTACAATGTTATAACTGTCCTGCACACAAACAGAAATGCACTAATTGCCTCTCCATAATAGAAGGCAACTTTTCTTTAAGTGATGCTTACACTTAACATTTCATAACTTGAGCAGGGTACTGGTAGAAATAGGAGATGCCCTAAGTGATCTCTTGTACTCCAAGTGTGTTCTTCCTTTCCTCTATTGTGGAGTATAGTCCAATTTCCCCTTGATAGTCTGGGTCAATCACCCTTGACAACATGGTAACTCTCTTTTTAGCTTGTTTCCTGAGAGGCATGAGTAGACCAAAATGACCAGACTAAGGACTGCTAAGCCAGCAGGACTTAAGATTTCAGGAACAGGAAAAAATACTTCTGTTAGTGGATCACTGGGAGGAATGCTGAATGGTACTATTCCCACTTTTAACACTTGATTCTTGTTCTCATGAATCCTGGCTATGGAAGACACAGTACCATATAGTGTATGCTGATTCAAAGCACATACAACTTTTGAAGATCCTTATCCCATCCCTGAAAGTCGTTGCCACCTACCTGGCACTGTAATTGTGTCTTCAAAACACTCTTCCACTTTTCTATCAATCCAGCTACTTCTCAATGGTGAGGGACATGATAAGACCAGTGAATTCCATGTGCAAGAGCCCATTGTCTCATTTCTTTGGCCAAAAATGTGGCCTTAGAGGCAGTGTTATATGGAACTTCTTGACAATGGATTAGGCATTCTTTAAGTCCATGGATGATAGTTTTAGCAGAAGAAATTTCATACAGTGAAGGAAAAATCCACAAGCAGTATAAGTGTCTATTTCAGCGAGGACATTGTACAGTCCTTTCCATGATGGAGGTAGTCTAGTATAATCAACCTCCAATCAGGTCTCAGGATGGTCACTCTGAGAAATGGTGCCATACTGGAAGACTCCTTGTTAGCTGCTGGTTGGATATTCACAGTCAGTGGTGGCTGTAGCAAGCTCTGCCTTGGTGAGTGAGAGTCCATTTGCTGAGCCCATGCATAACCTCCATCTCTATCACCATGGTTACTCTGTTCATGAGTCCATTGAGCAATGACAGGGGTGGTTGAAGAAGGAAGTTGACCACTGTCTACATAACAGACTATCTTATCCATTAGATTATTACAGTTTTTTTTTTAACTGAGGTCACCTTTTGGTGAGTGTTTATATGGGAAACAAATATTTTTACATCCTTTGCCCATAGGGAGAAGTCTGTCCATGTATCTCCTTCTCAAATATCTTTGTCAGCAATTTTCCAGTTATATTCCATTCAAGTTCCAGGCCATGTGGCCTGAGCATTGGCTACAGCCCATGAATCAGTATATAGTCATATATATA
>NW_004524606.1:6419642-6420327 GCF_000260255.1 Octodon degus | reverse complement strand
GAATTATATAATTCTTATGTTTACACATAAATCCAAAAATCTAACCATATACAATCTTGTAGCAGGACAGTCCTGCAACATTCCTTTTTCTGTCTCCTGCCTTCATTCACCACTCCCTTCTTTTTGAACAATCATCTACCCGACAGACAGCATGGCAGCAACTGGCATGTCATGACAAGCAGCCCATATTCAGAAGACCAAAATGACAGGCACTCTAAGCATGAACCTACTATTAAAAAATTGCCATCTTCAGTGTAGTTTCTTAGTTCACAAGTGTCAGTATATGTAGTCAGGGTGAGAATCATTCCAATTAACTGCTATTGAATGAAAATCTTCTGAAGATTTTCATGATCATTGTCTTACCCATCTTCTAGTCCTCAAGTTCTTGCTTTCCTTTTAGTTGTATTATACTTTTCTACTTGTATTTCTTCTTTTGAGTTCTTATACAAGGGAAACTATATGATATTTACACTTGTGTGTCTGGTTTATTTCAGTTATGAGTATATATTCTTTTTTCAAAATTTTATTGATAAACAGCAATGAGACAGTTTCAAATCAAATTGGAAGTACAGATTCAACAAATAATACACTGCATATATTCTTATTAGTGGTTAATTGCTGTACAAGATGAGGATTTGAGATCCTATTTACAAATACCATTAGAACAAATCATTCTATTCATTAA
>NW_004524606.1:6412938-6416737 GCF_000260255.1 Octodon degus | reverse complement strand
TATATATATATATTTGGCCTATGTGATACCTTGTGAGGGAGAAAGGCACAAGGCTTGAGTGTTAATAAAACCCTGATGTAGGGCAGTGAAGGTGTATTTCTAGCCTTACCAGATGAAAGGGAATTGTTTCTGATGGTCCTATGGATAAGTATGGAGAAGAAGGTATTTGCCAAATCAGTAGCTGTATACAATACCAAGATATGTGTTCATTTGTTCAGGTAGCTGCAATGTAAGTCTCACTTGATGCAGTTTACTGTAATCTACCATCATTCTCTGAGACCCTTCTGTCTTCTGCATAGGCCAAATGGGAGATTTAAGTGGAGATGTGGTAGGAACCACCACCGCTGCATCTTTCAAGTCCTTGATAGTAGCACTAATGTCTGTAATCTATACAGGAATATGATAATGCTTTTGGTTTACTATTTTAACAAGCAAAAATCAACTCTAGTGGCTTCCATTTGGCTTTCCCAACCATAGTAGCCCTGATACTATAGGTTAGACAACCAATGTAAGGATACTGCCAAAACTAAGTGTATCTGTCCCAATTATGCAGTTTAGATCAGGAAAAATGACTACAGGATGGAGTTAAAGACCTGCTGGTCCCACTGTGAGTTGGACCTTGGATGAAACTCAGCAGATCAGCTGATCTGGAGGCCCCATTCTTGCTGGAGGGCATACCAACATTTTGGATACCCTGGAATCAGTATTATTTAAGAGCCAGTGTCCTGGAGTGCCCAGAATGTCTGATTATTTCCCTTTCCCCAAGGTATAGTCACTTGAGCAAAAGGCCTTAGATTTCCTCTGGGGAAGGATGGGAGAAAGATTGATTGTATAAATTTTTAGTGCATCAAGATACTTCCCCAAGGGGACCTGACCTCCTATTCATTCAAGGGGTTTTGGGTCTCTAACCTGACTCAAATCTGGGAATTAGTTGAGGGGCCATGATTCTTTGTTACTACAATTTGAAGTAGGTTTCTGTTCATTTGTCTTTAATTTTTTTATTATTTATTTATTTTTATGAATTTAGGACAGGGTCTATAGGATGTACAGGGTTCACAGGATCTCACCATGTAGATCAAACTTGTAGTGATTCTTCCATTTTCAGCCTCCCAAGCAATGGGATTACAGGTGGGCACCACCATGTCCAGTCTCAATTGTCCTCTCAGTGCCCTCCAAGGGCACAGCTGGCACTGCACATGGGGGATCAAACCCTGGCCACTGTGGTCTGCCAAAACAGGCACTTTAGCCTACTGAGCTATCTGGCCAGATCATTTTTTTTAATTATATAAATTTAATAAAACTTTTTTAGGCTTCCATTCTGTTTCACTTTTGGAAACACCATGGCTGACCAGCCAACACCACAGTTCTATACTTGTCAGACCATTCTGGTCACTTTTCTGGTTTTGCTCTCTGTTATGGAAAGAATATCTGCTCTGTATTTGATGATTAGATGCTGGCATTTGACCTCTGATACTTTGTGGTACAATCAAGCCTGTTATCCTTAAATTTCCCAATTGAGTAACCCTGGTCCCCACTATAATATCTGGCACACAGAGAAATCAATGTGCTCCCCTCACAGATCTGTTTCTCACGGTGTTAGTGAAGGGGACACTTTCTGTATCATCCCCACATGGAGAATTAAGTTTAACATGACAGAACCACTCCAACATTCCCATTTCCCTAATCCTGAATCCACTCATCAGCAGTAAACTGTGGTATAGCAAGCACCACTATCTCCTTTATAGTGCACAATCTTTTCTTTTTAACTATTTATTTTTTTAAACAAATTTATTTATTTATTTATTTATTTATTTATTTTATTTATTTATTTATTTTGTGTGTGTGCACGGCCAGCTCAGCCCACCAGGGGGCAGGGCTGGCTGGCATGTGGTGCTGGGGGATTGAACTGTGGTCCCTGTGCTTTGCTGAGCTTAGCTTGTTGTCAGTAGGTGCTTTGGAACACTGAACCATCTCACCAGCCCAAAAGTGTTTTTTTTTTTTTTTTCTCTGAATGCCTTCAAGGCATGACTGACTGGCTTGTGCTGTGGGGATCGAACCACAGCAACCTGAGCCTGACTGCTTTGTTGAAGCAGCCACTTAAAGAACTGAGCTAAGGGTCAGGCAATCTTTTGATCCATAGTTGTGCCAACTAGCCAAATTAACTATCAATGCCTTTCTTTACTCCATGAGCTGTAACATTAAATTCAGAATCTGGGCCATCAAGATAGCCGAGCAGACTAAAGTGCCTGCTTAGGCAAGTGCAGGGACTGAAGTTCAATCTCTAGCACCACATGCTATGCCAGCCCCACCCTCAGGGTGGGCTGAGCCAGCTAGAGTCTGGGAGTGGTGGTACATATCTGTAATCCAAGCTCTGAGGAGACTGAAAGCAGAAGGATCACCATGAGTGGAACTGTGTAGTAAAACCCAGTAACAAGTGAATACATTAAAAAAAATAAGAAAAAAAAATTCAGAATCCATGCTTAATAGGCCCATATCAAAACACTCAGCCTGATCCAGGTATATATTTTTGCCACCATTCCACACCTGTAAAATCTATTTCCATGTTTGCTCATTAGGTGTCTGCTTATAAGAGTTAGAAAACTCAATAAGTTCTTTGGGACAGTAGTGGCCTCCTCTAGGAGGTCATACTATGTACCTCACGCTTAGGAGCCTCCTGCAGGTTATAGGACTAGCGGAAAAAAATGGGCCGTGAGGGTGGGTCCTGAGAAGGATCAGCATTATCCTCCTTGTTCAACACAGGATTCATTTCTTCAGGTATACTAAAGGAGCCAAACACCCCAGGGGCTGGGGTGGGGAGGACTCCGATACTGCAGGTGGGGAAAGCTTTTCTCTGGCAAAATAATCTCATTAGCATCTGGAAGCTCCACATCTTCTTGTCCTCATGATCCTCCCATGTGGCCCCATCCCAGCGTATGGGGTTCTGTTCTTCTATGATCAATGCTCTCACCTGTGCTTCAGATGCCCTTCAAAGCTAAGCATTAAACTTACAATGTAGTTCAGCCAATTGAATTAGGAGGGTCTGTGCTTGGGTTTCTGTAATTTTGACCCTGTGGCTAAAAGAGAAATTTTCTTTGAGGAAACATTTGGAAACTTTTAAATTTCTTATGCATTTCTGGAGCTGGGAATTTGCATCTTTGAGCTCCTTAGTTTCCTTTATTAATTTGTCCTCACAGTTGTGAGATTTTTTTTTTTTTTGCAGAACCAGGGATTGAACTCAGACCCTTGTGCTTGCCAAGGAGGCAATTATTCTACTGAGCCATCTCCCCTGCTCCTTGTTGGGAGATTTTTGACTTCCGATGGATGTTTTGGCTCATTGTTTTCCTTCACTGGCTTGTCCAAAGATGCTAAAAACAACCAGCCAGAAGCATACTTCTAATTCTACCAAAAATACTCAAAACTTTCATGTAAGGAGTCACTAAATTCTTTACATCTCACAGTGGTAAATTAGGATAGTCAAATGGTTCTACATTGCATATTTTTTTAAACAGTTCATGCCAAGGACTATCAGAATTGGAAGACGAGACCATGGCATCTTTAGATCTATTCAAATTAGAGTCTAAGGGCTGGCCAAATAGCCCAGTGGATTAAAGCACCTGCAAAGAGGCGTAGGGTCCAGGGGCTCCCACGCCCAGGGTGCGCTGAGATGGCAATTGAGACTGGGCATGGTAGCACATGCCTGTAATCCCAGTTCTTGGGAGGCTGTAAACAGGTGGATCACTATGAGTCTGATCTAGTAGTGAGACTCTGAACACCCTGTACACCTTCCCTTAAAAATACA
>NW_004524606.1:6394710-6412838 GCF_000260255.1 Octodon degus | reverse complement strand
AAAAAAAAAAAAAAAAAAAAAAAAAAAAAAAAAAAAATTAGAGGTGATTCCAGGATCTCCTAAACCCATTTAAGAATTTCATGCTAACAATTCTATTTCTGTAGAGCCACTACTGGTACTAAAATTTGTGTTAGCCAGTGCTTATTAGAGAAATAGGTATAATACAAATTATACAAGTATATAAGAATTAACAAGATTGAGTTGTAATGGCCACTTGTAGAGTCATATGAGAAAGAGTATAGAGGGTCTGTCAGCACACTGGAGCTCACTGCACTGTCTTGCTTGAGTCTATGTTAGGAAGCTGGTGAGTCTGTGAAAAAGGGTTGAAGAGTCTACTCTGGAAGGCTGAAAGATCTACACTGGAAGCTAAAAAGTCTGTGATAGAAGCCAGAAGATTATGTCCAAGGTGAAGACAAAGACTGGAGTACCCCCAAAGAAACTAAAGCAGATACAACCTTTGTCATGTCTCCTTTGACTATCCAGGCAGAAAGCTGCCCTAAGGTCTTCCACACTCTAGGGTGTATAATTGCTGAGCTACTTTAGTTGAACTTCTCTTACTCAAGTTGACAACTGTCATAACCATCCATGAAGACTTCTCCCACAGGCTAATCACCTCCAAGACTCATTTCCTAGTATCAGTGCCTTGTTAATTTTGAATAGATGAACTGGGGGAGGAGGCACATTTGTATCATACCAGCAATCCTCTTTTTTTGGTGTAATTAAGAATTATTTATTTTTTATTATTTTATTTTATTTTTTATTTTTTTTCAAAGTTTTATTGATAAACAGATAGCAATGAGACAGCTTTGTGGAAGCAGCCACTTAAACAACTGAGCTAAGGCCAGGCCCCCAAGACAGTTGTCAATTCTAGATGGATACTTTTATCCTCCTAATGTGGAGTTCTTAGCTTGTTTTAAAAAACTGGAGATGGACACATTTTAGAGAGGTAGTAAATAGAATATGTGATAGTACCAAACTAAGATTTCTTTCTTAAAGATGTCAGAAGATGCTGAAGGAAATTGAGAGAGGAACAATTTATTTACTCTGATCTTCATTGTTGTTTAGTGCTACCTCTATCATTTACTCAAATAATGCCATTTATTATCAATGGACGGACCCTTACACCCTGAACACACTGTACTGCTTCTCTCCTGTCTTAAAGTACTCTTTTCATTGCCTAGAAAAAGCTAATATTCTACTTTGATGCCACACAATATCCAAGATAACTTTTATTCAGATCAAATTTAAGATGTAGACACACTAATTGAAAAGATAAAGAAATAAGAATGTCAAATATGAAAGAGCTACAACACTCAGAGCTCAAGCTTTGCAGCTGACATTCACAAAAAAATGCAGAAACCAAGGCTAACATTTCTTGAAGGACAGGTCTGTTTCAAAAGTGTTTTCATGATGAAAAGTGCCAGACAGAGAAGCCATCAGTCTAGTATTTTAAGACACATTTAATCTCAGAAGTTTGAAGACAGCTTCCAGTAACCGAATACCCAGGAAAAAATATTAAGCAATCATGTTTTATCAGTGATAACCAATAAAAGAAAAAAGCTAACCTCAGCCCTAAACTCCATTATGAAGATGGGTTGAGCAACCTCCAATATTGCTTAAAGGGCTGACAGCCTTGAATGCTTTGCATTCTGAGGGAATAAAGTTCACAGATGAAAGAGTATGTCACTGCAAGGAGTGGTAGCAGCATCCCTATGTGAACAGAGACAAAACCGTGTCTGGTTTTACTGATCAAAGTGAAAATGTGAATTGCATCTGGGAATTAAGACCTAGTGCTGCCTGCAAATAGCATGTGGCTCCCACATATTTTCAATTCCTTAGGCCAGTACATTTTATTGTCACTCAAAAAGTCAGTGAAGGTTTCAAGTGCAGCTCATGCCCAAAGTTTGAGGCTTCATCAGAAAAGAAGTTGATAGTGTTTGTTCAGCAAACATGAAACGCTTCACACACAGTGCTTTGTCTAATGCTTGCAGCAACATTGGGAAGGTGATTACTGTCCACATTTTATATCCAGGGAAAAGAAGCTTCATTAATTAGGTTAAGCTAGTGAATGGCAGGGTTTGGGGCTCAGGCTTTTATGAGTCCCATATTTTGGTCTTTCTCATTCTGCCGTTAATTCTACATATCCTAGCATACACTCCATTGTTTTCTGGCAACTATGCTCTAATTTCCCTTTAGGAAATGTTATCAGATATTTCAGGTGGGGATGATTAAACCCTTGGAAATGGACATAGTCACATGACCGGACTCGTCCAATCAGATCTATCATTTTACAGATTAAAGACTGTGGCAAAACAAATATTAACTACCCCTCACATTACAAAGTATGATTTTTCTTCTGCTGCATCTGGGATGGCATTAGACTGTATTCAAAAGGACTCTTATGATTTCTTAAAATAGGTAACTAAATGACTTTCAGCTTCCACCCAGGCTTTCTGGAATCTGCTTCCTGGGAATTCTGAGTCATCCTGGAAGAAGTCTATCTACCCAGAGACTACCATATTAGAAAGGCTATCACAGGTGGATGTCATAGGTGAGAATTCTAGCCATACTTTTCAAGCTAGGATGAATGAGATATCTTGGACTTTTCAAATCAGTTCAATTACCAGATGAATGTTATGGAACACCTCTTTCCATGCTATGAGGAGCAGAAAAATTACCCTGCCAAACTTAATCTAAAATTACAAATAAAATTGCAGAAATAAAAACTGAATATTTCCATTAAAAATAAAATTACAAATAAAATCATGAGATGTGGTAAAATGATTGTTTTAAGCTTCCAAGTTTTGGAGATGTTATGCAGCAATTAACAATTGGAACAATCTTTTGGTCACAATGACTGATTCAAAAATGGGTTTGTGACCTGACCCAGCCAATGATTTTCAATTCCAGGGTTTTTGAAAAAAAGACTCTTTCTTTTCATTGCTGTGATTTGTAAAATGTAAAACCAGTGCTGATGGAGGTATTGTTATTACTACTTGGGCACACCTTGTTTGAGATGGAATGGAAGGAAATGTAGAATGAGATGGAGCAGAGAGAGATAACAAGAGAATGAGAGAGTGAGAAAGTGTGAGAGACAGAGACAGAGAGACAGAGAGATAGAGACAGAGACAGAGACAGAGAGGCAGAGGGAAAGAAAGAAATTGACAGATGTCTGAAGACAGTCACTGCATGGATCTTTTATTTTATAACAAAGAAATGCTTTTGTTTAAATCAGTTGAAGTTTGTTTCTTGTCACTGAGGCAATTTCAACCAGGAAAGAACTATATTAGGTGGACAAAGGTGAAATGAGATGGAAAACAATCAATGAAATCAGGCCTTTCTATGTGCATATAACATCATAGATGGACTTATTTAAGGCTAATATCAAAGCTATTTTTCCAGTGATGGAGTTACACAACAACAACAAAAAGGAAAAATTGAAAACCATACATAAAAATATTTTCTTAGATCTATATGAGGGGCTTGCTTTCCAAGGTCATTTTGATTTTTCCACACATACTTCTATAAGCAACTAAACATTTACATCACCCAGAATTCAGGTATTAAAATCCTTCAGTAGTAGGACTTTTGGAAGATAATTAGGTCATGAATATGGAGTTCTCTTGAAGGGATTAGTGGCCTCACAAAAGAGACACCAGAGAGATCTCTTGACCTCTCATTGGGTGCTTGGAATATGAAGATGGCAGTCTCTAAGGAAATTACTCTTCACCAGATACCCAATCATCTGGTACTTTGTCCTTGGACTTCCCAGCTTCTAGAACTGTAGGAAATAAATGTTCATTGTCCATAACATTACTAGTTTATAGTATCTTATTTTAGTACCCTCACTGGACTAAGACATCTTCTTAATGATTAAAAAAAATAGAAATACAGTATTTGATCCAAAAGTTATTGGGGAAGGCTGGTGAGATAGCTCAGCAGACTAAGCACCTGCTTAGGCAAGTGCAGGGACTGGGGTTCAATCCCTAGCACTAAGTGCTGCACCAGATCCACCCCCAGGGCCTCTGAACCATCAGTGAAGTCTGGGCATCGTGGTTTATGCCTATAATCCCACAGCTGGGGAGGCTGAAAACATGAGGATCATTATGAGTCCAAGCTATGTAGTGAGGCCCTGTACCAAATATATCAAAAGTTATTGAGGAAAAAAAAAGAAGAATAACATGATGGTCAAAACTATTAGCTCAGTAGAACAGTTACTATGACATGGTGAGCATCAATCTTTTTTTTCTATAAAATGAGAACATATTTCCTTTTCATCTTTGTTTTGAATCTTGGTTTTTCTATGTTTTACAGAGTGGCCTTGACCTTCTCCAAGAAGTCCTCCTGCCTCAGCCTCTTGAGTGCCTGTATGTCATGGAGCATGGCTTTTTTTAATTAAATGAGTTAATATTTTGGGAGACAATAGAATCAGAAAAGTTAAGCCATCCTAGAGATCACAGTTGGGGGGACTCACCTGGTTACACTAGTCTATGAAGTAGGCAGCACTCTGTCAGTAGAAAAGATGGTCTGCATTCCTCAAATTGATGCTAAAAAATCCCATAACATTTCTGTCAAGTACAGTGGCTATTAGTTATATGTGGTTATTTATACTTAAATTAATTGAAATGCAGGTCAAGTACTATTCACTCCTCAATCACACCAGTCACATGTTAGTACATATAATATTGAACAGTGAAAAACAGAACATTTCCATCATTGCAGAAAGTACCATTGGACAGCAGTGGTCTAGCCTAGTAGTGCATTGGCATTTCATCCTTTGGCAGCCTTTAGCCATTAAGTGGGGCAAGTTCACTTGCTGCTACCCTAGCTGCACTCACCTCTCCTAAAGGAGCTGGCCAAGCTGGTCTCTACTTTCTATTAAATTTGCCACTGTGTCTATTTTGAGGTGAATGTAGATTGGAAGCGAACACAGACTTGGCCTCTCACCCCATGCCTGCCACTGATGGTGGTGAGAGTATAGCCCAGCAAGGCACATGTTGAGTCCAGCATCTCCTCTGTGTGATGGGTCCACCCCCATCACATGTAGGTGTTGGCGAAAGGGCATGGGGATTATCTGTGCTTTGTACAAAGGTTGAGATTGACAAAATTCTGAAACTATGAAGTTATTTTCTGAAGAGGGATTCCCTAAGATTAAAATTTGAAAGTTAATTTAACAATATAATCAAGATCATGAACTCTGAAAGTAGATAGAATAGTTTCTGTTTATTTATTTTTTTTAAATCTCAATTTTTGTCATTTATGAGTCATAAGATTTTGGACAATTTCTTTTTTGAGGGGCTACTGGGGATTGAACTTGGTACTTTGCAATTGCGAGGCAGGCACTTAAACCACTGAGCTATCTCTCCAGCCCCTTTGGATAATTTTTAAGCCCCTTTAACCCTATTTTCCTCATAAATGGATGCCCACTTAATAATGATATTCTAAAAGAAGAGGGTCGTGTTCCCTAAGTATTAGGAATATTGCAGTCAAAGGACTAAGAATTACCCATCTTGGCCATGGCCTCCCTATTGGCCTTCAGTCGACGCATAGGCAGGATGGTTCCAGAAGCAAGTCTACACTTTGGACAGCAGGTGCAGAGAATTGTCGGAAGGGAAGGATAACAGTATCTAATTGCTTTTAAAAAGAACATTGTTTTCTAAGCCACTAGAAAAGCCATGTGCATTGATAAACTACTTACTACTTATAGAAGCTAATAAATTAATAGGATATCAAGTCTGCATCTTGTACAGCAATTAATCACTAGGAAGAATGTATGCAATGTGTTAATTATTGAAACTGTCCTACCAATTTGGTTTGAAACTGTCGCATTCTATTTGTTTCTCAATAAAATTATGGAAAAAAATAATAAGCAAAACAAAAAACCTTATTTTCAAAAAAAGAAGCTAATAAATTATATTTTTTAAAGAGTATAATTTTTTTCAAGCAACTCTGCTCCTCCTTGTGGAGAAGAAATATAAGCCTTACCTGATGAAAGGAACAGAACACAGTTTGTAATGGGTCAATAGGTCCAGTAATGGATGAACTCTCTTGTATACACAAGAGATGATTAAACAAGCAGCTGGAATCTTCAGTGGTGGTTAGCAGGACTTAGGTTTAAGAGACCTTGATCAAGTTGTTCAGCATTCGGAAACTCTGATGTCCTCACTCATTAAATAGGAATAATCACAGCACTTAAACATAAGAGTGGTATTGAGGTGGTTATATAGAAATTAGACTATTATAGCTAATATAGAAAGACCCCCCCCCAAAAAAAAAGCTTTAAAAAAAGGCCGGCAATATAACTCAGTGGACTAAGAACTTGCTTAGGAAAGTGCAGGGGCCAGCATTCAATCCCTGACACCGCATGCTGTGCTGGCCCCACCCCTGGGCATGCTGAGCCATCGATGGAGTCTGGGCATGGTAGTGCACACCTTATAATCCCAGCACTAGGGAGGCAGAAATCAGGAAGATCACTATGAGTCTGAGCTGTGTAGTGAGACCCTGCATGCACAAAAACAACAACAAAAACTTAAAAAAAGAAGAAAGACCTTAGTAAGGACCTATTATATGTAAAAGCTATATCCATATTCAAATATTATAGCCATACACAATACTATATATGCAAATACTATATACATATTTAAATGCTTGCACACTATATACAAATCCATACACACCCATATAAATACATATAAACTATATATATATGTACATATGTATGTGATCAATGATAACAAATAATCATCACTGATATATAGAACTCTTGCTATATTACAAGCATTTAATTTAGTACTAGATATTCATTATCTGCCATAATTTTTAAATATATATTTGGCTTTAATTTGAATAAGTAAATGATGTTGAGATTTACAATGAAGACAGAAAGTAATTTCAGTAGATTAAATTTATTTATGTTAACTAAGAGTATGAAAAAATGTGAAAAGAACATAAGTTTGATAAATATTAATCTTTATCCAATTAATATTTTTAAAACTTAAATCTATTTGGAATTCTCTCCTACAAAATCACTTCCAATATTTACTTATTTCAAGGATGAAATTCCTTGGCATTTTTTCACAGCATAAAAAACTTCTATTTACTCAGCTTACAGTGAATTTCCTCAATTCAATTAAATCCAGGTTTTTATTGTTTTGATGTGAGAAAAATGGTTACCTCTTCCAGTGTATTTCTAATGAAGGTCTAGAGGGAATAAGTTATTCCACCTCATCTCTTCATAGAAATGTATGATCAGAAACCCAAAAAAGCTAAGAAGATAATTAACTTAATAACATTTATAACAACTGCGTTTGCTAATAATGTTATTTTCACATTTGTTTTCATACCTATCACTTCATATTTAAATTCATCATAGAAAACGCTGAACCTTATTTGCATATTTATTGCCACTCAGATGTTTATACTATATGTTTATTTTAAAAAAAAACAGCAATGGACGTAATCTTGCATGTGCAAAGCGAATGAAATACGATCACAAAAGATCTAATGAGTTTTTTCCCCTTTCAGGGACAAGAAAATAGCTAGCAGTGGAGAGATACATTTGCATTTGAGTCTTCTTAATACACTCTGGAAAATCAATACAATAGATATCTGACCTTCCTCTTGTTCTTTTGGATAAGCAAGAACACCCTGAAATCGCAAGATATAAAATCTTAAGGATTAGGGTGAGCTAGCTGGTTTATATCAGAAGGCAAATTTCCAACATACATAATAAGTTGTCTATATTTTCACTTTTACTCTTTCGCAGAGACCAATAAACCTGTTACTTCCCTGTAGTTTTATTTTTGCTATATTCACTTTTCCCGTTACCATATCAAATGATACAGTAAGAGGAACACTGAATTGTGTATCAAAGTTTGCCAGAGTAAGTCTGTACTTTATTGCTAATGAATGTGTCATTTTGTTCATCTTGTTAGCCTTTTTGAGCTCCATTTTCCTAAAAAGTATGCAAGCTCTAAATTTTAAATACAATATAAGATATAGTAACACCATGTCAACAACTATGAGCCTAGATGGCTGCAACATGTGATGGGGAAGTGTGACATTGCATGTGGCCCACTATGAGCACTGTAGGAGGGCTGTAAGCCACTCTTTGGGAAACAGATGCATGAAGTGATGCTTCTTATACATCAAGGTGCTAGGTGCTAGGGCCGAATCTGCACTTCTGGACTGTCTTCTGTGTGTACCTAAGCACTCTCTATTCTCTTTCTTTGAATTAATCAGAGTCTAGTGGTATAAATTTAAGAAGATAGACGATGTCTAGTTACTAGCTTCCAGCAAATTTGTTTGCCAGAGCTAATTACCTACGTGATAATCATGTAATATAAATTAAAAGGCATGCTAATATATTTAATTTTTATGTTATTTCATTGTTTTATTTGTACTGGTGTATTACACTGGTAATGTGTAATATTTGATCTATATATTTAATGAGTAATGATGAAATGAAAGTACTTAGCATTTCCATCTCCTTCAATTCTTGATTTGGTATTTTGGTTATTGAGACAGGGTATCTATGCAGCCCAGGTTGGCCTTGAGCACACATTCTTCCTGCCTCAGTTCCCTGAGTGCTGGAATTACAGGCAGGTACTATGAGGCCCAGGTCCCTTAAATATTTTTAAAGGTTTTTGATTAACACATGGTTCTTAAGCCTATGTGCTTGCTAAACACTTTTTTAACTGTTAGACCTTTTGGGTGAACACTTGAAAGGATTACATGATTCTGTCCCTGCAGTTGTCTCAGTACTTATGCATCCTCCAGAATGTCACCATTTTAGCAGTATAAATGTTTTATGTGTGGACACTGCCGCATCCTCAGGAGGTAGTTCTTTCCTGTTCCAGTAAACATACTCTGGCTTTGGGTAAGTGCTTGATAAAATGTGTTTATTTTTTCTTCCAGAAAGATGTACTCCCTTTTTACCATTGTACATCCCCCAGTTTTACAATCTGGCAGTGTTTTCTTCATAGCTTTAGTTTTTGAGTAGATATTCGCCTCACTTATAGCAGAATAATTTATATTCCTTGATCATAATCTTGTTGAAAGGCTTTTTGAATACTTGTGTATCATATGACATGGTTGAAACCACTATCCTTGGACTTTGCTATAGCTATTGATACATTTATTGATGCAGAAATGGGAGAAAATTGAAAGCTTATTAGTTTAACTGTCAAAAGCCTGGGTGATAAATTTATGAAGATGAAGAAAGGAGTGGTAAGTACAGTTTACACTGCATAGAGGAGTTCTTCCACAGTAAGAGACTGAGCCAGAGGTGAGAATACAATATTAGTAATGATGGTTAAGCTGTAGCTCCCTTGCAGCTGGGCCCTGAGTGGACAGAGTGAGGCTAATCAAACCAGCTGGAGATCCTAGTGCACACACTGTAGAAACAGTGTGGCTGTCACACAGAGATCTTGATTACAGCCCTGAGAGGCTCAGGAGTCTGGGGAGGCCTCTCAGTGCTATGGCAGGCAAGAGCACACTGTCTGCTCTGGGAACGATTTGTGCTTGCAGCAATTCAACTTAGGATGCAGGAGCCCTGCTGGTTTTCAAAACAAAGACCTTGCCACTAGCTTCTCTGACTCAGCCTTGGGAGCTGGACAAGGAACGACTTGGAATTGTAGGGAAGATCCTTCTGCAAAAATGCCTATGGAAGACTAAGGGGGACACAGACTCAATCCTGGAAAGATCTATTTTTGCTTTTTTATTGTACAACATTTAAACAAAAATCTGGTCATCAAACTTTTCTTATTCCTTCATCACAAATTTATACTTTAAATGTGTAACTCTTAATAGTGTCAATTAAATAAATACCAACATTAATTTGTGAATCTTGCATCACCTTTTTGGTCTAAATTATATGATTTGTATAAATTATATGATGGTGATAGTTAAAGTCCTTGTCACTATCATGACATCACTATTTTTTTTATTTTACTCTCTCAGCACCAAGCATTTAGTCAAAAGAAAAACCAAATCAATAAGAACCATTTTTTCAATCCCTTTCCAGAATTTGTATTAGAAAATGTTGCCTCTTTCTGAAGAAATGGAAACATAAAGTTGTCATAAGAAGTCTTCCCTCCCAGGAATGATTCTTGAAGTGATGTTCTTAAATCTCTGAAGTAAAATCTGCTTAATGAGAACTCGCCATTTTAACCATTTGACAGCATACACTTTGGTAACTTTTAGTACAATCACAAGGCATGAACATCACCCCAGTCTAGTTTTCTAACATTTTCAGAATCCCCAAAGAAAACTCTGTACCCATTAAACACCATGTCTCCCTTACCCAACAGCCCCTGGTAACCATTTGTCTTGTTCTTGTCTATATGAATTTACTATTCTAGATATTTTCTATAAAAGAAGCCACACAGTACATGATCTTTTGCATCTGGCTTCTTTCCCAGTACACGTTTTTGAATCTCATACTAAAGCATGCACCAAGATTTAGTCTTTTGGGGCCAGGGAGATGGCTCAGTAGAATAAGTGCTTCCTTGGCAAGTGCAAGTGCCTGAGTTCAATCCCTGGTTAAAAACAAAAAAACCCCAAAAAACAAAAACCAAAAACCAAAAAACAACAACAACAACAACAACAACAAAACAAACAAACAAACAAAAAACTTGGAGAAAAAGGATTTAGTCCTTTTGTGGCTGAATAAGATGTTATTTTTTAGATAAATCCTATGTTGTTATTTACCCCAGTGGTGGACATTTAAGCTGTTTCCACATTTTAGCTACAGTGAATAATGTTGTTATGAACAGTTGTGTAGGAGTGGTGGTTTGAACACAGATTTTAATTTTTTTGAGTCCTGGAATGAGTTTTAGGCTTGTTTTGTCTTTTGTTTGAAAAAAAAAAAACCTCTAGATCTGGTCAAGATCACTTATGACTACATGAAAGCTTTTGAATAATTCAGAGTGTCAAGAAGAGATGTTTGATTTGGGAGGGGGGATATGGAATATGGAGGCACACAGGAGAAAGGGTGTCAGGGAGGGAGAATCATGCAGGTGAAGGGAACCCAGGACCTGTATGAGGGAGACTTGATTTCTCATTAATTTGTTGTACTAACATTAGTAAGTGTCTACTAATATTTGGTCAGAATATTTGGTCATAGTAGCCCAGAGTCTGGAAACAAAGATTTTGATTCACTCTTTGTGTCCAAATCACAACAAGAAGGCTTACATTTATTTTTCCTAATAGAAAATAAAAGAAGTATCAAAAGCCTTACTTGTAAAGCAAAGTTAATAATAGGATTGCTGTGAGGATCAATTTACTTAGTCTATTTAGGTTGCTTAAACATGGCTTGTAGTCAGACTGTGATGGTCAAGATTGTTTATTAACTTGATTGGACTACGAAGCTCCTAGAGAGGGGGATGGATTACCAGGGTGCTCTGTTCACGCTTGGATTAACCCACTGGTGATGATGGTAAATGAATGATGAATGTGCTAGCAGAAGTGGGGCCCAGCTATCAGGAGGAAGGTCAGTGGGGGTGTCCTTCAGAGGGACCACGTCTTGTGGGGCTCTTGCCCTGCTCTCTGCTTTGTGGCTGCCTTATTTGAGCAGTTGTGCTTTGCCATCCTCCTCTGCTAGGGTATTTTTGCATTACAGCCAAGCAGCTATAGACTGAACCTACTAAAATCAAACTAAATCGCTTTACCTTTACATTATGGATATTGGGTATTTTGTCAAGCAATGGAAAAGCTGACCAATTCAACCATTATGCCATTATTATTACTCATTCAGAAGGCAATAACAAAAGTGATGTTTAAAAAAGCAAATCAAATAATTGCGTCACTTGCTTAAAGTTCTTCAATGCTTTTCCATTTTTCAGTCAGGAAAAAATGTTTATACACTCAGGCACTGTATGGATATTTGGTCCCTAACTTCGTAGATGCTTGTGGACTATAGTTTTAATAGATTAGTCTTTCCATTGACAGTTCTCAATGAAGCATCAACACGCTTGTTTTGGCTAGCTCCTCCTCTGTGGGGCTTGGCTTCTATACCACTTGCTCATAGATCCGTCTCTTGTTAAAGAAGAACCTTCCTATTACTTTAAGTTCTACTCCTTTTTTGCTAAAGTCCAATTATGGCTTAATTATAACTTGCAATTATTTTGTCTTATTGTCCCCTGGTTAGTATTTTCTATCCTTCCAACAGACCTGTTCATCCTACGCAGTCTTACAGTTCTGAATTTTGCAGAACTGCAAAATATTTGTGATCTATATTTATATTTATTAAATACTGTACTTTCTAAGTAAGTATCCAAATAGCTTTTCTTTGCATCTCTGGAAAGTGGAGTTGAACGAGTATTTTGCAAGTATGACTATTTTGTACATTATAATAATGGATATTATAATTTCTCTTAATTTAATAACATTTTAAAACTATTACTTTGCATATTTTATCCCTCTTAATTCTTCAAAGGATTTGAGATAAATTTTAACAAGGTTTGGTCATGGCCTGAAATCACTTAACACATGTTTTAATTTTACAGTATTTATTTTGTGTAGTAATTCAAGTTTAAGTAGAGTCTGAAAAATTAAAAGTAAAAAAAATCTAAATGATTTGGAGGCTTCTGGCTCCCTGGAATCATTTTTCCTTCTTTTGGCAGCTGGATCCCAGTTTCCTTTGAAAAATCATCCCATTCCTACTCTCTAGGTGCGAGCCTGTGCTTTCGTTTTGGTTGTGCAAATTGTGCTACTGTTATGGTGAATGTTTAGAGTAGAACTGCGCAAACATTCTTCTGTAACAGCCTAAATAGTAAGTACTTTGGCTTAGTAGGCCATATGCTCTCTGTCTCAAGTGCTCAAAGCCTTCTATATCCCGAAAGCAGTACAGACAATAGACTAACAAACGGGCATGCCAGTGCTCCAATAAAACTTTATTGAAACTGACAGTGTACAACCTCGGTCTGTGGGTTGCTAGGTTCTGGCTTAGTGCTCTGCTCCTAAAGGTATCATGTGCACTGGTCTATAACCAGTTCAGTAACTGAATGCACTGACAACCTTCTATAGCACTTTGACAGATTAATTTTATGTTAGTGAAACCTAATTATAAAGAATTTAGATCTGCATTTTGTAAGTCTCCCTTTTCATTCCATTTTTATGTTTATTTATTTTTTAAATTATACTTTAGCAAAGTAGTGGCTCATGACAGACTGGATAGTAAAAGAATAATAATGAAAATGTCCCGCATAATGGCAAGCTAAACAGTACAGACTTATAACATGGCGCAATCCCAGCCCACCAGCCCAACTCAAGCTGATCCCATCTGCAGGGAAGTGCTTTTCCTCACTGGCCTTAACCCAGACAAATGAGAGCTTGAGTCTGTCTGGGGTCACCTCAAAGAGCCTGGGGAAGAAGCCCACAGGTTGAAGGGCACAACCAAGAGACACAAGAGACTCTGAGCAGGAGACTCTGAGCAGGAATGACAGCATTTGAGATCATGCTGCAAAAAACCTGTAGCTCACTCTTTAATGTTTCTTGTGGTTTTTCTTCAACTAAAATGTTTGCCTCTCACCTTGACTCATATGTAAGCCAACAACTCCCTCCCACCTTTCTGTCACTTATCACTAAGAGAATTCTAATAAATGTACATTTTGCTATCTTTTACTTCCACTAACTGTATTTACCAGAAAAATCACCTCCTTTATTCAGGCATACATTTCCACAACTAAAAAGAAGTGGCTTTTACCAAATAATATCTTAGTTCTCTTAGAATTTAAAATACATTTTACTTCCATTTTTTATGGTTAAGTTGAAGGTATTTCTGTTTTAACTTTAAAATATGAATTGAGGATTATTTCAGTTTGCAATATATATATATATATATATATATATATTGTATTTAGGACAGGGTGTGCTGGATGCACAAGGTCTCACTGTGTAGCTCGGACTCATAGTGATCCTCCTGTTTACAGCCTGTAGTATATATGTAAGAGAAACAAACAAACAAAAAAAGTAACAAGGCAAGCTCCAAACGATGAACAAAAATATAAATAAAGCTTATTTTTGTTGAAAAGTCTAAATTCAGTCAAATTATGCCAGTGCCCAAATATATTAAGAATGATTTGAAAGTATCCATAAGCAGTACTTTAAAAATTAACATACAAAGAGTTTCCATGGAAAATACTGCCCTAGATATTTGTTATTCATGTCAGTTTTGCCCTGATATAGTAAACAAGTAGCTTAGTATAAATGAAAATTCTGCATGGATCTCAAAAGATATTTTAATACCCAGGCTTCCTGATGAGAGTTAGGTGTCTTTGACGATGTCTACAGTTCCATTTCCATGAAGTAAGCTGGCTATTTTAGTCTATATGTATGAGGATAGAGACCAAACACTGCGGCAAAAGTGCAAGAGAGAAAATTGATTTTCAGGCTCTCGCCAATACCTGTCAAAAATCCCTGTGGCTGGAGACGGGCTTTCCAGGCTTCTTTTCCCAGCAAGTGTTAAAAATACTCTCCTGAAAGTCCCTGGAGCTCACTCCAGTCAAATCACACTGGCAGACAACCCTCCTGCTTCAGAGGTTTCCTTCTGCATGGTGGCCACTAACGTAGTTTTCTTTCCCCACCAGCATATGTTCGGTATAAGTTTGTCTTTTTCTACTAAGAGCTCTTTTTAAAAAAATGTGGTTTGTCTTTGTAGCACTTTTTACAATGAGACTATACTTGAACAGTTCCAAACTGTACCTACTATATGAAGCTCATCCTCTGAAGGGGTTTCTTATTTCTATGTGGAATTTCCTATTTTGCAGTGTCCTGTAAATAAAGATTAGATTCCTCCTGTGCTAAAAAGAAAAAGCCCACCAAAAAATGTTTGCTGGAATTTTCATGACCCAAAACAGTTTTTTTTTTCTAATCTACCAACTGAGTTACCTTTCTAAGGGAAACTGTAACAGTTGTGTTTTCAGTTAGGGTTGGACTCCCCACTCTTTGAAAAGCAGTTTCTTTAGAGAGGTGCAGCTATATGGTCCCACTGAGTCAGAACATGTTTTCCAATCTCATATTCATATTTGTACAGGCATGATTACCACCTATGTTACCCTTGTGGCTTGTAGATTCAAGGGTTACAAATAATAACCATTACTAGGACTCCGGCACTGTAGACACTATTTATATTTTTTTTAAAGGTTTTTTTTTATTTATTTTTATTTATTACATTTATTTATTGTGTGTGTGTGTGGCCAGCTCAGCCCACCATGGGGCGGGTCTGGCTGGCATGTGGTGCTGGGGATCGAACCGCGGTCCCTGTGCTTTGCCAAGCCTGTTTCAAGTAGGTGCTTTAGACCACTGAGCCATCTCTCCAGCCCCAAATTTATACTTTTTTTTGCGGAACCGGGAATTGAACTCAGGCCCTTGCGCTTGCCAAGGAAGCACTTATTCCACTGAGCCATCTCCCCGGCCCCACTATTTATATTTTTAATTCTCACTTCAGTCCCATGAATTACATGCTATGCTTGTGCCCATTTTACAGATGAGAAAGAGCAGTGCAGAGAAATGGTATTTCCTAGAGTCTACAGCAACAAATAGCTGCTGAGTCTGGATCAAACTGTGATGCCAAACATCTTGACTGTTCACAGACATAGTACCAAGAGAGGAGCATCAGGCCACTGCTGTGGAAGCGCGAGCTTGTTATCACACAAAGACTAGTAATCAAAGTCACCTGTGTTCACAGAGCAGCATCAGACCCAAGTGGGCCTTTCAGAAAAATTCAAAGCAATTAAATGGCTACTAGTAAGGAGTTATCATTTGACAGTTCTGACTCGGGAGCACATCCCTACCCACCCCACACTCACTCGCGTGAGCTCACCTCCAGGCTACAGCAATCCATTTTGGCTATCATTCCCTTAGTGAGAAGGTTTTATTTCCTCTTCTCTAAATACCAAAAGATGGGGCTCCTCTGAGGGTGGGAAGTCCTTTGTGAGAAGCCCTGTTCACCTTCCCTAGCTCTGTGCAAGCTTATTTTCCACCCAGAACATGTTCTCTACTTCCATTTTTTTTTTTTTTTTTTTTTTTTTTTTTTGGAAAGAACTATTCTTTCTCCTAGCTTAGGGAAAAAAAAGTACGTCCTACTTCTTTGGCCACAAACACTACCACATTACCACCCCAGTGCTCTCACCCACTGGCTGGGTCACTCTAATCTAAGCTGTGCACACATTTACCCCTACTTTAGTTCTTAGCTTGACTGAAGGACTTTCTTGATATTTCCCAATCCCAGTAGATTCTTCTGCTGTACACACAGCCGCATCTTGCTGTACTCCATACTGTAAACAACCATGGCCATGTCTTGCTCTTCTCCTTTTCACATTCCATAATCACTCACTTAATATCTATTGCCACCTTTTGCTATAACTTTAGTAACCATCATAACTATGGTTTGCCACATTCCTGGGTCTACATAGTTATTGAATGAATGAATGGCCATATGTTAACAACCTAAAACTGTGATACTTATAAGAGACTGAGAGATGACAAATGGCCTAGAAAATATTGTGAAAGTTTGGCTAATTACTAGAGCACTGGAAAAGTTTACACAAGGATACTGACAACCTAAAACAGGTAGTCTTATAAAAATAGCTGATATTTACCAACTGCTTACTAAGTACAAAACATTTTTCTAAGCACCATACAAAGTGCTTATATATAGATATAGATATAGATATATCATAGGGGCAGAGCTAGGACTTGCTCCAACACACTCTGAAGATTCAGAGCCCTATAATTGGTGCCAAGTCTCTCTACTGCGCATGATGCTGGGTAAAGAGAGAGGCCTTGCTACTCTCCTTGTGAGTCCCACAGGGGAATGACTTCAGGCTGCCTTTACACAAACGGTAGACTCTGTATTTGATTTGAGAAGGTCTATTGCTTGTCTTTATTTGCTCCAGGGGAAGATGGTTCACTATTATTCTATTTCAAGAGGCAAGTAGGAAAATCCTGCAGAATAAACAGGAGCACTTCAAAGGATGTCTCTTAAACCTCTGTCCACAGAGATAAATTTCCCCTTTAAACCAGTGGAGGAAGTTTGCTTGGCACTACCTGGCTCGCTTTAATGTAAATTCCTTCCTTGGTTTTCTTTCTTTCTTGATCCACCTCGTGAGCCATGGGAGCCCGTGTCTTTGTACCCTCACGATCAAACCCGAATTGCTTTAGGTATCTGTCCTCAGGCTAAGCCTCCAGCAGGATGGACTCCGGATGGCCTTGAAAGTGTGCCCATAAAGCAAGGTGATTGCGAAAGGGAGTTGGCAAGTGAGCTGAAATATTCAGTGAAGCAATTAAAGACAAGTTGATGTATTCACCTTACATATATATGACAATGTAGGACCAAGGAGTTTCCTTGTATTAAGAGTTAATATACCAAGGTCCCAAGAAATCAGTCATTTTTGTATAAACCACATTTATTATGCCCAGTTTTAGCTTCTTTGAAAAAAGAGCAAAATGAGAGTTTAGGAGAGAGCATACAATACTTCCATTTGCTTTCAAAACTGACTTTGTACCCCTGAAAAATGATGTTTTTACATTATCCAAGATTCCTGAAGTATTTAACTCATTTTTCTTCCCCAACTCATATTTTATTAGTTTATGAAATATTTAATACAGTAATGTATTTTGACAGCAGATGCCACAGGTAAAATAGGTTTGGAAACAATGTATCTTTCTAAGTGTAAGTATAATTGTTAAGAACAGAAGTAGTACTTTAGATGACCTAGAAAGAGGCCTCCTCAAAAAGTCCTCCAGCCCCAGAGACTCCAGGGATTATTAAAGAAAAGTGGAGGGCATCACTATTCTGGTGTTTTGGTTGGAGATTAACTAAAGAGCTTTCATTGTGTTTGTTTGTTTTTCACTGTGTTATTGCTTAGTCTCAATGCAAACTATTGTGTACCTCAAAAGGAGAATCAAGGGCCAACCAATTAGCTCAACGGATTAAAGCGCCTGCAAGCAGGCACAGGGGCCTGGGTTTGATCCCGGTGCCTGCCTACTGGCCCGGTTCCCAGGGTGCACTGAGACAACTGTAATCTCAGCTGTTGTGAGGCTGTAAAAAGGTGGATCACTACGAGTCTGATCTAGTAGTGAGACCCTTAACACCCTGTAGACCCTTCCCTAAAATACAAAAAAAA
>NW_004524606.1:6389119-6391812 GCF_000260255.1 Octodon degus | reverse complement strand
ACAGAAGACCGGCATTACACAGATGATACCAAGAGGGTCTGGAAATGCAATGGAAAGCACTAACCAAGAGGAAAAAACTGACACCCAATCTGATGAGAATTGTGCTATCCATTCCTCCAAATGTTTTCAGGTCATCATCTGGGCAGTTAACTCAATGCTCACCTTTTCATGAGGATTATTGGGGTGTTAACAATAATGCTTAAGGGCTCATTATAGACTGAGAGGTAATTATTGTTAAATGCTTTCTCAGGTGACATGTATTAGATAGGTACAATGTCTTACAGCTACCTTATGAAAAGGATGTTAGCTCCCCCATTTTATAGAAAACCAAGGAATTAGAAATATTAATAAACTATTAAAAACTATCAATTACAGACATAGTAAATGAATGGTAAGGCTGAGATTTGATCTCAAGTCTGCTTGATCTCATAAGCCAGCCTTAGCTGATTTTGTAGGCATCATTCAGACCAAGGGTTGCAAATGCAGATGCCCAGGAGCTATGCAGTTACCTGAACTTATGAACATAATCATGTCTCAGGCCACAGAGCGTAGCATGCCCCTGCAAAGCAGAAATTGGAAACTGTACACCTTACCTGAGAACTTTCAAACCCAAAGATCTGAAAAGCACCATATAGGAAGATAAAAACAATTGCCTTGTTCACCCAGTTTTCTGAATTTCTGCCCTGCAGACAAAACCATGCATAAACAATGTGTCTCCTGTATCATTTGGAAATAGTTACTTAGGCAGCTGAAATCAGTCTTAAGGAAATAATTGATAAAGGACATCTGTACTTTACCAAATTTGAGGGCAAAATGGGTTAGACTTTAAAAAATAGTGATTAGAATGAAGATGTGTCTCTAAAAGCTCCTCTTGTTTACTTGAAAAAGTTTTTATTGTAGTAAGGCACACAATTTAAAATTAAAAGTTTGCAGGAATTATAGTTTAAGATGCTAGTCATCGGAGAGCTATCGTGTGTGTGTGTGTGTGTGTGTGTGTGTGTGTGTGTGTGTATCTATCAGGACTGAACTCAGAACCTTGTGCTTACCAGGCAGGTGTCTGAGCTGCTGAGTTATCTCCCCAGCCTCTGGTGAGCTATCTTGAAGTAAGTATGCAGCGAACAGTTCTGAATAACTGGACACCCAGATTTAGTCAAATTGACACTGTATTCTTCATCAGGGACACATAAAGTCTTTCATTATAATTAAAATATGTTTACATTTATTGAAATGTCAAGAGAAAGGAAGAAATTAACATGTCTTAGATGCATCCTGGTAAAGCATGATGACTAGGTTTCCAAATTGCATGGAACAGCTAAGTGAAGTTCTAGCAGGTACTCTGGTCTTATCTAAATCTTGATTTTGTCAGTAAGGGCAAAAATAGAGATTAAGTCATTTTTCCCTAATTTTCTAAAGAAGTCAGTGCCAAAGGAGGAAAAACATTTGTATTTATTTGGGATATTTCCATTAGGAATGTGGATGGGGTAAGTAATTTAGCACAAATAAGTGGTTATTTTGCAAACAACTGGCTGAAAGTTAGTCAACTAACTGGTGAAATCTGCAGGCAGGTTGATGGTATTTACTTTACTCTCACAGTTGGCTTGAGTATGACAAGGTAATGTAGTTGCCCACCAAAAGAATTTGTGCAGCCTGTAGACTTACCTGTAAAAATCATCAAGAAGAGGAAAGAGACAGTTGTTGGTGCTGGGTGAATTAGAGGCTGGGGACTGCGTGTACCGCTAGGCTGCTTTGCTTGCACAGATGTGGTCATGTCTACCCCCTTGAAATTCCAATAATTTTCTTCCTAGTCCAGAGCACGAGTTGCTATGGAAGGCAATCAAGGCCTGGGTTAAAATAGCCCTTAGTTATGCTGTTTGCCTTGAAATTAAACCCCAGCAAGGAAATTGCTTCCTTTTACCCTGAGAAGATTTTAAATCCAATTTATTTGACATTTCTATCTAAATTGAAAATACTGTAACATCTTATGCAAAGTGAAATCAATCTCTAAAAATAGGGGAGGAGAAGGAAGAAGGGAAAATATGGGCCAAGTACATGTAGATTAAAACTTACTTCTTCAAGGCTTTTGAAATACAAGAAACTAACTGCCTGTAACACTAATGATGGATTGTTGAGACAAAACTCCTCTGCTTATCTGTTTTCCTGGTTGCCTCATAAGCATCTCAGATTTAATATATCCTAACCCAAACTCTTCTTTCCGATTCTGCCTAAATCTTTCACTCTTGGATTTATTCATTTAGAATAAAGAATCCACAGCTCATCTGCTTAAGCCAACCCCTGGAAATCAGTTCTGCCTCCTCTCTTGACTTCACTCTCCAAACTCCATGCAGAGGACTTCATCTTCACAGCAGCCCCCATCTCTGCTCCTGTTAATCTGCCCCTGCTACTATTACCATTTCTTTCTTTCCCAAGAACCTGAAATAGCCTCCTACCTGATCCTCTTGCATCTGTTTTTTTCTTTTCAAAGTTTTATTGATAAACATATAGAAATGAGACAGTTTCAAATCAAATCGAAAGTACAGTTTCAACAAATAATACACTGCGTATATTCTTCTTAGTGGTTAATTGCTGTACAAGATGCAGACTTGTGATCCTATTTACAAACACCATTAGAAAAAATCATTCTATTCATTAAGAGAATGCAACTATATATGTATCCTAACCACTTTGAATACACA
>NW_004524606.1:6378130-6389019 GCF_000260255.1 Octodon degus | reverse complement strand
AAAAAAAAAAAAAAAAAAAGAAAAAGAAAAGAAGAAGAAGAAGAAAAAAGGAGATCCAGACATTCATCATGATTGTTTTGGTAAAGTCCTATGAAATCCAGACCTAATTTAGTAAAACAATTAGCCTTTTCTACAAACCTGGCACTGTTATAACTGCTTTACATGCTTTATCTAATTTTATCCCTTGTAACAGCCCTATGAGGTAGTATTTCTGTTAGGACTTGGAATGGGCTGAGAGAATAGTAAGTACCAAGAATGAAGTTTAATTTTCTTCTAAGGAAAATGATTTGAAGAATAGTACATGGCTTGTGAGGGGTCATGAGGAACCACCTGTGACTTTCATTTTCAAAATTGCTGTATGGTCCAGGATGATGATTGGAAACCTCACCTCTGTTTTCTGGCAGCACATGACAAAGGCGGGCAAAGTTCTCTAGAAGGTTCACCTAAGCCTAGTACTTGTAGGCTGGACTTGTCCATCAGGAAGACTGGGTACGTACATTTCACTGCGTGATTTGGCACTTAGCATAATATATAGATTCTCTTATAGAAGATAAAGATACTGTATGCCAACTAGCAGAGGAGGAACCAGGTACTAGCTCTGCTCTTTGGAGGAGGGAGCAGAGGCTTATGAAGTTTGAGGTACTAATTTCCAAGGTAGCAAATGACAATTCTGAAGTTTTTATCCAGTAGTCTTATATTTAGCTTTTATAACTAGCCTTAGTGAATTGGTATTATGAATCCTAATATTCAGGAAACTCAGAGAGGATAAACCATAAACACATAGCTGATAAGACCACAGACTGCAGAATAATCCTTGCTTAGCACATTCCAAAGTGGGAGCTCCTAGCTAATTCACCATTCAAATTCATTTGGTACAGTGAAGACAGAGCCAGCATGGATCCTCCATGCTGCCCCACTGTCTACACGAAGCCCCAGGGAGTGGGCCTTAGCATAGGCCAGCATTGCACACTCAATAAAGCCATGTTTCCTCACCCTGAAGTCTGTTTTCGGACTTCTTGATCACTAATTGTCCAAAATTTGCCAAATCATAAAAATTACCTAAGGTATTTGTTAAAACGAAAGAACCCTCCAACTCATTAAGATGGTTACTATTGAAAAGAAAAACCACAGGAAAATAATTTTGATGTGGATGAGGAGAAACTAGAACCATTGTCCACAGCTGGTGGGAAAGCAAAGTGGTCCAGCTTGTGTAGAAAACAGTATGAACTTTCTTCAAAAAAAATCAAAAATAGAAGTGCTACATGATCCAGCAATTCTATTTCCAGGAATATATCTAAGAGATTTTAAAGTAAGGACTTGAAGAGAAATTTATACCAGAATGTTCATTATAATGCCACTCAAAAGGCCAAGGGGTATCTAACCTAAGCAACCCTGACTATTAGTCAAAGGAGTAAATGATCACAATACTACTGACCCATAATAAAAACACACAATAGAACATTGTTCAGCCTTAGGAAGGAAACAAATAGTGACACACACTACAACATGTGTTATACTAGAGGATATCCTGATAAGTGAAATAAGGCAGACACCCCAAGATAAAGACCAAATTACTTCACTTTACATGTGAATACCTATAGTAGTCAAATTCATAGACACAAAGTAGAGTGGTGCTTGCTGAGGGGGAGGGACAAGTGAAGGCTGTTTAATGATGTAGAGATTTAGTTTTGAAGGAGAACAAGATCTCTGGAGACTGCCTGATGCACCATGTTGAAGGCCTAGAAACTTGGTTGTAAGTGAGAGGAGAGGAAAAAGAAGATGGACACAGGTCTCAGTCCTGAGACCTCTCAGTCCATGGTGGTGGAAAGACAGCTTTCTCTATGGTGAGGGATAACTGGAAAAGTATCCACTGATAGGACTGTTATCCATTTCTTAATGGGTTATCTGGTTTGCCCAGGAAATGAAAATGAGACTCCATGGAGGAAAATATTTGACAAGTTGGTTAATTCCACTTGGTAAAAGAATACACGGAATAGTAGGGTAGATCTGTTTGCCCCTTTGGTTCAGGGAGACAGTATTTGAATCTGTAGGTGAAAGTTTAAAATAATTTCTCCAGAACCTCAGAAAATGTTCAGTGCTGCCTGTAGCTCAAGAACAGCTTTAGGTTATGTTGTGAATTTTTTAAAAAGGGGGTAAAGTTTTTTTTTTATTTTTTACTTATTGTTATCTAAAGAAAATACAAAATAGTACAAAAATATTAGAAATGACACAATTTCACCAAACAAATTAGTAGGAATTCAACAATGGTTGCTGTATTGCATGTTTTCAAATTAGTTTTTGAGATTGCAAGATATATACATGCCAAATTGGGAAAAATATAAAAAATTAAAAAGGACAAGGAAAAGAAAGAAAAAAAATTAAGCATCCACTATTCCTCACTGTAGACCAGCAGAAATCAGCAGTACAATTATTTAAGCCATCTTGCATACGTATATAAATACATCATTCTTACCCTTCTTTCCCTCTCCTATCCTTTTCCTTAACCCAGATTTTCCTTCTCTTTGAATAGATTCTTTACCTTTCATAGTATCTATAGTATGTTTCAGATTTCATTTACTCTTTCAGGTTCTTACACTAGCTAGACAATATGATGTTCACAAATGCAGGTCTGATTTACTTCACTTATGGGTATCTTCTCTAGTTGCATCCATTACGTATAAAATCTTTGAATTAATCTTTTTAAATAGCTAATACTCCTTTGTATAAAAATACCACTTCTTTTTTTTTTTTTCTCCAATTCTCAGTTGATGGACATTTGGGTTGTTTCTGAGATTTAACTTTAACAAATTGTGCTGCTATAAACATGGGTGCACAAAAATTGCTGTGGTATGATATTTTCAGTTTTTCTGGAAAAATACCCAGGAGAGGAAGAGCTGAGTTGAATGGGACCACTATTCCTAGTTTTTTTGAGGGAGCTCCACACGATTTTCACAGTGGTTGTACTAGTCTACACTCACACCAACGGTGCAGAAGGGTTCCCTTTTCCCTGTAGCCTCTCCAGCATTTATTATTGGTTGACTTCTTGATGATAGCCATTCTTTCTGGGATGAGATGGAATCTCGAATTGTTTTAATGTGCATTTCTGCAATGACCAATGCTGTTGATAGTTGTTTCATATATTTACTTGCCATTTGTATTTCTTCATCTGAGAAGTGTGTATTTATCTCAGATGCTCATTTTTGGATTGGGTCTTTGAATTTTTGGGGTCAGATTTCTTTTTAAAATTTAACATTTTCAATTTAAATATTTTTTTAAATGTTCCAGATAGAAGTCCTTTGTCTGAGGAACAGTTTGATATAGTTTTTTCCTAGTTTTCTTTTAACTCTGTTGGTGATTTCTTTGGATGTGCAGAAACTTTTCAAAAAGATAAGATCCCACTTGTTGATTCTTTGAAATGTTTCCTTTGCAGTTTGGTATTTGGTCATGAACTCTCTACCTACTCTTGTGTCTTTAAGACTTTTCCACTAGAAGATTTAGTGTTCCAGTTTATTTTATTTTTTTATTTTAGGGAAGGGTCTACAGTGTGTTCAGGGTCTCACCACTAGCACTACTAGGTTGGACTCATAGTGATCCATCTCTTTACAGCCTCCCAAGAGCTGGGATTACAGGTGTGCACTACCATGCCCAGTTTCAATTGCCATCTCAGTGTACCCCTGGGGTGGGACCTGCATGGCAGGCCTGGGGATCAAACTCCTGGCCCCTGTGTCTGCTTGCAGGCATTTTAATCCATTGAGCTATTTGGCTGGCCCTTCAGTTTTAATATTTAAATCTTTGATCCATTTTGAGAATAATTTAACGCAGGATATTGTGAGCTTTAAATGGCTGAATCTAAACACATGAGAGTGACACTTCCCAGAGACCTTGTAGGGCTCAATATTTGCCTAGATATGCTCAAAAGCCATTGGTGTAGATAGCCTGGAATTATACATGATCACTGTGAGATGCCTTAGGGTAAGATAAGTCACTACTCAGAGACTGAGAAGTTTATCACATAATGGAGTGAAAGGTGAGTGAAGGCAACTGGGAATCAAGACCTGGATTCTCATTCTGGTTCTGAAACACATAACTGGGAGAAAAATTTTGAGTCACAAATGTAGATCTTAATACGTAGCCCATTAGGATGTCCCAAAGAATCAATGAATTAACAAATATCCGCCTAAGACTTCCAAAGCATAGTGACTCATATAAAGTAAACATAAATAAGTGGTAGGTACTTTGCCTAAGGCTAAACACAGTTTAAAAATAAGGAGCAGTAGGAACCCAGACCTGGATCTCATTTCTGGCTCTCAAACATGTGATCTTAAGAAATACTATACTGTGACTTGTAGCAATGATAATGACATTCTCTTACACATCAGGACATGGAAACATGTCATCTGCAGAAAAACAGTTATACCAAATTGAGAGATTAAGAATAAGAGACAGGATGGAAGAGGGTTCATAATAAATAAATTGTTCCTGTGTTTGTACATTTTGTGTGTGCACAGTTAAAGTGAACGCTTCTCAGAGACCTTGTTGGTTTCAGTATTTTTGTGTTGATTTCTCTGCTTACAGTGAAATCAACACAAAAATAGAAAAACAGCACAAAGGAAACCATGAAAAGAATACTTGTCAGGAGAGCCAAAACAAAAAAGGGAGGCTATTGGCAGCGTGCCCACGAGGGAAGGCTCATATCCCGGTGTCTCTTCATCTTTGCGCTTTCTGAATGCCATGAGACAAACAAGGCTCCTCCACCACCGGCTACCTCAGGGATGCGCTTACTTCCTTGCTGCCTGCCCAAGCAAAAATGTGGACAGACAACATGGTCTGACACAAGCCAAAAGAAACCTTTCATCCTTTTAAATCAGTCATCTTAGGTATTTCATCATGGTGAGAGAAAGCTAACACAACTAAAAATCTATGGTTGTTTACCTTGAAGGTGAAAGCAGCCAGTGGAACTGAATGAGCAGATGCAAGTTATGAAGAACAATCTAGCTTGTGATTTGGTGCTGATCTCATGGATATGAGGACAGAACTGAACCTGAATTAAGGTGCCAGTGTGCTGTTATTTATCATTATTTAGACTTATTTCAGAGTTAATAGCCAATGTCTGTAAACAGATCCTGGGACTTTTAAAAATTACTGTTACCCCATTGATATGATGGAAGGCTAAAATGCTAATGAGAAACAAAAAAAGCATATAATTCTCTTGAATCAGATTCAACATTACTGAGAAAGGCTTCATGAGTTAAATTATGTATTTTTATAATTCCAATAAAGCATATTTAAAAATGAAACAAAAAATGTGTGCATTAAAAACTTCCCTAGCTCTCCTGATGATTGGGCTGACGTGGAAAGTTTAGCATTTACATACCTTAAACTAGTGCTTTTTCCTTTAATACTGACTGCACAGAGAGCTTAAAGTTGAAAATGCCTTCCTACAGTACACTGGCAAGTCTTTCTGTGTGGAAAAAAACCCCTACAAAATATTGCTTATCCTTGATCTTCTGGTTTTTTTTTTCCCCTACAGAATAAATATGGAAATATCACAAGAAAACTTTAATTCAAACTGCAAAGTTAGTGCTCTTGAACTTTTAGGATTAAAAACTCATCCATAAAAAAGTCAGGACTGAAAAAATTATTGTCAAATAATATAGGACTTGAGTAGATGCACCTTCCTGATTCATTCATTGGTTTGTTTTATATTCGTGGAGAGATGGATGCATTCTGGGGAGGAGGGATGGAGGCGATTAGGGGTGTGGCTCCCTCAGAAACTCTGAAGTGGACTGCCCTGGACTTGACTGCCTTAACTCTTATAAAAGAAAGTCTTGCTCATAGAGAAACCTCTACTGAGTATTTTGGAAAACATTAATGCAAAGAAGCCGAGGGGCTTAGAAAAGGACCAGTAGAAAACAATGCTTCTTAATTTATTTAAGGTTCAATTACAATAGAAAAAAGGTCTTCTTACAATGCCTATTTATGGAGCAATTGTAACTAGGGACTCACATGCACCAGCCTTCTAGAGTTACAACATTCAGAATAGAAAACATCTAATCCTCTAATTTCTATTTTTCCTTTGGGGGTGTATGTTTTAATTTTACATTTAGTGTTGATAGTGTACCAGCATGTAAGTGCTTGCATAGAGACTAATTAAATAACCATACATACATTGAAATTGTTTTCTCAATTTTTTTTTTTTTTTTGACATAGGTGATCAGGACAAGTTGATGTATTCAAAAACTTCTCTATTACAAGGCTTTAGCCTCACCTGGGACACTTGCTAAAATGCAGAGTGCGGGAAGCGTGTTCGGAGATACTGATTACACAGGGCTGGACAGGTCCTAAGAACTTGCATTTTTAAGTGTCCAAAGGGGTGCTGACCTGTACAACACCAAACTAGTTACAAAATGATTTTAAATTGCTAGGAATTGTACATTTTTAATCAGAGGGTCCTTGTACAAGCATGAATGCTGTTGAGAGTCCTTTGTAATGTACCTATTGATAGATCTTAACATTTATTGACTAGAAATCTAAATATTAAAAATATTTCAATTCATCTAAATATAACTAGATTAAACTATATGTTAACACAAAGAACATTCATTTTTTAAAATTTATTTATTTATTTGGTACAGGGTCTTGCTACACAGCTCAGATTTGTAGTGATTCTCCTGTCTTAGCTTCCCTAGCTCTGGAATTACAGGCATGCAACATCATGTCCTGGTTTAGGTGACTGGCTCAGCATGAGGCTGGCAGGGCACATGGTACTGGGGATTGAACCCAGGTGTCTGCATTTGGGATACATGTGCTTATATCGCTGGGCTATCTCCCCCATCCCAAATAACATATTTACATGAAAAATAATTATGTTCTCTAAGATAAAACTGAATGGTAGCAAAGACAATGTCTGGTTGTGTGACATTTAGACTTCTCTAATGTTTGGCTTAATGGAAGAAAACAAACTGAATTCTGCAATCTGTTGTGAGGTGTTTGTTTAACACATACAAAGAAAATCTGTTCTTGCATAGATATTTAGGAAGAAGAGGGAGGAGTCTACATGATTACTACTATAGTAGTAAGGTAACTGTGAATATTCTATTTTAGTATTAAAAATTCAGAATAGAAGGTTATTGAAATTTAATTGCAATCATAGGAATCAAACAATGAACTTCTCATACTCAGTTATTTGAAAATTCATTGGTCTACTTTGTACTTTGAATGATAATGTAACTGTGAAAGATCAGGGGTTGTTCATTGGAAATTATTGGTTCAATAATTGCACAATTAAATATTGTACAATATTTAAAACATGGGCTTTTAAGAAAATCTTGCTACCAATCACAGAAAAGTCTTCAATATTGGAATCTCAATCCAATGTTTTCCAAAAGTATAATTTCTCACTTGAAAGCTTAAGCTTGAACACTGGCCACAAATGCCAGTCTCACTTTTTTGTTTGTTTTTTAGAAAATTGCTCCAAATAGTTATACTTTGTTAATTTTTGATTGAAGTAAAAATGGTGTTCCACTGTTCACCTTTCTGTTTTATCATTTATAATACAGTTGCCTCATATTTTGTCACATGAAGTATTTGTATGCTCAAAGGTCTTTCTTAAGCAAAATTAGTATTTTAACCATATTATCAGTGAGATTGACAAGAAAATGGACATTTGTTTATTTTATTGTGAACTAGATGGGAATTGTACAATGGCTAGTACAGTGGAAATGATAGCCATCAATGCTCTTGCACTATTAGTACAAATGTCAATAGTACAGAGAAATGAAGGAACACTTTTTTATGTTTTGAAAACAGTTCCCACCAAGCAGACAGACCCTCTACAAGAATCTTGGAGAATCACCAGGGCAAATGGAGCACAGCACATTCAAGGAGCTGCTATTCTAGAAAATAATATTGTGCAGACACTGAAAATCAAATTGCAAATGAAATTTGGCGCTCATATGTATTTTCTTTCCTTATTACCCTGATTAAAAATTAAATTAAGCTAGCTGTAAATTCTGAATAAGCAGGGGTTTTCATTTTGAAATCTGGGCTATCCTTTTTAGATCATAGAATGTAATTCCTTGGCTCTTTACTCTTTCGTGATAATGCTGAGCATTTGTCACCCTTTACATAAAACAGGCTCCATCTCAGTGGGTGAAATCTCATTTACTTTATTTCAACCATTCCATGTGCTCCCAAAAGTCTCCTTTGTGAAAAGGAGGTTTTGTCACCAGTCCGTGGTGTCACTGGGAGGCGGTTGAAGCATCTAGGTAGGGCCTAGTGAATGAAGTCAGGTCACTGGGACCAAGCCCTTGACGGGAGTACTGGGAACCTGGCCATGTCTCCTTATTCTATTCATCCTTATTTTATTTTGTATTCTATGTCTTAGCCAGCAGGGGTTGATCAGCCTTCTCCACCACACTATTCACCAAGATGTGTGGTGCTGCCAGTCCCATAGCAGCTGGGCCGAGGGACAATGAGCCGAAACCTCTGAAACTGTGATCAAAAGTAAATCTTTTTATTTGAAGTGGTTTATCTAAGGTATTTTGTTAGAGATGGAAAATTGGCAAACACATGTTCTTAGGCACAAAACAATTTGAGTCTAAACTCCTGGTTTTACAGTCATACCTTGTTACTTAAATGCTTTGAAAATTGTCCAATTTGGTATATGACAAATTTTAACAAAATTCTTGTCCTTTGTTTGATACATAACATGCAAGCTATCACTTGTCAAGTGTCAATTGCCTTGTGACTCACTCTTTTTTGGGCCAAAACACTTTGTTTGGTATTTGTCATTGGTGGTACTTGTTATGCCACCTGGAATCAATTAACAACAAGCACTGAAGAGTAACTGCAAATAAAATGATGAAAATCAAGTCTTCAAGCTAGACATACAGGAATTAAAATTCCAACTCTTCTTCCTACTAACAGTGTGTTTTGTAAAGTGACTCAATCTTTCTTATCTCAGTTTTTGTATACTACAAATAGGATAATAGAAAGAAACCTGGGAGGGTTAATCTAGATTATTAAGGTACTCAGCTCAGAGCCTGTCACCTCTATAAGTACAAAATAAATATTAGCTTTGTTAGTGATATCAATTATAAGAAAGCCATGTGCTCTATATTCATAGTAACTTTATGAGGTTTGTGATCCCAATTTAGAGATAGGAAAACAAATTATAGGAAGGCTAAACAACTTTCTCTAGAGCACATAATTGAAAGCAACAATGCAGCCAACAACATCACTCACAATATTATAATGCATTGAAAGTTTGATCCCTAGCCTATGATGGGAGTTATCAAATGTTTAAGGCATGGGACTTTGCTGGATGAAATTAAGTCATTGGAAGAGAACACTGGGACTTTGAGACCTTGGCTCCTCTTTCTTCTCTTTTGCCTCCTCACTGGCCTAAGGAGACCAGTTGCCTCTGCCAGACTGTCATGTGCTTCCATTAGGACATGTCATTTTACCAAAGGCCCAAAAGCAACAGAGCCAATTGACCATGAGCTGAAACGTCGGAAGCCAGGAACTAACATAAACTTTTCTTTCTTCTAAGGCAATTTCTCTCAGGTATTTTGTTATAATAGCAGAAATTTGCTTAACAAATGTGCATCCTATATTGTTCTCTAGAATTGCAGATGAGGTAACAGAGCCATGTATCAGACTGTTCTCACTCTATTACTCATGGAGGTAATTTATTGTCATATACACATGGAACAAATGAGGCCCCTGAATTTAAGGAATTTGCTCAAGGTCAACAATAGAGGTGGGTTTGAAGACACATTGGATTCCAAAATTTTGTTCATGGCCCCAAGTATTTCTTCTATCTCTAATGCCAACAGGTACTGAAAGATAGTTACATCATCTCTATGGGTCACTGCAACTACTAACAGCTCTTGGGTAGGCAATAATGAGAAGAAATCTATCCTACTTATACAGGATAGATATATTCTGTGGCTGTCACATCACACAGATGCTTCTGTGGAAATCACCCAATGCACACCAATAAAAAGAACAAGGACAAATATCCACAGCACTCTAAAAGGCTCAATAAAATGAATTTATAATTTATTCCATCATTCTTTTTGGTAGAAAAAACACTTTGACACTAACAGAACTGTCAACATTTATAGACATAAACACACACTTCCACCTTCACAAATAGGCCACAATTTTTTGAATCACATAACAAAGCATAATTAACTGGTTTTTGAAAAATTAAACTACTGTGAATATGGTTATTTTTTTGTCAAAGCTAGCGGTTTTAAATAATGAAGGAAATTCACAGTATGTTTAAATAAATAAAAGAACTTGTTTACTTTCTGACTGTAATTAGAGCCACCTGAACTTTGCCATAAAGTGCTATCAAATTTCCTAAAATCTTTCCTGACAATATAATATCTGGGATTTAGATCACATTTCTAGGCAACTGGCATTCTCTTTTATTTGCAATTAAATTCTGAAGTTTGCAAATACTCTGTGACCCATCATAACACTTTCATCTTTTCATAAGTTTGAGAATCACCTTGAGGATGACTTTCATTGGGTTAATTGGATCCCAAAGGGTCTGTATTTTCTGCTGTTTTATTTCATTTAGTCCTCAGTTTACTGTCAAAATTTACAGGAAAGAAAACAATACAATAAAGTCACATTTATTTTTAAACAGTTTCAAAAAGAAGCCTACCAAAATTACACAGATGGGGTCTTCGGTCGTGAGGTGGTTCGTGGAGAAGTGTGCTCTTAGGTGACATGCTGTTTGGTTTTGTAAATAATGAGCTAAATTGCCACTTCCCGTTCTTTAAAGGTAGATTGGGCCTCACATTTGAAAATTAGCATGAAGCATAACTTTAGGAATTCAGGACAGGCGCAGGAGCATCGTGGGCCAGACCATC
>NW_004524606.1:6357559-6361669 GCF_000260255.1 Octodon degus | reverse complement strand
AAAGAATTGCGCTCTGATTTCCTCTATATCTTTCTGCTTTTGCTTATTTACTATCGACGCTCTTGATTCATGCATTTGAGCTGAGCTAGTGTCCTCCGCTCTTGTTCTGGGTGGGCACTGGGTTTCTTCCATGTGTTTCTGCATTTGATTCTTTAGTGCAGATGTTATTAATTCAGGGATTTCTTTTTTCATTTCCAATCTGAGATCTTCTATATCTTTCTGCTGCTGTTTCTTTATTTCAGAAGCTGTTGATTCATTGCTTTCAGCTGTGTGATTTCTAATTTGTTCTGTGTTAGTGTCCTGTGCACTTGTGACGGGTGGGCTTGGTTTCTGAGGTTGCATTTTGTTCCTTCTCGCCATTATGTGTAGCACTGTCTTCGCCCTTTGTTGTAGATGTTTGCTGTAGTTATAACCTTCGCACGTACTGAAGTTCACGTGGAGCTCTACAGAGTTTGGAGTTATCCAGCTGCGTCTGGCTTAGGTCTGGCTGCTGTGCTCAGTTCCTTTCCTCTGCGAACCTGGGCTAGGACTGGGTCTGGGCATTCCTGGAATTGGGCAGAAATTCCTACTGGGCGGGAGGCGTGGGGTAGGTACGGCAGAGTGGTGGGTGGCAGCCCGAGAGGGTGGGAGAGGGTCTGGCATACGCTGCACCTGGGTGGGACTGGTCCCGCCGGCGCAGGGTAGCAGGAAGCTCTGCACATACTCACCGGATCTGGGCTAGGACTGTGTCTGGGGGTTCCCGGAAGTCGGCAGAAATTCCTACTCGGCGGGATGGGTGGGTGAGGTACGGCGGAGTGCTGGGGGGAAGCCTGAGGGGGTGGGAGAGGGTCCAGCCCACGCTGCGCCTGGGCTGGGACTGGTCCCGCCGGCACAGGTTAGCAGGAAGCTCTCCACACACTCACCGGACCTGGGCTAGGACTGGGTCTGGGGGTTCCCGGAAGTCGGTAGAAATTCCTACTCGGTGGGAGGGGTGGGGAGGTATGGCGGAGTGGTGGCGGCGGCCCGAGGGGTGGGAGAGGGTCTGGCCCACGCTGCGCCTGGGCTGGGACTGGTCCCGCCTGCTCAGGGTAGCAGGAAGCTCTCCACACACTCACCGGACCTGGGCTAGGACTGTGTCTCTCTTGCATCTGTTTTTACTCTGGAAATTTCATTCCCTACTCAGTAGTCACAGTGATCTTTCTAGAACTCCACTGTCCAAAATGGTAGCATTAGGCATACGTACATTCAGAACACTGGAATGGCAGTTAGTTCTCAATATGATGTACTAACAGTCTAAAATATGCACTGCATTTCAAGGACTTAGGATGCAAAAAAACAAGGTAAAATATCTTAATTTTTATGTTGACTATATGGTAAAATGACAATCTTTCAAAAGCATTTAGGTTAAGCAAATACATAAATTAATTCCACCTTCATTTTTTAAAAATTATGGATATTATGAAACTTAGAATTTTAAGCCTGTTTTTTAAATCTTACGGTTATACTTTTCTGCTGGTTAGTTAAGGCTAAGTTAAAGCAAGATCTATATAACTAAGAATGTAACTGCTGCTATCTGACAAGGTCAGTCAAATCCTCTCAGGATTTACCCTGGAACATTGTACAGCACCTTGTAGACCTTTTGTGAGTGTCAGCTATATGGATGAGTCATGGCCCTTGCTTGACTGATTTACTCTCTGTGGAAGCCTGAGAGAATTAGTTTCTCTCTAGGTGATTCTCCTTAGACACACTCTACATCATCAATCACTTTGTTCATAGTCCCATAATCTCCTTGATCAGAAAATTTGGGACACCACTAAGTTTGGAGCCATGGAAATAGATCAAATGTGTGTAGGAGGGACTAGACCTCAGTGCCTAAAGCAAACAAGCTACCTCAGTCCCGAGATAAACATTCTGTCTGGTTAGGGTCAGCTATTAGTCCCTAGGAAACCTTGTGTTACATGTTACTAACTTTGCAAAAGTATAAATAAAATACCATTGTATTGTGAAAAATATATATATACACAAGATAGGATAGATATACAGTTACTTTCTCTTAATTCATTGAGAAGAAAGGTTTGTAACTAATATTGTTTAGACAAGATATCATGTCTATATCTTGTCCTCTGAATAACTACTATGAAGACAACAATATGAAATGTATTAATTGTAACTGTCTTAAAACCTATTTTGAAACTGTTTTATTGCTATTTTATCTTTTTTCTCATTAAAATGAATAAAAAAATTCTCCTCTTATAAAAAATAAAATAAAAATAATTCTAGGCCTGACCTATAGGCCTCCTCTTGCATTGTCTGGTTTTTTGAATCATAAAGGCATTGTCTCCTTAAATCTTAGCTCTTGCTGTTCCCTGTGCTCTGGGAGCTTCTGGGCCAGGCATTTGCCTATTATGGCCAAAGAGAGGTTTTCTCCAAAGAAGCTGAGCTGAAGTGAACCCCTTACTTCCCTAGCCATGTCATCTTTTCCCTGTATCTTTAGAGCAACCAGTATTTTCTGACCTCTTCTGCTTCGTACATGTCTTGCCTACTGAAGCTGGGACAGAAATCCCGCTATGGGAGAGGGATGGGCAAGTCCACAGAACTTCACAATGAGAGACTACCCCTAAGCACAAGCAAGTGTTCAACAAATACTTACTGAATGGATCAACAGACAGTGGAGCTTAGCAATCCATGGAACATCATAGGGAGCAGGATATGAATAGTCTGAGATTGATATCCTGGTATGTGGTTTCAGATGAGTAGCCTTGAAAGGTATGAGTGGAGTCCTTTCAGCCATAAACCCAAAAGTATTTGTCTCATTATAGAAAATGTACAAGGGCTGATTCAGAAATATTCTTGCATTTAAATTTTAAAATATTACTACAATGAAAGACACTCTGCCTTTAACTCACCTCAAAATACTCCCACCCACCCATTTTGAACACATTTCCCTCCCTGCTCTCACCACTTTCTGAAACAGTTCTAGAAGTTCTCTTTCCTGAATATTTTTATGAGGTTAGATCAAATATGGTAAATGTGGCTGAGTGCCAGCCAACGGGATAGTAGGTTTGTAAAAAATAGTGCTTCTATATCTACCTTATTTATTAGGTCTGAAGCTGTGTAACTCGTGGCTTTTTTCCAAAAATAACCATGAAAGATAAAAATTTTAAATGATTCAAGACATTGAGCTGGTGAGGACAGCAAAAATAATGACACTCACAAAAGTGGGCTTCCAGACCAGCTTCAGAAAGTGGCAACAACCATGGACTAAGTGTGTTTAAAACAAGGGAAAGTATTTTGAAGGGGGTTAATGGCAAAATATTTTTTACTATAATACACTTCAAAATATTTTTAAATATTCACTATATTTTTATCATCATGCACATCAGTAGTTGTAATATATGTTTATCATACCTATATTTTGAAGAGCTATACAAGATTTTTTCTGAGTTGGTCCTTGGTTTCATTTGCTCAATAGTACAGGAATTGGACTATATCTAGGGACTGTCAAGGACCTTAGACCACACTGATAGGATCTAGTTTGTTTCCATAGCTCTGTTCCCTTGTGTTGGCTCAAATCTTGGACAGATTTTCTCTCTGCAGCTGAAGCAGGGTTTGCCGTTGAAACATGATCTTTCAAAGCTATAATCCTCCGGAAAGTCCAGAGAAACTGGACTTGACTAGACAATGAAAAGAGAGGAAGGAGAAGAGCTAGGAAACATGAGTTTATATGTTTACAAGCCATACAGTTATATGTAGAAAATGGGTAAGGCAATGATCCTGAGAATCTTCAGAATTTTTTGAATCTAGCAGTTAATTGGAATGACTCTCACTCTGACTAACTATATATACAGACACCTGTGAACGAAGCAACTGCATTGAAGATGGCAATTTGTAATAGTAGGTTCATGCTTGGAGTGCCTGCCATTTTGGTCTTCTGAATATGGGCTGCTTGTCATGACATGCAAGTTGCTGCTGTGCTTTTTCTTGGATAGATGATTGTTCAAAAAGAAGGGGGTGGTGAATGAAGGCAGGAGACAGGAAAAGGAATGTTGTGGGACTGTTCTGCTACAAGGTTGTATATGGTTAGATTTCTGGACTTATGTGTAAACATAAGAGTTGCATAATTCTTTATGC
>NW_004524606.1:6322840-6356897 GCF_000260255.1 Octodon degus | reverse complement strand
TCCAAAAGCTACAACTCTTGTTGCATAGGTCTTGCTTTATCTTGGTCTTGGCCATCCAGCAGAAAAGTATAAAATGAAGTATAAGAAGTAAAGCCATGCTGTTATCTTGAGCTATAGGGGACTCAGGTCAACAATTCCTGATATTGCCAAGGAAGTGAAAGACCCAATACTATTATAGACTACTGGACTATTTTAGAATATTTTGCTGTGTTAACACACCTATAATATTCAAATGATGGTACTAAACAAAAAAGGGGATACAGATGAATGCCCATTTTGTGTCTGTTTATTCAGGATTGTTAGGATAGATATATAGTTACATTCTCTTAATGAATAAAGGGATTTGTTCTAATAGTATTTGTAAATAGGATATCATGTCTGCATGTTGTACAGCAAATATCCACTAGGAAGAGAGTATCCTAACTATCCTAACTATCCTAACTATTGCTATCTGATAAACAGATAGCAATGAGACAGTTTCAAATCAAATTGAAAGTACAGTTTCAACAAATAACACACTGCATATATTCTTCTTAGTGGTTAATTGCTGTACAAGATGTGGACTTGAGATCCTATTTACAAACACCATTAGAACAAATCATTCTATTCATTAAGAGAATGCAACTATATATCTATCCTAACCACTTTGAATACACAGATACAAAATGGACATTCATCTGTATACCCCACTTTTTCTAAGTTCCGTTATTGAATATTATAGGTGTGTAAACTCAGCAAAATATTCTAAGAGTCCATTAGCCCATAATAGCATTGGGTCTTCTGTTTAACTGGCAATGTCAGAAATTATTGACCTGAGTCCCCCACAGCTCAACATAACAGCATGGCTTTACTTCCTATATTTCATCTTCATACTTTTCTACTGGATGGTTAAGACCAAGGTAAAGCAGGACCTGTGCAACAAGAGTTGTAGCTTTTTGGTCTGAGAAGGTCAGTGAAATCCCCTCAGGATTTATCCTGAGATCCTGTACCTCAGATTGTAGAACCTTTGTCAGTGTCAGCCATGTGGATGAGTTATGGCCATTGCTTGGCCAATGTGCTCTCTGTGAAAGCCTGAGAGAGTGTCTTCTCCCCATGTGACTCTCCTTAGGCACCTTCTACATCACCGATCACTTTCCTCTTTGGCCCCATAATCTTCTTGATCAGAAAATTTGGGACACTACCGAGTTACATGACATTACAGTACAAGTTCTCATATGTCCTGAGTCTTAATTGACCTTAGAAGGTTAGGGCCAAAATGTTGGCTTTCCTTGTAGCCCTCCTTTTTCTCTAATTTTGGTCTGCAAACTTAGGTTGTTAACCATCCAGAAGACTTAGGTTGTTAACCATCCAGAAGACAAGCTTATTGTTATGGAAAATACACTTTTAACATCAGAGTGTATAGTTCAATCTTTCTGTCAAAGCATGTATATTAGTTTTAAAAGAGGGATCACATTTTATATACTGTTTTAAACCTTTTTATTGGTAGAAATATATGTACTATTTCTGTAATATAAAATATTTATCAAAGCACCAAATCATATGTGTGCAAAAAATGAAAATATTTCTAAAACTTAATAAAGAAGAGCAAGACTTCTCTCAAATAGTATTAGCTAATATCACAGCTGAAAAGGAGGCAAATGACCATTTGTATGCTTGTCCCTAAAGTACAGACATGTGTATTTGTTTAAGTATATGGGTGAGCCTAAATATGCATTTGTTTGTGTGTGTGTGTGTGTGTGTGTGTGTGTGTGTGCCTGCTTGTGTGTATCTTTGGCATATAAAGCATCCATTAACCCATATGGAGGCTGTATCACTGTCTCTCAGTCTCTAAGTTCCTATGATTTCAATGAACTTGATATCGTGCCATCTTTAGGGATAATTATGTGAAGTAACACCTGCAAACACTTTCAAATTGGTCTAAAGTCTCTGATAGAGCATGTTCATCTTCCAAAAGCAATCTGGTAACTGTACTCTCCTGTTATACCAACTTACCACGTGAGGATGTTTATTCCAGCATTGTTTTAATAATAGCAAAAAATATCAAAAGCGTTTAAAAGTACATTAGCAAAGACTGTTCAATTGAAGTATAGTTAACACATAATTTTAGTTCTTTACACTAAAACTTCATTACAATATTTAAGAACTTTAGCCCTTTAATGGAATCTTATGTAGCAATTCCAATAAAAACAGGCATATATTGACATTTCTTAAAATCTTGGTGAACTCTAACTATAGATTATGTTAAAACCATAAGAAATTAGAAAGAAAAGATATAAACTAGGCCTTGAACTGCCATGTATACAGAACAGTTATTTATATATTCCTATGCATGTATATACCATATTTGAAACAATTATGGTATATATATGAGTATATATGTTTGAATTAAGAAACTATGTGTACCTAAATATTTTATAAAATTAATTCTTTTTTAAAACCTCCTGCAGGGCTGGTCAGAAATCTCAGCAGACTAAAGTGCCTGCTAAGGCAGAGAACAGTGGCCAGGGTTCAATCCTGGGCCTGCTGTGCTGGCCTATCCCCCAGGGCTCACTAAGACAGCAATTGAAACTGTGACCCGAGCACTTGGGAGGCTGAAACAAGAGAATCACTATGAGTCTGAGTTACATAGTGAGATCCTGTAGACCCTGTAGATGCTGTACCAAATACATAAAAAAAGATAAAATCTCCTGCAATACTGAAGCATAGAGTACAGAGTTAAACCTTTGCCTATATGAATATATATATATATATTTTTTTTTTAAAATACATTTTTCGTTATTTTAATTTTTTGTTAAATTTTTCATATTAACTTTTTTGATGAGTTTTGTACTTACATGTTATAGTTCTGTTTGCGCTTATGTTAATTTTTTAAAAGTTACATTTGAAACTAGACAAATTGACAAAAACTTGTAATAATATCTTAGAGTCTGCAGGTTCAGTCTACATGTTATGGTTTGTATGTATTTGTTCCCCTCCCCCAGCCTCATGCAGTCATTAAGGCATGGTTCTACAGTTTGTGATTAATTCATGATTCAAGGCTGGGATTACGGGCCTGATTACTGCTGGGATTATGTGTATGAGTGTTATACCCAGCCTGGAGTGGATAGCCTCAACGTGACATAAGAGAGAAAGAGAGACAGACTTGCTCTCTGTAGTCACTGTTGTTGCTCTTCCTTCCTTGTTCTCTGCTCTTTGCTGCATCATGAAAGTTTGCTCTCTACCATGTGTCAGTCTGCCTTGCATTCAGCTGAGTATGGATTGAAGCCTACAGTGACTGTGAGCTAAATAAACCTTTCCTTCCTTCATTTTGCTTGTTGGGTATTTGTCCCAGCAATTGGAGAAGAGTAACTAAGACACAAACATATGTATTTTCCATTTTATTTCATAGTTTGTAAACTCTCATGACACATGATAATTCCATAATGATGAAACAGTGATCAACTTTTAGAAACCTATGAAAGGTATTTATATTTCTCAAATATTCATTGAGAAAGAACTCCAGATTCTGAGTTGTACTAAAACTTAAGTTTTACTGGTTTCTTTTCTTATTTCCTTTTGTGTCACAGAAGTTGCTAAATGTTTTATCTCAAACAAATTGCTGAAAGTCTTCCAGATCACTCGTTCAGGAAGAAGAGCCTGCTGACATTCTCACTAGGAGCATGAGCAGACCAAATAAATATGCACAGGTGTCTCACACACATTATAAGCATCACTGAGAATTCTCCCCAACTCCTCTGTCAACTTGCCACATCATGTTCTGATTTGTTAAACAAAGAGAGTGGCAAAGTTGAGAATACCTAATGAGGCAGCTGATGCTGCTGCCACCACCACTGAGAATTCAAGAGTCATAGGGAATACATCTGTAAGACCTTGGACATCAGTCTTGATCTGGATCTTCAGCTCCACACTACAGTGCCACTCCACTCTTTAAAACCTGTTACCTTTCTCTGAGTAAGACACAAGATCCAAGTTTCTTGTAAATAGATAAAAGTTCCATCATGGATAGTCCATGCTCTATTTTCAACTCAAACTAAAATGACAAAGTGATAGCTTAACAAATCCAACAACAGGAATTTTTATATTACCAAGTAATATTCACCCCTTGGAAAACTGATTGTAACTTCTAAAATTAAAAACATAGTATTCTTTGACCTAGACATTCCAGACAGGCTCATATGCAGCAGAAATATATATTACATATATAGTTCTCCAAAGATGGACATATAAGAATGTCTATGAAGGCAATTTTCATAAAAGGGCCAGACAGGAAGGCATTTGAGTACCTAGCAGAAGTACAATAAAATAAGTGGTACATTCACCCTCTACACCATTAACAACAAAAATGCCCAACTATTTTATGCAACACTAGAGAAAAATTTTACAAATTAAGTTTAAAGAAATACATAAAAGAACACAGATGTGGAATTTTGCTGTTTACAGAGCAAACAGGAGTGAGGCTAATATAGGGTGTAGAAGTCAGGCTAGCAGACATTCTTGGGGAAAAGAAGCACAGTGAAGCTTCTGGGATGTTAATATTCTGTTTCCCCACCTAGGGGTGTGTGTGTGTGTGTGTGTGTGTGTGTGTGTGAGATACATGAATGAATTCAATTTGTAACTTCCAGTGGCATTAAAATGTAACTATATATAATATATATTTCTGCTGCATATGAGCCTGTCTGGAATGTCTAGGTCAAAGAATACTATGTTTTTAATTTTATTACATGATGCATTAGTAAAGATCACAAAATCATCATAACTATTGTGATACAGAACTTATTTCATCTTACTACTGATATTAGAAATACAAATTATAACTAATGCATTTTTCATATTACACATGAGTTTTTAAATCTCTGTTTAAAATAGTTGGATCTTGCAAGTTTGAAAGCATGAGTAGTAGAAAGCAATCCACTCAAGGTTTAATTTTAGTGAGCCCTCAGATCATTACATATACTTTAGCCTTCACTATTAAATAAGCAACAGTTATTTGACTGTGAGGCATTTTAAGCCAATTTGAGCAAAATATATTTATTGGACTTTTGTTAGCTTTTGAAACTATTTATTAGTACTCTCACAATGGGGTATATAAGAATGGAATAAAATTTAAGAATTTTAAGCCCCATTTTTCATAGCTCTTTATATATCACCCCAATTCAGGGGCTGGCCTCCCTATTTTCAAAGACTGGTTGAGTTCCATGTTTTCTAGTCATGCTCTTTGTGACAAACAGGATGGGTCCCCAGCCCTTTTCTCACTATGAATGGCTTCTAGCTTCTGAAGACCATGGCTATTTCAGACTTAACAGCTTAGGGTCAGGCCTTTTAAAATGAGGAGCCAGCATTTAAAAAGTGGCTCTGGAGAATGAGACCAGAATCTTTTCACCCCTGACCCTGGGCAAGAAAGATTTTCAATTCTAACATCTAGGGTGAACTCCAAGAACTGGAGCTACTTTGATAAGAAAGTATGACTTCAGCTAATCAGTTCAGCAGATCTCAACTCAGCTGGGAAGCACTTGCCACATTGCTCACATTCAATAGAAAAAAGCACAGCTGTACCCCCAATGCCAAATTAATCTGATAAAATGAAAAGCCACAGTATCTTTGCCACATTCATTACTCCTTTTTCTTGTGCTGTTTTTCCTCCACTACTAGAGACTGTATTTAGTGATTTATTAGGTTCACTTTGTCTTTGTCTCCTGTATGCCTGTCTATCTATAGCAGACTTTACTTTTCATGGATAGGTAACAGAAATGCTTTGGGTTATGGTCAGGAAGATCATTTCCAAGGGCTTGAAATCATGATACAGGACTTGTTATTTGATGCAGGACTCATTTTGATGGAAACTGAGTCCTTTGACAATCCCTGCTCTATAGAATATGCATTTAACTATCACAGGTTACTGGAGACCAAGTCTCCACTGAGAGCCCATACTTTATCAAGTTGACTCTGCTGCCCTCTACCAGAAAACTTCAAAGCATTTGGATGCAGGTCAAGTCCTGAGAGCTGGATGCCTCTGGCTTGCTCCTAGGGGTGGTATGGTCAATGTGCCATAGTTTTCAGTAATGCAGCACAGCTGTGAAAATCAACACTTAGGCTGAGCCTCACATTCTCAAGTGGATGAGTGGACAAATGTTACGTTTCTATTGCATCACCTGTTCCCGACACCTTCAGATAGAGAAGCATCACAGTGCAGTGGTAAAAATAGAGTCTCTGGGAACATATAGACTTATATCCTGAGTAGTTTTAGTAGTCTTGGTTAGATCACTTAATTTCTCTAGCCTTTGCTTCATTTGTCTATACAGAAGGTGAATAAGAACTGTGTACTAGTACTATAGTATTAGAAAATAGTTTTATTAATTGCCCATTAGGAAATGATTTGACAATTAAAGTATAATAAAAGCTTATGATAGCTTGCCACTTTATTTAAGGTGATACACTCTCACAAATGTGCTTTTTGTACTGTAAATTAGCCTACTTTGTTCATGGTGAACTTCTACCTTAAGACTTTTTTATTCAACAAATATTTTCTAGTTCATTCCATGTATTAGGCCTGGTTGGGCCCTGGGAATATAGAATAAGGCAAATTATAAGAACTTGTACCTCAGGTGGAGATTATCAGTGGAGAAGCAGTCAAAGAGTAAAAAAGTATACAAATAAATAAATTTGGTACAGGTTGTGCTAAAGAAAGAGGAACGATGCCACGAGCAATGCTATTTGACAGAGTAATGAGGAATGGAAAATGAGTGTAATAACTGAAGTGGGGAGGCCACTGAAGTGTGTGGTGAGTAGGTAGCAAATTCATAAGCAAATAGTCACATGGAATGACATTTTCTTGCATGAAGCTACTTGCTTTACTATGGTTTGTGTCTGGTTGGCCCCTTAATGTCTCACGCAGTCAGGGAGGTGTGGACTTCTAGGGTTTGGGATTCATTAATGGTTCAATGTTAGGATTAAGGATGTGAGTGCTGCATCCACTCTAAAATAGACAGTCTGCATACAACATGAGGGAAAGAAAGAGGCTTGCTCTCCTCTCTACTGCTTTCTTGTTGCTTTTGCTATCTTCTACCTTCCAGGAATTGTCCTCCTCTGTGAAGCCACCCTGCCTTGGAGCCCGCTGATTATGAATTTAAACCTCTACAAACTGTGAGCCAAATCAACCTTTTCCTCATTAACTTTGGACATTGGGTATTTTGTCCCAGCAACAAAGTTACTAAGATATGCTCACAGTGAGCCTAGCATGGCAAGCTGTGAACACTTGAGGCTCACTCTTTCAGTGATTCATTTGCCCTTTGAGCAATTCATTTGAGCAGGGGACAGACTAAACAACAAGGCCATTACTGTCTGATGGCATGTTATAGTTTGAAAACAGTGCAACAATGTTTGCACTGTTGGATGCAAAACAAAGAATGAGTTGTCATTAACACGTCATAGCCATCATCATAATCAATCTTATTTATACCCTGTTATATTTCCCCAACACAGGATTATATTTTTTAGAATCACATTCTCCATATGCCTCTTAGTTAGATACAAGGAACAAGAAAAATTCAAGTGATGCTTGGAGGGTAGAGGAAAAATAGAAGCCATTATGTTGCAGTGGATGTTCCAAGCAGGCTGTGCACATCACCAGCTTCCCAGAGCTACTGAGGATTCCCGAGTAGCTGCGATAATGGGCAGTGGTTTGTTTCATCACCTGCGGGCTCTTGTGAAAATCAATCACTTCGCTCCTGAAAGCAGCTGGACCCACCGGGTCTGATGTGTTTACAACCACTTCATGGTTTCTTGAAAGTGGTCTCCTCTCCATTTCCTCACTTCCTCTACCTTAGCCCTCATATTGGCTGTGTTAGTTTGTAATTCCTGTATTAAAAGTCTAACTAATAAATCTGGAGTGGCTTTTATTTTTCTGTTCAAATATAGACTAATATGCCATTCCCCATTCTTTATCAAAGACATTCATTAGAAAAATAGATACTTTTTTTGACAAATAACTATCAATTGCTGCAGATTTCTGGTGTTTCAAGCATCAAATGATATTGGTATTTCATTTTGAAAATTGAGACTGTTGTGTGTTTAATGCAATTATAAGAAAGACCACAGAGGGTTCTCGTGTACCTATTACCTAATTTCTGCCCATAGTAACATTTTGTACACTATCTCAGACAGGATATTAATATTACAATTTGTGGATCTTACTCAGAGATCCCCTGTTTTACTTCTGTGTATGTATTTAATTTGTTCCATGTTGTAGGCTTGCATGTCTACCACCATAGCTGAGATGGCAATTCCATCATCAAGGACTTCAGATAGAGTTCTACTTCTAGGATTCCATCTCTGTAGTATATCTTAATTTTCCAGATAAAAATCTGACACTTAGACAACTTAAGTCACTGTTCCAAGGTTTTCATTTACTAAGTATCACAAACAGCATCCGGATCTAAGTTTACTAACATCAGAGCCGATGGTCCAGTCAGCAGTAGAGTGGAACCCCTGAAACTCCCAGTGTCTCTGTGTCCATGTCTCTGAGTTTTCAAGAGAAAAATAAGAGTAACTGTTGAATGTGAGCAATAGATGATGGATAAATTATGCTTTTCCATGGTTAACATGCCTTCTTTTCTTTGGATAAGGAACCTTTGAGGGTTCCCTATTAAATTTCTTCTTCCAATGTCTATCACAGTAAAACAAAACCTAAAAATACAATGTACACTAAACATATTCTTCTCCCAGATTGTCTAAGTTCTTTCTGTCCCTATTCTTGACAACAGCTTGGGAAGGAACTTCAGTTTGAATCTTTGAGGCATATTAGTTATTTCTTTTTTCTTTCTTCTGACTTTCTAGTAGATCAACTACTTTGACCAGGAGTCATTTTATACTTTGTGGAATTCATTTCTCACTAGAAATGATGTAACTATTGATGAGTTGGCAGTTTTTAAAGTCATGCAGGCAGCAAACATACATCTTTCTTAGAAGCCAGATTGAAAGATAATGGAAAAATGCTGATAATGTAGGCCCTGAGTTGGATGGCATTATCCAGTAAAGGAAGAAGCCTCATAAATCTCAACAGTATTGCCAATTCACAGCTACTGATAGTAATAGGGGTCTGGGAGAGCACAAATACTGTAATTGAAATCCACTGATAATCTAAAAACTTCATTTTGTCCAATTGTTTCTGCACCCTCCTGGGCCAAACTCTTGACAGGAATGGATAACAAGAAGTCAACGTGACTGATCTGTGTTTCATCTTCTCCTTCCCTTCTTAGCACAACCTAGCAGAGGAGATGCTCAGCCAGGGCACAGGCAAAATTTAGGAAAAGCCTGTCACTTTGGAGACTGAAGAATAGTCTGGTTCATATTTCACAGATACAAAGACTTTTGATGATGTATCCATGTAAAGTTTTGAACACATAGTTTCAGAGTCTCATTGTAAATTTGGAAGACAAATACGTTCTTTACACACATTTAAATTTTTATGTATTTCTAACTTAGCACTTTCTTTTCTTTTTTCTCTTTCTTTCTTTCTTTCTTTCTTTCTCTTTCTTTCTTTTTCTTTCTTTCTTTCTTTCTTTCTTTCTTTCTTTTTCTTTCTTTCTTTTTTTTGGCGGAACCAGGGATTGAACCTTAGCACTTTCTTAGTCTAGGGTTCATGAATAAGTATTTTCTTATATGGCATGAATAACACAATTACATTATTTTATTTTAAATTATAAGCTTAAATTTATTACAAATAAGTTCTCAAAATATTTTTTAAAAAATCAAACATGCTGGGGCCAGGGGGATGGCTTAGTGGAATAAGTGCTTCCCTGGCAAGTGCAAGGGTCTGAGTTCAATCCTTGGTTCCACCAAAAAAAAAAAAAAAAAAAAAAAAAAAAAAAAAGAAACATGCTGCCATAGTCTGTTTTGTGCTGCAATAATAGAAGATCATCGACTAGGTAAATGATAAAAAGCAGAAATTTATTTTCCCATTGTTCTGGGAATTGAGAAGTCTAAGATCAAGGCACAGGCATTTGCAAGGACTTTCTTGTTATTTCCTCTGGAAAGAACAAATGAAGGGCTTAAAAATACTCAAAAAAATCCAAAGGTTTCTGAAAAGCAAAAATAAGCAAAAAGAGCTTATGGTTCCTTTCCTGTGGAACTTTCATGACCTAAAAACATCTCATTAGGTCTCACCTTCCAACACTGTTGTATTGAATATTAAACTTCCAACACATGAATGTTGTGGGACAGTTCAAGCCATAGAAATCTGTTTTAGAATTTCTGCAGTTTTAACATACCCTGACCTAAAAGTGGAAGTGGTTTGTGGCATTGATTTTAGAGAGACTGGATAATCATATAGTGAAATCACAGTAAGGTATGCCATTGTCTTCACAAAAGACAGAGGCTCCCTATTAATTTTTTTTTTTTGCTGTATAGAATATCTCAATTCTATTTTATCATTTTTTGACAAAGATTCTCTTATTCCCTAAGTCTACTCAGGTATTCCTCAACTCATTCTTAACCAGGCCTGACTTCACTTCTGGTTTACCTCTGCATTGTCTTGTCTGTGTAACAAGAGTCCCTGGCATCTAATCAGGGATTCCATCCGGTACCATCTCCTGTGTGATCCCCTGATCTACCTTCAGGGATAATCTCATTGGGATGTTTTCACCGGAATCTTTCCCTATATTTGATGTTTTCTCCTGGTAATTTTTAATTGAAGGATCCTAACTTGCTCTTTGGCTACCACATTCCCACTTGTCCATATTGTGTGTGGAGATGAGTCTGGTCTCTCTTTTATTGAAAGAACACATTACATTCATTCTACAACTATTGTCATGGTCATCCTTGAATAATTACTTTAGTACCATCTTAAACAAGTGTCAAGGAATATTTTTTTCCTTAGCATCATCTACCCATAACCATGATCTTAATATGATATTTTCCTTGGTCATTAAGTTAGTATTAAAATAAAAACATTGAAATTAAGAAATACAAGGATCGAAAAAGATTTGAAAAAATATATAGTTTGGCTAATATTATTTATGTCAGGATAAATAAGTAGTTCAGCAGTAGTATTGGAGAGCATAGATAACTAGACAGAATGAAGGGTTTGTATTGGAACCTGACATTTCAAAGGATGTTCAAGTGATGTTGTGCTTTGACTGGTCATCTACCTTCTCTCAACATCAGAAAGATGGGGGTAGTAATTTTTATACATGGAGGCTGCTATAATTGATGAAAAATGCATTTATTATGTCAGCCAGCATAGGCTGGATTGCATCATGAGAATAAATAATCTGCAAATCTCAACAGCTTAAAACCAAGGTATATTTTTACTTAAATGCCAACTATGGGTTGGTTGGGTTTTCTCTTCCATATCATTGTTGTTTCTACTTTGGGAAATACAGAGACAAAGCAGCTGCCACCTGGAACATCACCAGCTATTGTAGCAGAGGACAAACTCTCTATATGGTTTCACAACAGCAAGCAATGCTTCATGGAACAGCAAAGCACATCACTCCGCTCATAGCTTGCCCAGCACCAAGAATATCAGAAAATGTGAAAACCTATCCTGTTCCCAGAAGTTCAGTGAGAAGTAGTGTATTTAGCAGACAGTGAAGGCCTTGGGACATTCAGCAAATGTTTATAACTGCTGTACTATCCACCCAACACAATCAGCTCTCAGTGGACTGAAAATTCCTGAGGGACTTCTTGCTCTCCCCCTTCTTTTCCAATAAATTATCTTCTTTTAGTAGTTGATTCATCAGAGCTTAGCTGGATATATACTTTTTGACATGAAGACAATATTTTCTGGCTGGGGTAATCTTATGATTAAGTCAGGGTATATGAGAGGTGCTGGAAGTAAATGTTGTCTTTATAGAAGAAGTCTTATTCTTGGCCTTTCTATTCTTCTGATGGTAGAAATACGAACCTGATGGCCAGAACTGCAGGAGCCACCTTACTCCATGAGGTACTTTTGGAATAGCGTCCACAATACTGGAAGAAGACAGATGGGCTACCTGGAACACGCGCGTCTAAACGTTACCTTGAGAAATTAACTTCTAGGTTATTTAGATCATGCCTAATTTGTTTTTTATTAGAAAAGAAGAATTTCATGTAAACAGTCTATTAGAACTTAGTTCTTCTTTTGATTCTAACAGTTCAACCAGACATAAATCATGGCTACTTTGAATTCTGCTGCTCCTTTGCCTTTCCAGGGACAAGAACTGGACAAGGTTTAGCAATTTACCCTTAGGAGCATCACTTAGAATACACTTGGCTGTAAGTAATACAATATACCAATCAATAATTATTTAAGGACTATAAGCACTTAGATGTGGATGGATCTATATTTTTAATGCTTAATATAACAAGACTTTCCTCCATTTTTCTAATATGTGATTATCAATAAACTGAGTTTGGTTACTGTATGGCTACCAGATGACCATTGAAAGCTAGTTATCCCTAACAGTAGTCAAGGGGTGAGGGTAAGTGAAGTTTCCTGTCCTTGATGTGCTAATTAGGATTCAATAAGCCCTACAGAAGTTTATCATTCCTGTCTACTCCTCTACCCTACCATGCTCACCATAATGAATACTTTCTATTACCTAGTAGAAGCGATGAGCCCATCCCTCAACCGATCAGTAACAAGAGGGACAAGATTACTCTCTGTGGTTTAGGACATTGTGAATCTTCTTCTGGGACTTTACTTCCTGTGTTATGCAGCTTCCCAAATAAAATTAGGTTTCTACGTATTAAAGAAGAGGGTAAATGGTCTGCTTCTGCAGTTAAAGTAGCTTTTTGATTCTTTTCTTCTTTTTACCCTTCTTTTTACATATGTCATGCAGGCCCATACTGATGAATATATAGAAATACCACATGATAGGACAGAAAGTATCCCTTACCTTCTGCCTCTTACTCATCTTCCAACCTTGAATTCATTGCTAAGCAGAAGGCATTGGCTATATTGCTTTTGGAATAAATCTTATAGTCTTTCTGATGCCACTAAGGAGCTCCTGTCACTTGTATGGCAAAATCTGGGAACACCCTGACTGGTCTACAAAGTTCCCCACTTTAGGACACTGGCTTCTTGCAGTTTCATGTCTCATCCTGTTCTCTTCTCTCACAAAATAGACTCCCTATGATTCCCTAACAATCATCTTCTCTTCTTCAAGATACCATTGCTCCCCAGAAAATGTTATCAGATTGGCTTTGTTGTGCATTTAGCCTCATTTCCAGTGTACCTTGCTGGAGAGACTCTCTCTGATCATTCAGTCTAAAGGAGTGCTGTCAATCCCACCTCACTACCCTCACCTGGGTTTGTTTTCCTGCGGGTAATCTTATTTTATACATTTATAATTTTTGCATTCATATTCACCAGAGTAAGAGCTGAACAGGAGCTTCAATTTTGTGTTTTCTTTATCTACATAGTTCCACGAAGAAGACTAGTACCTGGCACATAGTAGTAGTTGCTCAATAAATGAACAAAACTAGGTGGGGGTGATTCTTGGATCATGCTTGCTTGGCTAAAGGAAATGGCAAGAAATTAGTATTTTTTTCTTATAAAATGAAATAATATCCTACTTCATCAAGAGTGGGTTGATTCAAATCTATATAGGGCCAGTTAAAACAGTTACTTTAAAATAAAATGAAAAAATGTTTTTTCATCATATTCTATAGGGACTTAAAGTTCAACATATCAATACTTGATGAAAAATACCTGTTCCATGTTATTCCTAAGATGCTTGATATTCAGACAGATAGTGAGGTTAAGCTTAACAGCCTAGGTTGTATGGTAATAAAAATAAGCTTGTCTTCTGGATGGTTAACAACCTAAGTTCGCAGACCAAAATTGGAGAAAAAGGAGGGCTGCAAGGAAAGCCAACATTTTGGCCCTAGCCTTCCAAGGTCAATTAAGACTCAGGACATATGATAATTTGTACTGCAATGTCACATAACTCAGTAGTGTCCCAAATTTTCTGATCAAGGAGATTATGGGGCCAAAGAGGAAAGTGATCGATGATGTAGAGTGTGCCTAAGGAGAGTCACATGGAGAGAAAACATTCTCTCAGGTTTTCACAGAGAGCACATTGGCCAAGCAATGGCCGTGACTCATCCACATGGCTGACACTGACAAAGGATCTACAATCTGAGGTACAGGATCTCAGGATAAATCCTGAGGGGATTTCACTGACCTTATCAGACCCAAAAGCTACAAATCTTGTTGCATAGGTCCTGCTTTACCTTGGTCTTAACCATCCAGCAGAAAGGTATAAAAACGAAGTATAAGAAGTAAAGCCATGCTGTTATATTGAGCTGTAGGGGACTCAGGTCAACAATTTCTGACATTGCCAGTCAAGTGGAAGACCCAATACTGTTATGGACTACTGAACTCTATTAGAATATTTTGCTGAGTTTACACACCTATAATATTTAAATGATGGAACATAAGAAAAAAAGGGGATACAGATGAATGTCCATTTTGTATCTGTGTATTCAAAATTGTTAGGATAGATATATAGTTACATTCTCTTAATGAATAGAGGGATTTGTTCTAATGGTGTTTGTAAATAGGATATCAAATCTGCATCTTGTACAGCAATTAACCACTAGGAAGAATGTATGCAATGTGTTAATTATTGAAACTGTCCTACCAATTTCGTTTGAAACTGTCTCATTGCTATTTGTTTCTCAATAAAATTATGGAAAAATAAAATAAAATAAAGTGAAAAGTGTAAGAATATTCCCTCACTTAATGAATGTTTTTTTTTTTTTTTTTTTTTTTTGGTGGAACTGGGGATTGGACTTAGGCCCCTGCACTTGCCAGGGAAGCACTTATTCCACTGAGCCATCTCCCCGGCCCCCATCTGTTTTGTTACCATAGTAATAAGTCTGAATTTGTCTTATGTCTGTTAATCTTTTTTTAAAAAAGATCTGGGTAAGAATTTAATTTTATTCGAAATGGCTGTGCTAGAGAATCTGCATTTGTTTTTAAACTGTGGTCATGACTCAAGAAAAATGGAACTAGGAGGAAAAATTGAGTCCCACTCTCCCCTTCCAAAGAAACAAAAATAATACAAATACTTAATTTTGGGGCCAGGGAGATGGCTCAGTGGAATAAGCACTTCCCTGGCAAATGCAGGGCCCTGAGTTCAATCCCCAGTTATAAAAAAAAAAAAAAAAAAAGAAAAGAAAGAAAGAAAGAAAGAAAGAAAAAAAGAGACTTAATTCTAACTTTTTCCAGAATTACAACAAGGATCAACTGGCAGAGGTTGCTCCTGAATATATAGAGATGTTCAACATAGAACTAAGAACATAGACTCAAAATTCAATGTGGAGGTGAAAAGCCAGTTTACAAGTGACAAAGGTGGCATAGAGAATCAACACAGTTCAACAGGCAGAGATAGTTGGGGCAGATCTAGAGAAAAAAAAAAAAACAAACTGGTTATATAACTACAATTGTCTTTGTATGTCAACACAAAGCGCTAAAAAGAAGAACTGATGAAAATAAAAACCTTTTGATAAAAACCTTGTGAATTGCAAGTGGTTTGTGTCAACTCTGAGGCATTTTTTTAAAAAATGATGCTCCAGGAAATAGATGCTTGCTAAATAACTCCTTTAACTTTTTTCTGGCACCTATTGATTATATCCACAGAAATTAAGAGGAGAAGGCAATTAAGTTTAAAATTTAATGGTGTTCTGCTGCTGTTAATTTACTGGCTGACTTGATCAATGCATCTCCCTGGATAGAAATCTATGCCCCTCCCCCCGTGTTCTAGAAAGCTCTATGATGCCCTTTTAGCCAAAATTATAATAATCACAAGTAACCAAAGAATTAAGAAATAGGTACCCTACAGATGTGTGACTACAGTTACCAGTGACAACTTAGTCCATATATGTTAAAGAGGCTGCTTAAATGAAAGTCAATAAAGCTTTGAAGTTATTTTGTTTACCTTATTATGCTCCAAGTTTGGAATTCATTAAATGTCATGAATAATATACTCATAACAAAAGTTAAAATTTCCCACCAATGAGAGCTAAAATATATATGTACTAAGCAGTTTCATTTTGCTTGTCAGACAGTGAAATGGAGTGTTGTATCTTGCTTTAATCTGGAAGAACACTTAAAACAGAATACTGAATTGAAGACATGGCAGATTAGGTAAACCCCAGGCTTAGTCAGTTTATTCTGTGACAATGAGCTTTTCTCATAATATGACTTAAGGGGGCCTGCCCCTTCTTTAAGTGACTGCTTCAACAAAGCAGTTAGGTTCAGGTTGCTGTGGTTTGATCCCCACAACTCAAGCCATCCAAGCCTGCCCTGAAGGCATGTGGAGCAAAAACCAAAACAAAACAAAAAACCCTTCTGCTCATAATATGACTTAAGATAAAATTTGTGGCAATTAGATATAATTATAATTAATTAGCATATCCTCCTTCCTGCAGGATATTATCTGGAATCAGTTGTCTGCTAACTTTACCTAACTTTAATTTCTTTGAAATTATAGGACAGTGTAGCTGGCTTTTCCCCCATGATGGGGGCAAACAGGGAGGGTTCAGTTCCCAGGCCACAGGCCTCTTGCCTGAGAACAGGGTATCATTCTTGGGCCAGGTTTTCCTGAGTTTTGACAGCATGAAGATATTCATGCTGTCTAGCACTGGAGTTTCTGTCGTAACAGAGGGGTGCACCTATCAAAGTTCCAGTCCCTCTTCAGCCATCACCCCCACTATGATCCAGGATTCCAAGCAGCTGGAAGCAGATTGGATGCTGGTAGGCAAAAAAGAAAAAGCTGGATGACAGAGCCAGTCCTACTTGCTAAGTCTTTGCATGAGATTTGTACATAAGAGCAGTATAGTTGGTCTGGGCTCTTTCAGATCATCCTGGCTAAGTGATTTGTACTCTTCAACCTTCCCTATCTTGAGCCCTGACAGCAGCTATTTTTTATCTATTTATATCTTGGACTTTAGAGAAAGATTTCAATTTAAGATGTGTTCCACTTCTGTATATGGTTCTCTTTAAAAATTTCTTTTTCTAGGCTAATGGTCTTCCAACTGTATCGGGAGACCAGCTGCAATATCACCTGGGAAACTTACTGCAATATCACTTGGGAAAGTTGCTGCAAATGCAAGTGATTGGGCCTCAGCCCAAATCTGGGGTTGGAACCTCTGGCAGGGCAGGAATTGGGGGCAGCAACCTATGGGTTAGCAAGCTACTCCAGGCTCCTTGGCAGCTGTGCCTGTGAATATTGATTCTCTGGTCTTTGGGGCTGCACTCTGGGAAAGGATAAGAGGGTATTTTGAATCTGGAACACAAAGAAGAATAGCAAAACTTCTTGTGGAGATTTTTACCTCTGAACAAATATCTAAACTACAGCTCACCTGGTTTTATTAGGACAGGCATGATCCTACTGGCAACTACTATGCTCCTTATTATGCTAAAAGTCTGTCTTTTCCCTGGACCCAAGTGATGGTGTTAAAAAATAAAATTCTTCTATTCGTGAAGCAGCCAGACCCCAAGATACAGTTGCCAAGAAGAAAATAAAATCTATGGTCAAGGGTAGGAATCACCTAGTCATGAAATGCTCTGAGAAGGGAGGGATGGCTCTAAAGTTGCCTTCCAAAGCTGGAATTCTGAGATTTGGAAATGTACATTTTTGTCCCATTCCCTCTTTGCTTCATTCACACCATCTCCTACAATTAAGATGAATGCCTGTAGGAAGAAAAGACATACAGATACACATACATGATGCATGCACATACATGCACACACACATACACACATACTTTATTCTTTCTTTTCTTCTGAGATGAAAAGAAACTATTTCTTAAACTTACTAGGAGATTGTGAGGACAACCTTAAAGTGATTCTTTCAGAGATGGCAAATTCATATCCCTCAAGTCCCAGTAAAGGGCTTGAAGTGTTTTTCACCTTGCTTTCTCCCTAAGTAAAAAAGCAGTGGCTAATTATTTTGTGAAACTGAATAAGCTAAGAATATTGAAAGCAGAACACATGTTTAAGGATAATAAGCATATCCTTGTTATATTTCCCAGAGCTTCAGGTATCTCTGGTTATACATAAAGAGTTTACTTTATCAATAGCTTTGATTTCACTTGGGACATTATCTCATGAGCATTTGACTGGGCATCTTAAATGAATGTTTCATGTGGGCAAATAGAGAATTAGGAAAAAGCAGAAAAGAGATTTCTTTGCATCGATCTTATCACTCATACTAAAGATAAGATAATACTTTGTATCAGTTGCAAATGCCTTCATTCAGCTCCCATAAAACTAGTATTAGTTCCATTTATTTTGTTCTCAGAACCAAGATTTAGTTATATTTACTCAATTTTCAGAATCTATACTTTGTAAAACAAACATTCATGTTACTTATTTCTTCTAGTGCGTGAAATGATCAAGAGAACAAAAATAGTCCTTTGAAGTGGTTGCTACATAAAAATTTTGTTCCTTTTTATCATACAGTTCTGAACTCAAGATGAAAGTGTAACTAGAATTTTTCAGTAATTTCAAACGCTATTAGTATTGTAGAGCCTGTCTTTTTCCTTTTAATAGTGTTAATGCTTATTTTCCAATGGGTGACAAAATTAGTACTTGTGGAGTCTGCTGTGATTTAACCCCACCCCCCACTCAACACACCTTGAAAAAAGATGGACATTCTCTTAGCTTGTAGAGTTGCTATGAGTTCAATGGGAATTGGCCCCAGCCTAGAAAGAGCTTTCTTTCTCAGGGGCAATCCCCTCCCATGGTGTGTGCTGCATTCAAAAAGCAGCAAATGAGGGGAGAAATGGCCTGAGTTTTCTTGTCCCAGAGAGAATAGCTCTGAAGGGCTATGCTTTTGGGATCCTCTGAGGTTCTGCTGTGGCTGTACAACAGCTCAATTCCTTCTTCTTTAGAACACATCTCCCACAGATGGGGATCCCCAAAAATCACTCAATAAACCTACAAACATATCTATTTTCATCTGTTTTTCAGAAAATTTGGCTCAAATATCAGTGCATATAATTTGATTTATGCTCAGGTTTACCCTTTCCTAAAAGAGTAGGTATGGAGTTAAACAATTCAAAATAAAAATGCCTCTAATCATTAGGACTTTTCCCAAGCAATGATCTTCATATGGAATTTTAATACATAAAATATCTGGAAATATAACAGCAATTGTCTCAACAGAATTTATTCCCTGTTACAAGTATATTGCTCCTTTTCACAAAGAGCAGGATGAAAGACGATAATGGTGGGTTCTGAGTTGATGATTTGGGGGATATCCCTGACTTTCTTAAACTCTTATAAGAATTACAAAATAGTGAATAAGTAAATAATCCCTGTAAAAAGCAGGTTATTATGTTGGCTTACCAAATACTCATGCACTGACTCCTAAAATATACTCTCATAGTAGAACAGATGATTAAAATGCTTGGTGATTCATCTCATCACCTAAGTGCTATGTTAAACTATTTCAAAACATAGTTTGTGAGACAAAGTTGTCAGAACCACCTAAGGCATTTGCTTAAAATGTAGATTCTTGGATCTCATATGTACAATTGAAAAATGTTGAAAGCCTCAATACAGAAAATAGAATGGTGTTTCCTAGGGGTTGAGGATAGGAAGATTAGAAAGAGGTTAGTTGAAGATAAAAAAAAATTCCAGTGAAATAAAAAATAAATTCAAGAGTTCTATCATGATATGTAGTCACTATAGTATCCAGAGAGTAGATTTCTTACTATAAAAGCATTTTAAGATTGTGAGATAATAAATACTTATTTAGGTAATTATATATATATAATTTCAAATCAACATGGTATAATATATATATATATATATATATATATATATATATGTCCTAGCAATTAAAAATAAATACTAAAAAAGTCTTGCAGATTGTTATTTCTATCCCAGAATCTCATAGCATTTTTATTTATTTATTTTTAAATTTTATTTTATTGAGAAACAAATAGCAATGAGACAGTTTCAAAACTAATTAATAGGACAGTTTCAATAATTAATACATCGTACATTGTCATCTTCTTAGTGGTTATCCATAGTACAAGATGCAGACAGGATATCCTGTCCAAACACTCTTAGTACAAATCTTTTTTCTTGTTGAACTAAGCAAAAGCAGCTGTATATCTATCCTAACTATTCTGTATATACAGACAAAATGGTCCTTCTTTTGTATCCCCCTTTTTTGTTTAATCATGTCCGAGATGGGTATTCCACTGGCATCTAAATACTATAGGTGCCTGAATTCAGCAAAACAATCTGACACAGTCCAACAGTCCACAATAGTAGTGGGTTTTTCGCAGAAGTTGTTGACTTGAGCCTTTCACAGCTCAGCATATTAATATGATTTTACTTTATATGCCTCATTTTTATACTTTTCTGCTGGATGGTTAAAACAAAGATAAATCAAGACCTATATAACAAGAAATGTAACTTTTGTATCTGTCAAGGTCAGTCAAATCCCCTCAGGATTTACCCTGAAACCCTGTACAGCAGTTTGTAGATCCTTTGTGAGTGCCATTGCTTGACCAATCTGCTGTCTGTGAAAGCCCAAGAGAATGTTTTCTTTCCACGTGGCTCTCCTTAGGCACACTCTACATCATCGATCATGTAGCATTTTATTTTTATTTTTAAAAAAATACAAAATAGTGATAGGCAAAAACAACATTAGAAATAATATAACATTTCACTAAACAAAGTAATAGGAATTCAACAATGGTTGCTGTATTGCATGATACTGTCTTCAGATTAGTTGTTTAGGATACCAGATATAAATGTACAAGATGGTTTAAAGAAAAAAAATAACAAAGATGTTGTAAGAAATTCAAAAGAAAAAAATAATAAGAATACAAAGAAAAAAATTAAGCTTTAACTGTTCCTTTCAAAAGACCTGGAGTAGTTGTAAGGACTTGGAAGAGAAACAAAGTTCCAAAGTAGCAGATTCTGTGGCCCAGGAGCAACAAAAACAGAAATTGTCCATGAGAACTCATGTCAAGATGGGTTGTTGTGCTGGATTTCACATAGACTTTAAATAGTTCAAGATTTCCACCTAGAAGTTCAGGATTGGGCTTGGAGGTATGGAGTCCTTTATTAATAAGCTGGGGCCTACAAAAAACATGATACAATAAAAGCAAAAACAAAAACAAAAAACCCAACTCCCCAGATCACAACAAAATAAAACCAGAGCCTTTAGCTTCTAAATTCTCAGCCCCAGGGCAAGGGTATTTGAAGTAGTTGAGCCTTAGATCTGAGCCAGCAGGAAGGATCCTGCAGCCTCTGGGTACTGATAGGCTGGTCGACTAGAAGGGTCAAAAGGCTAACAAATAGTATGATGAAGTTCAGTAGAAGTAGCTGAAAGGATGAGGGAGAGGGAACAAGGTTTAAGGACAGGCAGGAACATTTGAGAGATCCAACACAAAGTGGTTCCCTATTTCTTATAAAGACAATGGAAACAAACCTATAAAGTTGCCGCTACCTTTCTATAATACTTGACATGACTACAGCGGGTCTCATATTTTGGAATTGCAGAATGTTCATTTAGCAACACACACCATCACTGCTGTGAATGAATGAGTTGATATAGGTGCCTTACTGGTACAGAAAGGTATTAACCTGCTTTGATTTCCAAGGGATGTGAAAAAATTAATTTCACATCTCATCCTTTCTCTCTAAGCCTTCATTTACTCAGTTGCACCTGAGAGTGAAGTTTGTATTTCCATCTAAGTGTCAATGGTAGAGGCCACATAAGGTACTGCTTCTTTATCAATAAATAAGCAAGCCAAGGATTATGGGGAACATGACTAGCTCCATTACAGCAGAAACCTGGATCTTCTTGTCATTTGAACCATGAAATTGATGAATAACATCCCAGGAATAATGAATATTCAGCTTGGCAGATAGTTCTCTAAAAATTATCTAATATTTTGGCATATTGCTGTTTGTCTAATTATTCCTATGCCAGATGCTTACACAAAATCTGTTGCCCATTGCCAAATGGCCTAGCTGTACATTTTCTCATTAGGTAGGATTGATATTCTGTGCAGAGAATGTATCAAGTATAATTAAGGACAAAGAGATTCTTATTTGCATTCTGCACCTACAATGCTTGTTGCCTCTCCACATCTCCTCTTACCTGTAGTTCAAGGCCATGTATAGCCCAGGCTTCATAATTTATGACTCCAGGATGCTGCTGAGCTGCTGAATGCAGCATTACAGCTTGCATTTTGATCAGAACAAGAGGGAAAGGTGTTTCAAAGAAGAGTTGCAATTATAATATGCACCATTTCTGTCATTTTTGAAACATGTTGTATCTTCTGATTGCAGATATTTTCATATCCTAATACAGGACCTGTCAGGCCCCAGTGCAAATTATATAAGGGCAAGGTATCTGCAGTGGCTCTCTTGTCAAGACAGAGAATTTGGAGCATTACCTCTAACCCACTCATGCACCATCATTTTTACAAAGAATTCAAAAATCTTGAGTCTGACAATTCAAGTTAGCAAGTGCTTACATCTCTAGAGTTTAATCCATTTTTCAATCTTACTGAAATAAAGGAATGCCATAGCAATAAAGAAAAAAAGAAGCCTGAATATCTGGCTACGTGTAGTGTTTCAAATGAATATGTGTTATCATTCAAAAAGGCGAGTGGATGAACTCATGATTGACACCTACAGCATTCAACACTTACAATTCCCTCTTCAGGGATATTCAGAATCGATTGAAAAAGAATACAGTGTTTAGGAACTACTCAGGGGTACTTTAATAAAATGCTTTAAATAATGATTGTCCAAAGCTTGCTAGACACTTTGTAAATGTCAGAAACACATTAAATATGTTAAATGGGCATGTTCAATATCTAGAAAATAACACAAGTGATTTACAATCACTTTCACACAAGCCCAGGAAACTCTTCCTGATGGAAGACAGATACAGTCTCTTCGACTGGGGCATACCAACCCCAAGTTTCCACATTGGCACGGCCTTTAAATTCACATGCCTTTTCAACACACAGAGTGGCACATTTTGGAGGGTTGTGTGAGAGCAGGACATATGCTGTGGGGCTCCACAAAAGCCTCATACCCAGCGTGTCTTCAGTGACTGAGTAAGTATATTAGCCAGCTTTGCTGTTATTGTGACCAAATACCTGACAGCCACAGCTTAAAGGAGGAGAGGTTGAATTTGGCTCACATTTTTTGGGGGATTCATTCCATGGTCAATTGGATCCATGGAAGAAACAAGGTCCTGGTGGAGGAGAGCTGCTCAACCCCTGGCAGCAGGAAACACAAAGCAAAGATGGAGCCAAAGACAAGAACATACACTTACAGGGCATGTCCCAATGTCCCATCTGCATTCAGGCTCTACCTCTCAATGGAATACAGTATTTAGCTACTGAGCCCATCAAAGGGTTAAGTCACTGATGACTGTGCTGCCCCCCTGACACAATCATCTTCTACCTGAGAGACTTGGGGAGACTTTGCAGACCCCAGTCATGACAGTAAGAACAATAGTAGACTCATCTTGTCAAAGGGAGAATTGAAGAGGAGGTGCCTCAACCCCTTAAAGGTAATTTCTCATTCCTGAAAACCACTTTGCATCCTTCAGCTCCTCTTGGGCCCCATTTTGTCCATCTCCACCTTATCATCCCAGGTACATTTGAGGCCCTTGGACCCTTTGTTTCCTTCCAGCCCAGCAGCCCATCATGTGTTCTTCTACTCTTTCTTGAGTGACCATTTAAACTGCTCCCTCAAATGTCATCTGCACTCTTTCTCCAGTATCCTTCTACTACATGTCCATATATAATCAGGAGAACTATGATACACAAATTGCACTAACCTCACCTTTCATGATAAAATATATAGTCTTCAACCTCAGTTGGGCTTCCAGAACTGTCTATAGTAATCCATTCCTTTGTGTCATCTTACTTTAAGATGGTCACTATCTGTTCCAAAACTCCTTTCTCCTCAAGCCCACACAACCTTTGCTCTTAGCCAATGGCTATATACCCTATTTTAAGGAAAGAGTCTGATCTGTCAGCATAGCCCTTGTCCTTTCCATCTATCTTTATGTCTTCACACATGTGCACATCCTCTCTGCATCTTATGTACTCAGTACATGCTTGCTGATGGTACAGTTAAGGAAAGAAAATAACAGGAATATAAGTTTGGAGATAAAGGGTACAGTGACCTTCATTTTCTTTGTGATGTTTGGGTCGTTCCAGTGCCATCTCTTCTTCCCTGTTTGATATATCATTCAGTCAGCCATTTCTTTCTCCTGTATTATACTGACAACTTGCCTGTGGTTTTATGAATATGTTCTCTTCTTTACTCTTTAGGTATCTATTTTTCTTCTTCCCTCATAATCAACCTTTCAGATATAATCATTTAGCAAGCACTTATAGAGGCCTTATGACTATAAACACAGTGGTACAGAGAATTATATAGCTTACAGTATTCCTGCATTTTTCAGGGAATGCATGAGTAGGGTGACCAGACATAATTTTTTATTTACATGTGGAAAAATCCCCCTCTTTAGTTTGGATATTGGTGTAATAGACATTATCTGGGTTACCCTACTTGTTCCCCACTGCATTCTGAAAAGGCATCTTAATAGCAATGGATTTAAGGTCCTAGATTCTACATCTGGACTCCCTGATTTAAAAAGTTCGGCTCCATTACTTATTTGTGTTTCCTTAGAAAAGTTGAAGTTGTGTAACTTCCCTATCTCTAGGTCTACTTTCTATAAATGATAATAACCAAGGAATTTACCTATCAGATTGTTTATTCTTTCAATCAAGGACATGTTTTATTTTTTAAAGAGAATAAAAGTAGTTTTAAAAAACATTAGAAACTATGCAGAATTTCACTCAACAAAACTTAATAGGAATTCTCCAGTGGTTGTTATATTGTATAACGTTGTCTTCAAATTAGCTGTTAAAATTACCAGATAAAGGCATGCAAAACTATTCTAAAAGGTAAAAAGGAGAGAGAAAAAATTTAAGCATTAACTGTTTCTTTCAATAGGTCAGTAGATATTAACAGTATGTACAATTATCCAAGTTATCCTGAGTATAGACATATGCATTTTCTTTCCCTTCCTTCTTTTTTCTTTTGTCTCTTTCCTCATCTCACATGTTCCTTCCCTTTCAACAGTTTCTTTCCCTTTTGCAGTATCTGTTGTACTTTTCAGATCCTGTTTACTCATTCAGGCTCTTACACCAGCAATACAATGCATGTTTGCACATAAAGGTCTGATTTATTTCATTTATGAGTATGGTCTCTAGTTGTATCCATTTACCTACAAAAGCCTCCAGTTCGACATCATTGGTCATTTGAGAAATACAAGTTAAAAATAACACTGAGATTCCCTCTCACCCCAGAAAGAATGCTTATTTTGAAGGAGTCAACTTATAACAAATGCTGGTGGGGCTCTACAGAAAAAGGAACCCTTCTTTTGGTGAGAGTGCAGACTGATACAACCACTATGGAAATCAGTGTGATTTCTCAAAAAGCTAGGATTAGAGTTTCCATTTGACCCAGCTATTCCCATTTTGTATACTTTTTTCCAGGAAAACATCACATGATGTATGTGCACCCATGTTTATAGCAGCAGAATTTGTCATAGCTAAATCTTGGAAACAACCCAAATGTATAACAACTGAGGAATGGATTAAAAAGATTTGGTATTTTTATGCAATGGAGTATTATTCAGCTGTAAAAAGGTAAACTTGAGGCATGTTGTTGTTTAAAGTGAGTTAGCATGTATAGAATATAGAACTCTTCTTGGCATGTGGTGTATGATTATTGTTATTATCTAGTGTTGTTCTTATGACTGCATTGAAGCTCACCAAACTCAACAATGAATTTCAAATTTCCTGAATGAATAGATCCCTCTTCTTGTAGTCCTTTTTGAATTTAACACTTCTTAGAAATCTACTTCTTTGGTTTCTATATTCCCTCATCCTTGGATTCTGTTCACTCTTTCCTGGTGGTTTAAGTTCTAGGTCCACTTTGTGAGCTCTCCTCACATGCCCTGAGCCCTCAGGATCTGCTCTTCTGCATTCTTGCACTTCAGACTCTATAAAGTAGAATTTAACCTCAAGGCCTTACCTACTAACCATGGAGCCTGAGTTGTTTAATTTATCCATTCAACTAAGACATCTCTGCTGATTTCTGACTACTGATTCGACTTTTCAACACTGCTGCTCTGCATCCCAATGCTACCCCCCCACTCAACATGTTGAAAAGTGATTCTAGTTTTTTCATTGTAAATTCATCTTTTCTTATTTCCTTAAAGTACTAACTAGATGCCGGGGAAATCACTCTTTTCTTCCTTTATCATTGAAGCTCATGAATAATGAGTTATCATAGGATCCTGTACACTGAGAGCTTACCCATGATCATATGCTTATTGGATTTTTTGAATCTACCTCTCCTTTGCATCCCATGACTGCAGTTTTAGCTCCTACTTTTATGATTCCTTGTCTGGATCATGCCATTCCCCATTTTCCATCTCAGGTTTTGTCCTGGAAAACTCATCTTCCATGAGTCTGTTGGCATGCACTGTGTCTGGCACGAGGGCCTGGAAACTCAATGACCAAGTTCCAAGCAAGCCTTGTGGGTGAGTGAAGTCATTTAGCATAAAAAGGAAATACTGTCACTTCCGCTTTTCTGGAAGCACATGTACTTTCTTGGAGACACAAAGTGTTCTTTGGCCTTTCTCTTTTCCATTTTGGGCCTAGACATAAGCACCGAGAAATATTTTCCTTACTACAAGAAAAATGTGATACAAGCTTGATAATAAAAGGCTATGTGTCTTGTGCTGCTCAGTGTTGGGAAGTAACTAGAAAGTGGTAGGATTATGGCCACTATAGAGCGGTGTCCAGTCCAAATGGGGTGTTAGGCCTCAGACACAGTCAGTAGAGGCTACGTGTGATGTGGACTTCTGGGTGTTGGATTTTTTTCAGGGTTTTTTGTGTATGGTGTATTTTTATTGCTTGTTAAATATAGGAATACCATTAACATTCAATATATAAACCCAACACTACATGGGTAAGCTAGATGTTTTTCTTTTAAGTCATCAATTTATAATTTCTTTCTAAAACATAAATGTGGTCATGTAAGTTATATTTTCAAAGACATTACAGTCTCTCTTTCCCTATACAACATTGCTCAATATTCTGAACCCAATGGCTAAGACTTCCTGTGCTCTGACCTTTACGTCTTTCCTTTTATCTCTTAAGTCTAGAGAAATTACCCAATTCTCCAATAATTCATGCTCTGGAAATGATGAGAGAAGTCTCACTTCGTACATAAGCCAACATTTTACCTTTCAGCTATTTATTATAGCATTCTTCTAATGGCACTGTTATGCTTTGCATCTAAAATGTCCTTAAGTTTTATGGGTTCAGAATTGGGGCTTTTGAAGGCGATTGGATCATGGGGTTTCTGTAGTCATCAGTGGATGGATCCATTGTTTAATTCATAGCTAGGCATACCATAAGACGATAGGACCTTATTGGAAGAACTGTGTAAGTGGGGTGCAGGCCTGCAGAGGGTATATCTTTCTCTGTAGATCTTCCTTTTGCTATCTGCTTCCTGGTTGGTATGAGTTGCATATTTTCCTTCACATGTTCTTTCACCTTGTTTCTGCCTTGGAGTGGGTCACTGGAAACTGAGTCAAATAAATCTCTCCTCTTTTTAGTTATGGGTATTTGGTGTTTTATCCAAATGGTGAGACAGGGAGCAAGGATAAGTCTTCCTTTGCCCAGCTTCTGTCCCACCTTGCTACATCTTTGAGCTTTGATGTACTCCTCCTGCAGAATTCCTTGTATCGGTCTTCCCTATGGCTCATCTTTTTCTGTATTTCCTTCCCTATCTTGTGGACACGGGGCTGTCTTTGCTACAATAATCACTAAGTCCTTGAAGGTAAACATCTGCCACATTGATACCTTAGTACTGAGCCCATCCTAGTAGTGTCACAGAGTAAGTGGCCAAGAAAGTTGTTGTTGTCACTATTTGAATGACACCAGTGAAAGCCAAGTATGTTAACAAGTAACTCAGCTTCTTATATGACTGAGTGGCTGCTTTTCAACTAATTATCAAAGGCTCTTAGATTGAATAAAAGCTCACACAACTATTCCAATGTAGTTATTTTTTCTTTATATCAGGTCTATAAAGAGGTTTATTCCAATTTTACAGCAGAAAATAAAAACTCAAGAGGTGTTATTGAGGTTATACAATTACTGAAAACTTACTGCCTTTCATCTCCACTTTTCCTTTCACAATATTAGAGCCACTTGCAATGCAGTTCACAATTTCAGAAGGTAGAATCCAGCAGGTCTGTGACTTTAAATCAGGAAAAGTTGCATCTTTCATTAATCTTTAAGTAAAATTTAGCATCTCTTTCAAATTGTATGAGAATGCAACAAGGCACATTAGAGTGCACAATAGCTATGACTGTCAAAATAGAAATCATAATGTTTCTCATATAATGATAGTTATTGTACATTTATTGAAATATTGTTTATGTTCTTCATTATTTTAAATCTACAGCTGCTATTAGACTTATGATGGATCTTGTTATTTACTGTATTAATAAAGGACTGTACACACATATTATTGTCTCATAAATTTATATATATATATAATATTTTGAAGACTGAATTTAAATATAATTGATTTTCTTCATTCCTTATGTGTTGTGTTTCAAAAATATTATTCTGAGATGGGGTTTACGTGCTTTACAATAATACTGCGAAATGCTCCATGGAGGAAACAGCTTAAGAAGCCCCAAGACTTCCTTCTCCTTTGGTCACTTCTCCAGAAATGCACCCCAGGGATGGTGATGTCTGCTGAGCACCCACAATTCTCTCTGGTAGAGATGTTCACACAGCCTCTGCAGTCACATCTCAGCTCCACTCCTTAGTAACCCTGAGTGTATGCCTTGGGCAAATCATATACATGCCTGTCTTGCCTCATCTGTACCTATCCTATAGATTCTTGCAAGAATAAGCCAGTTAATATATTTAAAATGATTAGATCCATACCCAGCAAGTTGTCTTACATAGGTTGATTCTTTTGGTTACTCTTTATAGAATTCTTTTTATTTCCAAGGCAGGACATAGCTTCTGAATTCTCCTCAATTCTGCATTGCAATTGCTCCTAACAATTGACAGAGTTGACTTGGGCAATAAAAATGATTTGCCAGTCTTTTTGGTAAAAGGGCTTGGGCATGCTTCTCTATGATTCTGAGTTATAGCTCTCTCTGGAAATGTAGATGACATTTAAAAATTTTTTCCCACCATCTTATACATATATCTAGGTATCATCTCTATCTTTGGGATGAAATTTTGGCTTGTTCATGATCAGATCAGAAATCAGAGAATCAGAGGTAACGATTAAAGGAGCTGGGAACAAGGGTATTTTCTGTAATCAAAAGGCCCCGTGAAGGAAGCAGTGGGTCCAGGGGAAGTGAGACAGCAGGGAGAGTCTAGTAAGCAAATCTAGTCTGTATTGGGAAGGAAATTTGTAGGGAGTAGTGTAGCCTGGCCCCTAGTTTGGTTAGTTTGTGGTTCAGTGGTGGCTTTGGCAATCACTGGTGGGGTGAACTCCAGTTGGTCCTTTTAGCTCTCTAAATCCCAACTTTCTTCCTTACAGAATAATGCTCCCACTGATCTTACAAGGCTGCCAGGATATGTGCTGGGGATGGTAAAAATAAACACCTATAACAGTACATGGTACATTTATTGGTTAACAAATGCTAATTCAATTTCCTTTACATACTTTTTTTTTTTTTTTAAGTATGGATCATCTTTCCAACATCACACAAATCATTTTAACAATTTTTGTTCAAATAGTGAGAGCAAACGATCCAACTCTACCAAGGAGAATCTGATCCCTTAAGTTTTACTGTCACACAAACATAGAAACCTAATGGACAGATTAATTGACGCCCCTAAGGTACGGCATGGTGATAAAGCCAAGAAGTCGGCAGAATGACATCAACCTCAGCCTTCTGCTGAGTCCACTCCACTAAAGAAGACCTCATTAGGCAGCAATTGTCTTCAGATTAGAAGGCTGGGTGCAACAGACACTTTGTTTCACTCAGCTGCAGATGCAGATGAGCGAGCGGCTCTAATTAACCGGACGTGGCAGTGAACCATTCATTACAGTGACAGAGCCCCTGTGTCATCTCAGAAAGCGAAGCTAACTACTATATCTTTTCTGGAAGTGATAGGTCTGAGATGAAAGCTGACTTTGTGATTCTTTTTGGACATACGTCTTCCATCTATCTAGTAGAAATTGGGTACTGAAGTGTGTAATTCAATTCCGTTTAATTTTCAGTCTTTAATGACAGGCATATATAAATGATTTGTCCTTATAATTGAATGTGTGGCTGGTGAGCTTGTAGTTAATCCCTAAATCAGGGTAGCGACAAGAATTTATGTGAGGTTCAGATGGAGGGGAAGGGCCACGGCTTCTTGCTGACTGTATCTTCTGCACTCAATTCCCTATTCTTTAGCCAAGGATCAGCTAACTTCTGTATGGGAACAGATATTGTACAGTTTTGTCTTTTGTGGGTCATCCACTCCCTTTTGTGACTATTCATTCCTGCTGCTGTAGTGTAGAGGAAGCCATGGAAAATGCACAGATAAATGAGTGTGATGTATTCAAATAAACTTTAAAGAAAGAACAAGTGAGTTGGACTGAGTATGCAGGCCACAGTTCCTACTTTAGGCTAGTGTTTCGGAGTGTGGTCTCAAGAATGGTATCAATAGCATTGGGAAACTGATGTAGAAATGCAATATTTTGGTCCTAGCCCCTACAACTATGGAATCAGAGACCTTAGCAGAACCCGCCCCCCTCTCTGTTTTTCTCTCTTTGTCTCTGTCTGACTGTCTGTCTCTCTCACTAAGGATTGAACACAGGATCTTTGGTCTGAGTTGCATCCACAACTTTTCCTTTAAACATTTTTAAGCAGTTGTGAGTCAGGCTCTTAAGACGCTCGCTAGGTGTTTCTGATATATGTAAATTAATGTTAAGAACCACTGATCCAGGCCAAGGAGCCCTATGGTTCATCTAATCAGGAGAATTAGCTGTTACCCAGTTTATAGCTACAACTCATTTCACTCTCATGTTAGTTTCAATGTCTGCAATTGAATCCGTATTTATACATTTGTTCAATATAAATTATCCATGAAAAATATCTAACAAAAATTAGTTTGTTCATACTTTATTGCATAGATCATTTGTTCATTTGTTGAATGATTAAAATAATAATCTTGTAAAGCAGATAATCCCTCAGTGCCAATTTCTTACAAAGGAACATATACTACCATTACACAAATCTGGATCAAACTGTGAACAATCAGAAGGCTTTCTTCTAACTGAATAGGAACTGTTGATGACACTTTCTCTAAATGCAAAACTAAAATGGTAGAAGTGGAAACTGTATCATAAATAATCTGCTAAGCAGAAGTCATAGTAAATCAGCTCATTTTGCAGTGAAAATAATAAAATACTGAAAATTCAAACCTTCTAAAATATGAAGCTCCTTACAGATGTAAATATCAGAATTTCCAAGTTTAGTTTAATCAACTCTGGGTTATGGCAAGCATTGAACACAGATAATGCTAAGATAACTTTTCACACTCCTTTTAAATTGCTGAACCATTACTGACAAGTTAGATAAATTTATCATGTAAGAAAACAACTCTGTGAGGTAGGTGCTGTTGTTGGTAGTTTATACATAAGAAAATGTGACATCCAGAGTAGGTACAGTAACTTGAAATTCTAAAGTTTAGAACTGGTAAAAGCAGAAGAGGCAGCAGCAAAAGCACACATATTTCTGAAAAAATTTTAGGGAAATTTTAGTATGACCGTCTGTGCTGAAGGTGTGGCCTCTCTTCCACGGTGGAGCATCCTTATGGAAATCACAGCCAAGGGCCCATTTCCTACCCTCCTTTACGTTACGTGGGGCCAGGTGACTGTTTGTGGCAAAAGTACAAGAATGGAAATAACACACATTGCACTGGATGACAGAGCAAGTAAAGCACACGGGAGAATTTTCTCTAGGTGCAACACTGGATGTGATCATTAACAAATAGAAATTAGGGTGGAAAATATTAGACCAATAATCCCGTGAGTGAGCAAGGTAACTATGTTGTCAAGATAACAAATTCAGATTAAAAAATATTTCACTGTGCATCCCTAAATTTGCATTTATATTTGCAAGGCAAAGTATAAAATGAAACAACTGAGACTTCTCAAAAAATATCACCACTTAGAGGAGAGCCCTCTGCAATCTGGTGCACCTGAATTGGTTTGCTTATGAATGGGAAGTGAGTTCATATTGAATTTTATTTCAGGTTTTAGGGAAGCTTACCTGTGAGGTATTTAATTTATTCTTTTCTAAGCTTCTATTTCTGATTTCAGTCAAACTAGTGGGGTGCTGGTGCCTGTGCTAGGTCACTTTAGGTACACAGTCTCTAGAATTACTTTCCATCAACTGTAAGTGGCCATCAGCCCACAGAGAGAAATGTTGGCACACGTTCCACGAATCTCATGAATCAGCAGTACAAATCCCTCCTCCTTCCTCCCCTTCAGCCTCCCCTGTCTCTTTCTCTGGGCACTGTGTACAGCTCTGGGGTGTTGGGCTGTGATGAGAGTATTACTAGTTTACACACTACCCTCCCTATCTAAACCTAAAGGTAGTTCTCTAGCACTGTACCAGGTATGGCTGTTGTAGCAGAATAGATACTTTCCTAAACTGTCTGAAGAATTCTGGGAACATTTTTACCCTCAAAACCAATCTTGTTAACCTCTCTGAATTGCCCGTTAGAAAGCTTAATGTCAAATTAGTGGTATTCTGCAGGCATTTCTACAGCTCGCGAGGGTCTCCCTTAGCATGCAAGCTCCCTTCAGGGCTTCTCTAAGCCGTGATTCCCATTTCCCTCCCTCTTGCCCTCATTCATGTCTGTGGATATTTTATCCTGGACTTACTATGTGGGATGCAGCCATATAAGTTACTGTTACTCTTTCTGGAACAATTATAAGTGAAAAGTGAGATGACTTTCAGCACCACATAGAGTTTCCTAATGGAGGAGGCAGAATCTGGACAGCAGATGTGGAGTTGCTGTCTGTCAAGGAGAACTCAGGCGTCACTAAGAGAAGCACCTGGCTCCCCAAATGCCTGGGGTTATTAATGCTCAATGGCTGCCGTTCTTTTCTGAAGCTCTGTGATGATTGAATCTGAGCTCTTCACAGAGACATCTGTTAGTTCCACATGTAAGTTAAATTCAAATTAAAACCCCAGTGTTGGAATGGAATCTGAGTTATCCTTTAATTTACTGTATTTTGAACATTAACACCTGGTTTGTTCATCTGCTTTGGGACTGTTATTAGATGATCAATTAATGAATGCTTGCTCAAATTTAAGCATTAACCTAGAGGCAATCCTCAGTGCTCAACCACTCCTTCTTAACTGGTCACTTGAAGTCCCGGTTTCATTATTACTTAAGTTAGAAAGCTGTCTCCTCCCATTCTTTTCCTTTTATAGTTTAATACTCTCTGTTCTGCTCTCAGCACCCAGCATATATCTCCACCACAGCCATATCCCACAGTTGTGAAGTCATTCATGCATCTCTCATCTGCCCTTGACCTCACATTCCTAAAGCAGGGATCATGTTCAATCTCATACTCAGCATGAAAGAGGACAAGAGTGGGTTCTGTAGGCACACACCTGTAATCCCAGAACTCTGGGAGGCCAAGACAGGCAAACTGTAAGTTAGTTTAGTGGGACTCTGTCTCAAAGAAAAAAAAGAATGGACATCTGCAGAAGGAATGTTCTGACTTGGGCATGTCTCAAATCTTCTGTGTATCATTTTTGGTTTAGACAGGAGGTGGTATTAGACATGTTTCTCTTGAATCTTTCAAATCCTGTAAGACAAATTCCTCAAAAATGACAACTTCTGGACAAATGATGTGAACTTTAAATGTGTATCAGAATTCTATAAGCTAGTTATCAGACTGGGGAAGGCATCTGTAGCATTTCTCCATCTGATAATTACTGAC
>NW_004524606.1:6319652-6320352 GCF_000260255.1 Octodon degus | reverse complement strand
ATAGTAGTCTGGGTTGGAATTTGTTTTCATAGAGGACTTGAAGTACTCTGCTCCATGCTCTTCTTGCCTTCATGGTTTGTGAAGAGAAGTCGGCTGTAATTCTGATGGGCTTTCCTTTTAATGTGATCTGCTTCTTTTCTGTAGACGCTTTCAGTATGATATTCTTATGTTGGATTTCTGGGATCTTGACTATTATAAGTCTCAGTGTGTTTTTAATTCAGTTGAAGTTATTTGGAGTTCTGTATGCTTCGGTTACATGAGTATCAGATTTTTTCCTCATATTTGGGAAGTTTTCTGCTATTACTTCTGCCCATATTCTTTTTATATCATTTGTATTGACTCCTTCATTCTCATTGATGCCTATTAGTCTCAGATTGTTCATCTTTACATCGTCTTGCAGGTGATGAACTATTTTTTCCTGCATCCTCGTTGTTTTTAAGAGATCCTTTCTTATCTTTTCACTAGCTCCACCAGCATCTTCAAGATCTGAAACTCTATCTTCACTTTCGCTCAAACAGTTTTCTCAGGCTTGTAATAGAGATTTTAAGGTCCTCTACATCTCTTTGACTCTGCTTCATGCGATCTATTTCTGTTCTGTTTTGCTCATTCAAGGAATCCATCATTTTTTAAATTTCCTCTATTTTTTTTTATCAATGTCTTCTTTAGAAGCAGTTATTAATTCTTTTACTGCAGAGTTTTT
>NW_004524606.1:6312884-6319552 GCF_000260255.1 Octodon degus | reverse complement strand
ATCTTAGGCATAACATGGAACAGGTATTTTTCATCAAGTATTGATATGTTGAACTTTAAGTCCCTACAGAATATGATGAAAAAACATTTAAAAATTAGAATATATTTTAAAAATAGGCATAAAGAATTATATAATTCTTATAACATCATATCATAGTGATATAGGTGTGTCTATATTTATAGCATCACAATTTGTGATAGCCAAATCTTGGAAACAACCAAGATCCCCATCACCTGAGGAATGGATGAAAAAGAGGTGGTATTTTTATACAATGGAGTATTACTCAGTTATAAAGAATGATAAACTCGAAGGCTTTATATTGATTTGGATGCCGCTTGAAGATATACTCATAAGTGAAATAAACCAGAAACACATGTGAAAATATTATATAGTTTCCCTAGTATAAGAACTCAAAAGAAGAAATACAAATAGAAAGGTATAATACAAGTAAAAGGAAAGCAAGAACTCGACGATTAACTAATTAAGAGAGGGAAAGGAGAAGAGCTAGGAAACATGACAGTGACAAGACATACAGTTATATGTAGAAGATGAGCAAGGCAATGACCTTAGAATCTCCAGAAGATTTTTGAATCTAGCAGTTAATTGGAAAGATTCTCACCCTGACTAACTATATATACTGACACCTGTGAAGTAAGCAACTGCACTGAAGATGGCAATTTGTAATAGTAGGTTCATGCTTGGAGTGCCTGTCATTCTGGTCTTCTGAATATGTGTTGCTTGTCATGACATGACAGTTGCTGCCATGTTGTATCTCAGGTAGATGATTATTTAAAAAGGAAGGGGGTGGTGAATGAAGGCAGAAGACAGGAAAAGGAATGTTGTGGGACTGTCCTGCTTCAAGGTTGTATATGGTTAGATTTTTGGACTTACGTGTAATTGCTGACTTTTTAAAGTGCTGCTCTTCTCATTTGCTATTGGCCAGTGAATAAACTATGGTTCAGGGAGAGTGCCAAGTTGGAAAACACACTACTCATAAGGGCAGAGCTAGGGCAGAAATGCAGGGTTTGGGATGTTCCTGGCTAAAGGATTTGATATTGTGTAGGAAGTTCTCAGTGTCTGAATGAATGCACTCTTAACACCTTCTACAAATGTGACTTTCAGAGTGGAGAAGGCTGAACCCTGGTTCTTCCAACTGGCTATGGGGGATCTTGTGCAAGGCTTTCCCCCATCGTGGTGCAGTGCACTCATCAGTGAAATGGAAACATGGAGAAAAATCACTGTACTTTTCTTATGAATTGTTATGTAAAAATTAAATATCATAATACCAGTGACATTTTCTGTGGGTGTCCAACACTTAGTCAGGGTCAACACCTCTTCTTAGTTCCTGTAGTGGTTATGATTTTCCTACCAGAGGTGCTGAGGACTGCAAGGAATTTCTACTGTGCATGTTTGGTTTTCTTATAACATTTCCCAAATGAATGTGCTTATAGATTTGAGGGAGAAGGACTTGATGGGATAAACACTGTTTTTCATATGCTCTTCCTCTGCACATCTGTTTAAATTTCACACACCATTCTAGTCATCTGGAAGGCTGCTAGAGAGTAATCTTTGCTGTTGGTTTCCCTGACTAATACATTCTCGGACTTACATTCCTTCCTCCTTAAGCCACTGTTGAGAGAGTTCATGCTTGCTCACTGGAGTGCATTGGTGAGAAGAGGTACCCAGAATAAAGCAAAATTAATGCGTGGGTGCCAAAGTAGACAGCAGATGATAACTTCTAGGGATGTGCAGCTCATTTAAAATTTAAAGGAATACAACCTCCTTTTGGATAAGTGACTAGTAACTGTCCAATCACATTACTACCCTAAATAATATTGGTTGATATTCAGATTTTATCTTAGTGCAATATTTAAAATACCTAAAGCTCTACACATTTTTTAGACTTACTCTCCATTTCATAAGTGAAACAAATGAATTGAGAAATGTGAGAGTGTCCCCCCAATGTTCGGCATTGGTTTGAGACCTCAAGCCAGTGTATTCAGAGCATGAGATTTGCTTTGTATGGCTACTTAACACACTTAGGAGCCCAGGTTCCTTCTCTGATCTTCTGGGTGTCGTCTATGCAAGTGGGTCTGAAGAGTCTGAGGACATTGGTGGGTGGACTCCAGTCGAAGAATCAATGTGCAGTATGCTAACTACCATTAGTGGAGGATCTTAACTGGCAAGTGATCAAAAGGACAAAAGCAGAGTGTGCTGAGCTTTCATGAATGGAACTCTTGGCTAGAGACCATAAGCATGATCTTATAGGTGAAGCTGCTTCTCTCAGGCTGTAGGAACAAGTAGTAGCCTTTGCTCCAGAAGGACGTGTTTCTTCTGTGCATATGCCTTGTTTCTTTTCCTCACCGAGCTCACAGAATTCTGGGATGGAGACAGGAAAATACCCCAACTTTTCCCATGTATATGTGTCTCTGAATTGAGATTAAGAACTTGAACACCAAATGTCTGGACTCTGGTTAGTGCATAATTAGTTTCATGTTTGGAGTGAGAATAGGCTGTCACAAATTGGTCAAGCAATGGCCTTGACTCATCCACATGGTTGACACTCACAAAGGATCTACAAACTGTGGTACAGGGCTTCAGGGTAAATCCTGACCTTGTCAGATAAAAGTTACATTTCTTGTTATATAGGTCTTGCTTTATCTTGGTCTTAACCATCCAGCAGAGAAGTATAAAAATGAAGTATAAAAAGTAAAGCCATATTAATATGCTGAGCTGTAAAAGGCACAAGTCAACAACTTCTGACATTGCCAGTCTTAGGGAAATCTCACTACTATTATGGACTACTGGACTATATTGGAATATCTTGCTGAATTCAGGCACCTAAAATATTTAAATAACAATGGAATAACCTTCTTTGACAAAAATAAACAAAAAACATGGACACAAATGAACCATTTTATATCTGTATATAGAAAATAGCTAGGATAGATATACAGCTACTTTCTCTTAATTCAATGAAAAGAAAGATTTGTACTAATAGTGTTTGGACAAGACATCATGTCTGCATCTTGTACTATGAATAACCACTACAAAGACAACAATATGCAATGTACTAATTATTGAAACTGTCCTACTAACCTGTTTTGAAACTGTCTCATTGCTATTTGTTTCTCAATAAAATTAATTTAAAAAAAGAGAGGAAGCTCTCAGAAATTCAAGAAACTTGAGAAGATGGGGAAATATATCATTAATTTTTTTTCAAAATATTCATATGTATAAATTTCTACACAGCTCCCAGAAAGGAATAAATACCTCACTGCTTCATAAGAGGAAGTTACTGCAAATGTCTATGCAGAACTATGCCAATATCAACAACATCTTCAAATACTGTTGTAGAAAAACAAACCTATAGATTTTCCTAGAATTGTGAAATAGTTTACAAGCCATGTTCAATATTCATCTGGGCAGCACATTAATAACCCAGCATTCTGAAACCTTGTTTATCTAGGCTGGGGCCCAGCTTCAATGGACAAGGAGCTGACTTGTGAGATTTAGGACAACATTTTTCCCACTTCCTGGAAAAAATGAAATTGATTAAAAGTGATGTCATATCAGAGAAGACCAGGCCTGGGAAAACACCTGAGGTCTGTGGAGATAAATGAGAATGAATGACTCTGGGCAAGTGCTTCACTGGTGAACTTGGGATTGTGTGTAACCTATTTTTGCCAGCTAGATAATGGACTAGGTTTTGGGATGCTGTGTTCCATGAGCAGTCCACTCCTTCACATACATACTGGCCCACCCCCTGCATGCCATGACAGGTATTTTGTGCCTCCCAATTTGCTTTATAGCCCAAATGATTCCATAAGTGGATTTAGCAATAAGATTTGAGATATTTAGATCCCTGTACATGCACTAATTACAATTTCACACATAGTTTTCCCATAGAAATGAGATCAGAACTCTGGGATTTCCTAGATGATATTTAGGTTTGTGAACACGAGACTGCTGAGAAAATTTGAGGAATTACATATCTAAGAGCTGTTGCTATAAAACCATCACGACAAACATTATAATGGATATGGTTTGTATTATGTTTCCAAAGTACTCAGTTTTATTACAAAATTTCCTAGCTTTCATCTTCCCTTCTGGTGAGCTGAGCACTAAACAGTGGTGAACTAATAGAGTTTATAAGCTGTCATTGAGTACAACTGAGATGCTATGGTTCCAGTGTAACTTATCCCTCCTTCCTCCTTAAGACTGGGTATTGCTAAATTTTTCATCTCTGCCTTTTTGATTGATGAAATTTCTGTTTCATTTACATTTCTTTATTTGCATGATGTTGAATATTTTTCCATGCTTACCAGCTATTGTCCTTTTAGTGAGCTATTTAAGATACTGTCTTATGCTAAAACATCTGCTCAATCATTCTATTATAATATAATGTGATATCATTTTGATATATGAATTTTCACTTATATGTATCTATAGGCCTGTATATGTGTAGGCATTTTCTGTGAAGGTAGGAAGGAATCTGATAACAGTGGTTCCCTCAGGCAATTAAGATATGAGAAGATTGGAAGGCAAGACACGGATAATTATTTTGTTTTTATCCTATGTTTTTCTAAGTTTTGTATGCATATCTTTATTGAAAGTTTTTACTGATAATAATTGCGTATGTTTATGGGGTATGATGTAATGTTTCAATGTACATTTATAGAATTTATGCATACATTTCTATTAATATCAGATACTAAAGAGTACATTTAAAAATTAATTTGCTAATTTACTTGAGAGAATTCTGAATTTACTATGTGAACTAGATGGTATATACTTGCGCCATCTTTAGGAATGGGGGAGGTAGCTTCCATAAGCAAGAGCTCCGGTTGACAACAAGAGGTAGGGCGGCGTGTGGGGTTCTGGGATTCCCCATCCGAAGGCATGAACATTCCTGCTCTCCAGTCTGCTAACCCAGGGAGCAGGGATGAGGGTGTTTTTTTTTTTTTTTTTTTTTTTTTTGTCGGTGGGCTTTCAGCTGGAAATTGCTGCTCTAGTGAAGGGGAGAGAAAAGGAGGAAGACACAGGGTTAGAGGAGAAAGAGCACGTGACCCCTGGATTCCTCCTGTTTTCATTATGAGAAGGAACAGGTCCAGAGCGAGACCTTCTACCATCCAGTCTCCGAAGCCTTTTCTGTTCCTGTACATTGTCCCTCCCATCCCTCTTCTGAGTGCAGCATGGATCCTTCACACACTTGGTCAGATTTAGGCACCAGGCCAGGGGCCAAACGCTGTTCCAAAAAAAAAAAATCTACATATAATAAAAAAATTTGCCTGAAAATACCACCCTTTTATTAATGCTGCTGTGAAAGACTCCCTCCTAATAAGAATAATCTTCTTTCAGAAATGCTAGACGTCCTTGCTCAGGAAGCCAGCTGAGCCAAGCATCCTATCTATTGAACAAGCTAGAGTCTGTTTAGAAAGAATAAGGCAACTTTTAAAGATGGGGGGAAGGGGCTGTGGCTGCTCCCGTGGCATGTGCCCTTGCCTGCCACAGCAATTCATTACCATGGTGCTCCTCTGTGGCAATGGCAAGTAATAAATGATGCAACTGAACTAGGTCACCTCCTGTATCCCCAAAACTGCTTAATAGATGTGAATAAAAATGGAGACACAAGCCTTTCCAAATTGTGTTTGTTCTGGAAGCTCTCTAGATGGTTCCCAAGCTGCAGTGGAGCCTGCCATGTCAGAGAGCTATTTTAAATCACATCACTACTGGGATCACTTGTGCATAGTTTGCGCAGCGTGTCTTAGGAAAAGCCCTGGGCAATGGGGATGAGAACTATCAGCTGAACTCAGAAGACTGAAAACCCTTCCTGAAAAAAAAATAAAACTCAAAGCAAACCACTCTATGTATTTTGTAGCTTCATACCCCAATGTAAAATATTCCAGAAATACTATAAGTTTTGTCAGTTGTTAGTTCTGCAGAACTTCTCAGAGCCTTTGATATGCTATCATATTTTGGAAGGCTAAAAAGAAACTATTGAAAGTAATAGTACTTGTATAAATCTCACATTGTCTGTGGAAAACTGTTGAAGTCCAAATTTCATTTGATTTTCAGAACTTTTTTTTTTCCCTGTGGCTGTCTCTAGGGAGTATGATGATCCACAAAAATCAATCATGTCTTTTCCAAAGGATCAATCCTGAGAAAGCTTTTACAGAGATTCTAATTCTGAAATCTTACATTGCTAAATTAAAAAAAAACTTAAATCTATCAAGTAAATTGTACTTTCTCAATTGTAATAAGAAAGTTGATATTTTCATTATATTAAAAGCTTTTGAGAACTGAAATTTTAATTTCCTTGAAGGACCTGTAAGCATGCACCTTCGTACTCCTCACTGTGATTGGTGATCCAGTGTAAAAGGCAAGAATACCAAGGAAAACTTGCTAGGGGGTCTGTCAGTGAAATGGTCATCACTGACCCAGAAAGAGAAAGAAAACCTGTAAATTAATTGTGCAGGGTGTTACTAATTAGACAGGGATAAAAGCCACAATGCATTGAAGATTTTTCCCATTAACCAAGAAAAGACATTTTCCTCACGTATCTTTCTAATTTAAAAATAGGTATAGGGCCGGGGAGATGGCTCAGTGGTATAAGCGCTTCTCTGGCAAGCGCAAGGGCCTGAGTTCAATCCCCGGTTCTGCAAAAA
>NW_004524606.1:6311765-6312784 GCF_000260255.1 Octodon degus | reverse complement strand
AAAGATATAAATTAAAGACAATAAATTTGAAAACTGCCTGAAAATGTCACTTTAAAACTGGAACTTTGCCCCATCCATCCTGCTGCCATGCCTTCAAAAATAAAACCCAACTATCCTAGAAAATTGCAAGTACTGTTTACAAAAATGCTTCTAATGTCTCTGTGCCAGTGATATCAGAAAGCTTCAAAAATGACATAGGAAGGGAAGAGGCAGGTAATGCTCAAAATACTGGAGGCTTCTCTAAGTATGTGGTCGGATTTCTTTCCCACTTTCCCAGATATTTTGTGTCTTACAAGAAAACCTTTGGAATTTAAAATATTTTTATGTCAGACTCACATTTTCTTGAGCTTGATCAACAGGCAGCCCTGGACTTCCATAACCTATACCAGCTGTCTCACCACCTTTCCTGTGATTTTGAGTCAGTCTTCAAATCTCTCTGTGCCTAAGTTTGCTGATAATAATGGAACTAATAGGAGTACATACCTTAAAGGGATGGGGTTAGAATCAAGCAAATGTATAGAAAATGTTTAAAATTGTGTTGAAGTAAATATTTGGAAGATTGGCATATAATAAGCCTTAAGAAAAAGGTAACCCTTATTATCATTAATAGTAATGTAATAGTTTTATAATAATAGCTAATAGTGATATGTTTTTCTTTCTTTCAATACAGGGTCTCACTACACAGCTCAGACTTGCAGTGATCCTCCTGTCTCAGCCTCCCCAGCACTGGGATTATAGATGTGTCTGGTTTTGGTGGCCAGCACTGTGTGCCAGAGGTTCCAGGTCTGGCATGGAGTGTGGTAGTGGGGATTGAACCCAGGTCCTTGCGCTTGCCAGGCAGGTGCTAAGACCACTGTGCTGTCTCCCCAGCCCAATGATATAATACTATTAATCACATTTTATTTATTTAAAAATTTTGTGATTAGTACTGTTTTTAATTTAAAGTCAATTTAAATCATAAAACATAACTTCACAGCAGCCTTTCAAATTTATTTTCATTGCTATGTAACATTTTCTTG
>NW_004524606.1:6293274-6305740 GCF_000260255.1 Octodon degus | reverse complement strand
TCTTTATGTTTCTGTATTTGATTCTTTAGTTCAGGTGCTATGAGTTTAGAGATTTCTTTTTTCATTTCAGACACTAATTCTGCTTTGAGTTCCTTTAAACCTTTCTGTAGTTGCTTACTTACTTCTTACGCTATTAATTCATGTATTTCAGCCAAGCTAGTGTCCACTGCATTTGTTCTGGTTGGGCATTGTTTTTCCTCCATATGTTTCTGCATTTGATTCTTAAGTTCAGTTGCTATAAATTCAGAGTTTTCTTTTTTTTTTTAATTCCAGAAATTAATTCTACTCTGAGTTCCTCTATATATTTCTGCTGTTGTTTATTTACTTCTGATGCTATTTGTTCATTTATTTCAGCTGAGCTAGTGTCCTCTGCACTTGTTATGGGTGAGCTTGAGACCTGAGATTGCATTTTGCTCCTTGTCTTTATCATTTAGTTTACCACTGACCTCTGGCCTTTGGCGTAGAGCTTTGGTGCAATCATGTTATCACTTAATGAAATTCAGGTATTGATATACCAAGTTCTAGTTCATGCAGTTGTGCCTGGCTTGGGTTAGGCTACTGTGCCGAGCTCCTTACTGTTGTTGTCCTTGGAGGTGGGCCTGCTGTATACCTCTGGTAAGATGATCTGTTCCTGGATTAGCTGTGTAGTTTTGACTCTAGTCTCTCACTGCGGGGACTTTAGCTGCAGGGTTTTACCTCAAGCCTGCATGCTTGGTCTGGGCTGGGTCTGGAGGGGTATGAGGAGTGGGGGTGAGAGAGTCCAGAAGCTCTCTCACACAGTCACCAGTGTTGTTTTTTGGTGGGTCTGTAGGACTCCCAAGAGCGCAGCAGCAGTTCTTACTCAGATGGCAGGCTGTGCTGGGTCTGGCCAGTCAGGGGAGGTCCGAATAACAAGGGCAAAGGCCTCTTATGCGGTGGGTCTGAGCTTGGAGTGGCAGGTGGGCACAGGACAGAGCAGAAGCTCTCCCCAACACTTGCAGGACCTGGGGCTGGTGGGATATAGAAGGTTCCAGGTGCTGCGGAAGTTCTCACTCAGAGGGCGGGCTGTGCTGGGTCTGGCGGGCTGCACTGGGTCTGGCCAGGCAGGCAAGGTCTGGAGAACACCGGGAAGAGCCTCTCACATGGCGTACCTGGTGTAGGACAGAGGTGAAGCTCTCCCCCATGCTCAGAGGGCCTGGTGTTGCTCGGATATGGGGGGCCCAAGGCGTGATGGAAGTTCTCACTCAGAGGGCGGGCTGCGCTGGGTCTGGTGGGCTGCGCTGGGTCTGGTTGGGTGGGGGGAGGTCTGGAAAATGCAGGGAAGGGCCTCTCTCACGCGGTGGACCTGGGCTTGAGACGGGGGCCTGGTGCAGGACAGAGCAGAAGCTCTCCCCTACACTCGCAGGGCCTGGGGTTGGTGGGATATGGAGGGCCCAAGGTGCAGCGGAAGTTCTCACTCAGAGGGTGGGCTGCGCTGGGTCTGGCAGACTGCACTGGGTCTGGCCGGGCAGGGGGAGGTCTGGAGAACAAGGGGAAGTGCCTCTCTCACGCAGCGGGCCTGGGCCTGGAGCAGGACAGAGCAGAAGCTCTACACTTGTGGGGCCTGGGGTTGGTCAGATATCTAAATTTTTAGTTGGTCTCATCACAGATACTATGTAAGGAGCTAAACATGCTCATAGAATAGTAGTAATTAGAGAGTAACAACATTGCTTTTAGAAGAGTGCTAGGTTCAGTTACAGGGTATAGTTATTTTTTATAGATAATTATAAATGACTGTCAAAATTTAACTGGGTAAATATATGTTTGTTGTTTTAAGTTATCAGGTAATAGAATGCCATTTTCTTTTAACATATTTAGTATAGGGTCTACAGGGTCTCACTACACGGATTGGACTTGTAGTGATTCTCCTGTTTTAAGCCTCCCAACCACTGAGATTACAGGCACATGTCACCAAGCCTAGTCTCAGTGAGCCCCTGGAGCAGGGCCAGCGTGGCGTGCCAAGGATTGAACTCCTGTCCCTGCATCTGTCTATGCAGGTGCTTTAGTCCAATGAGCTATCTGGCTGGCCCAGAATGTCCTTTTTAAAAAATTTTTAAATTTTTTTTTTATTTTTAGGGAAGAGTCTACAGAGTGTTCAGGGTCTCACTACTAGATTGGACATGTAGTGATCCGCCTGTTTATAGCCTCTTAAGAGCTGGGATTACAGGCATGTGCCACCATGCCCGGTCTCAATTGCCATCTCAGCATGCCGTGGGGTGGGGTCAGCATAGCAGGTTCAGGGGATCCAACCCCCGTCCCTGTGCCTGCTTGCAGGCGCTTTGATCTGCTGAACTATTTGGCAGGCCCCAGAATGTCATTTTAAAAATGAATGGTCAATAAAAACATTTCTCTAAATGTATATTATACTTTTGAATTTGTTGCTGAGATTTTTATCCCCTAACTTTTGATCCATCTTATATAATGTGGAGTGAGATTTTGAATATTAAAGAAATTCAATATATTTTTCTTTTAAAATGTTAGCTATTCTTCTGTTTTTGAAAATACTACAGAAGTCAACTCCGAGAATCTTGGAGGAAGCAAATAATATTGGAATATTTATCATTTGACATGCACAATATAGAATATGTTTAGGACAAATGGAATATATGCATGGATGCACTATCAGCTGCTTTCATATATGGAGGCTGATGTCTTTTTTGTAGGGAATTGACATAAGGAAATACAAGAAAGAGTGTAATTGTGCTCAACTAGAAAGGGCAGTTAAATAAATGATGCATGTTCTCACCGAAATCCTACACAACTATTAATAATAATTTTTAGAATATTTATTAAGTTAGGAAATATCCCTCACATATTGACACATGCCATCAATGAACTGTTATAGCATTTTAGTTTAATAAAATAGCTTCCATGTGAGTTTGTTCTTTTACTGTGGACTTCCTCTATCATGTCATCACACAACAGAGTACTAAGTTCTATGCAGCATCATCATGGGTGAATTTAATGTATGGCTACACTTTCACATTTTTAAAAATTCTGATCATGAACATCAATTGCTAAAGATAACTTGCTAGCACTAGTGATATCCAGCATAATTAGTTGGAAACAATTTCACAGAAAGATAATAGCTAAGATATCACTGTGCTGAATTAATATGAAGCCAAACAGCAAAACAATATCTGTCTGCAGAATTATCTATACTTATTAATGAGATAGTAAACTTAGTGAGCATTAGAGAAAGATATTGTGCAAAGCCCATTATATACATGATTTCCTTATTCCTCACAACAACCTTATTAGGCAGAAAGGATTATTATTCTCACTTTGCAGATGATGAAACTGACTTTAGGGAAGCAAATGTGCCTTTTGTCCAGACATTTTTTAATAAATACAGCTGAGAGTACATTGTGTTTGATCTTTCTATTTATGATTTTAATATCTATGTTGAAATTGTTAATTTGTCTTCATACTCTATATTTATTTTCACATAGTGATATAGGTAGAAAAATAATTTTAGTCATAGCAATATGTGGACGTGCTCATACATGACAACATATTGAACGACTTTGGAAGAATGTTCTGTTATCAGAAAAAGATTTGCATGAGACTGATAAATACTCTTTTTGCTTTTGTTTGAATGCGGACAGCATTTCCAAAACTAAATAAACCTCTTCTAAGATTGAAATAGGACTGTTATGTGTGGCCTAACTTCTATAAATTTAGGGCCAAATACCATTTTCCCTTTGCCAGCATTGACAATGTATTGCTGTCTGTGTCTTGAATTCAAAACCTGAAGGCAATCCTATTTCTAGATCATTAGAAATAAAAATGAACTGAAAACACATGGAGATTTATAGTCAATAGCCTCAGTGCTTTCTTTGGCAAAGGGCAGGAGAAGCCATCATGGTTTTATATTTCATAATGTTTGTTGGCCTCTACGACCAAGACTCCTCCTGCAAGAGAGTCAGATGGCTTTTTTAGTCCAGCTGCCTCCCCTCCATGTCTTAGTGATGCCTCCTGGTGTGACTGCACTGTAGAACATGCAATCATCTTCATGTAACTTTCTCAATCTCAACATCACTGACATTTGAGTGGGATAATTCTTTGGGGCATGGTAGATGAACTGACCTGAATGTTACACAAGGTTAAGTAGCACTTCCCAAATTTGATGAGTTTGACAAATGCTTAGTTTCTAATTATCTCCAGATGTCACCAAATAATACCTGGGAGAAAGTGCCCCAGTAGAGAAACATAGCTGATAATGTCCCAAACTTGGCTTTTCATTGCCCTTTAAAAATAGCTTGACCTTGCTATTCAGCAGAACGGACAGCTGTGCCTGCCGTATGAGTTCGTCCCTCTGGCTGTGGTTGACTGGGTAAAGGTTGACATGTTAAGCCAAGCTGAGCCAATGGCATTCCATCTTCTCAGAAAATATATTTATGACACAGTAACTGAATCAAATATATCTGGGCCCTAAAGTTACACAGCCATGCCAAGTGAGATCAGAATCACACCATGGAGATAAAAGCCTTATACCTGCCTCTAATTCATAAAGAACAAAGAAAAGTCTGTCCTGTGAACAGAGAATGAGATGACAGCTGCCTAAAGAAATTTAAACATCACATGAAGTTTGGCTGAATTTCCCATAGTTGGTTCACTGGGATTTCTCTATTTTCTTAAAATAATTGCTGCTTTATTTGCCCTAGTTTGAATATGCTTCTCTTTCTAAACATCTCAGGTCCTAATGAAAATACATAACACAAGCCAGTCCAGAAAATGTCCTTCCCTGAGTGTGTTCCCTTTTATATGTCTCAACGGAGAATGGAGACCTGCTTGGCCCAGAGGCCCAGAGTCTCGAAGTCTAAGTTATGCTCTGCAATCCTTGGCAAATGAGTCATTTCTTTGAGTTCTGATTTCCTCATTGAAAAATCTGAAGATCAAATCACACCCACGTATAAATTATTATACACACACACACACACACACACACACACACACACACACAGAATTTTAATTCCTTTCAACCCTGAGCTAGCTCACTTTTTGACATTGGGGCATAAAATTATCTTAAAGGTGGAGGCAAGACTTGGTAATAGTCTAGGTTCAAGAATCAGGTGATAATTGATCGGGGCAAGGGAGATAATTCAGTAGAATAAGCATTTGCCTGGCAAGCACGGGGTCCTGAGTTCAATCTCCAGTAATACAAAAAAACAAAACAAAACAAAACAAAAAATTATCCTATTGCAATACATTAATTTTGAAACCATCTTATTAATCGATTTTGAAACTGTCTCATTGCTACTTGTTTATCAATAAAATTAATAAAAAGAAAAAAGAATCAGGTGATCTATGACTTGCCAAGCATGGGAGCAAAGGGACACTATTTTGCCCTTCTTGGCCTCCAGTGCCTTATGTATGAAATGGGAGGGAAAGCAGACCTTCTGGTGAAGCTGGTCTTCAGGGTTACCCCGGACAATGCCAGCTGCTGATCATCGGTGTAGGCACTCTAGGCCCACATTAAATAGAATGGATCAGGGTAACCAATGCGATGCTATAGAAATCATAATGTAATTTATGAGGCTGGATATAGAGGACATGTTATAGTTGCTGGATTATTTTCTTTTTCTTTTTTTTTTTGGGTTATTTTCTTGAGCTACCCACTTTCTTATTTTTTAATATATTTAGTACATGATCTACAGGGTCTAACTACATAGATTGGATTCCTAGTGATTCTCCTGTTTTCAGCCTCCCAAGTGCTGGAATTACAGGTGTGCGCCATGAAGCCCAGTCTCAATCACCATTTCAGGGTGCCCTGGGTGTGGGGGTGGCATGACATGCCCATGCTGGTGATCAAACAGGATCCCTGCATCTGCCTAAGCAGGAGATTTAGTCTGCTGAGCTATCTGGCTGGCCCTTGAACTACCCACTTTGAGGAAAGTCAGCCACCACGTTTGAAGGACATCAAACTCCTAGGGAGTGGTCCACATGACAAGGAACACAGGCCACTTGTCAATATTCATGTGAATGAACCAGCCTGAAATCACTGTCCAGCACAGTCCTTTACAGCACTATACTAGTTATCTACTTCTATATAGCAGATCACCCCCAAACTTACCAGCAAACATTATCTCACAGTTTCTGTGGATCAAAAACTTAGCTGGGAGATTCTGACTTGGGATTGCTCACTTGGGATTGCTCCTAGAGTTGCAGTCAAAACTCAAAGGTCTGGATGGTGTTGGGCAATGATTTTAGGCTGGCTCATTCACATGAATATGGACAAGTGGATGAGATAAAATAATGTATGAGAAGTATAAAGCACACAACCTGACACATGGTGCATCTATAGCACTCAGACTGGTGCCTGCCACACAGGGAGGGTTCCTTAAATACCATTTGAGTGAATGTGAAGTATTGTTATATTTGCTATTACCATCATCATTCTATATAGTTTCAATCTAAAATCACCTCCCAATGAGATAATCCTTCAAATTTTTTGACTAAAAACTTTTCTTTTTCTCTAAAAAAATGTTCAAATAGAAATATTGGAAAGTTATAAATGTCAGATATTTGACTTCATTTTGTGCTTAAATAGAATAACCGTGACTTGGTAATGTGGAATAAACAGAAACTTGATGGCAAACAGCTCTAGAGGCTGTTGAGTCTGAGATCAAGCAATGCACCAGCACCTTCAGAGCAAAAGGCCAATGGATAAGATGCAAGGAAGGTGATTTTAGCTTTCTATAGGGCCTTGATCTCATTACTTCCTCACCCTGCCCCTATGGTACATTCATTTTGAAGATTCATTCAAATTTACCACTCAAGAAATAAGAACTTGCAGTCTTGGCTGAAGGTTGGTATGCAAGATCTTCCAGCACTCTGGACATACCTGATCCACATTTAGTTTGAACAAGAAAGCACTGGATGCATCATGGGCATGGAAAGGCAGCTACTCACCATCAACACAGGAAGGCCGGTTTCTGGTCGTTCCAGCAACTTTCCCTGGTAGACAGGAGCACTTCACTGTTTGTGACCGCTCCTCTATGCGATTCTTGTTACAACATCTGTGTGCCGCTATCACTTCACATGTCCCTCCTTCTGGCAAGAGAGAAAGAAGAGGGACACTGATTAGGAATAATGCAGTGGGCATGGAGCTCTTGGGAGATGTGATGGGGCTTAGGTACATAGTTCTCAGGAATCACAGTTGCTAAGGGACTCGCATGTGTAGGCATAGTCTTGAAGAAGACAAACATTCCTTGCATCCTTCCAAAGGAGTGCACAACATCAATAGACAGCCAAAAAGATGCCACTGCCCTGGGTAGAATGTATCCAGAAACAAAAAGAAGGGCATACCTGCTACTAAGGTATGAGGCCAAGAATAGTACCTGATCTAAAAGTGTGATATTTTGAGAGCTTTCACCTATGACAGCTTTGCCTTGAAGAATCTTTGAACTTCACCAACTAACGACCATTGATTCCCAGTGATACAGACCCTGCAGTGCCAATCAAAATGCCTAAAACCCAGCTCTTTCCCTTCCACTGTCTATCCACTCTAAACACAGCTGATCTGAAAATCTAGGCAGAAGTCGTTTGTCACATGCAAATCACACCCACAAATGAAAGTAAGAGCTATTAGAGGAAGTGAGTACAGGCTTTAAACATTGTCTCCCACTGTGGGCCTGTGTGTACGACCTCATGTAGGCTGGCATGGGTCCCTCACACTCGTCAGCACTTATTGGCAGCTTCTCCTGCGTCCCCTGCAGGTGAACTGCTGGGTTGGGGTCAGTGCTGATGAGCATTCAGGAAGGGATGTCCGATCTGAAGAAAATCTGCTTGGCCAGGTCTCTACAGATACCATAGATGGCTTCACATGGCCAGAAACCAGGCATGAAGTTCCCAGCATCAAGCTTTGAATTCAGAATGGTTTTCATGTGATCAGAATGGGTCCGTAACATTTAGGATTCTTGGCATCGAGAGTCAGTTGGAAGAAACACAACAAGCCTGTGTTAAACAGCCACTATATTCAAGTTATGGTGCTATAAACTGTAAGGGATGTGTCTGCCATTCATGTACACAGGAGTGCAGCTGGAGAGCCAGGAAAATCTAGGGGGAAGGTAAGGAGGGAGGAAGAACACAAGACTTAATGTGCAGCCTCATCCCATTCTTTGAGAACTCACAGTATAGCTCAGTCGTTCTCTATGAAGACAGCTGTGATTTTGCTGTCTTCCCAACAATGTTTGGCAGGTTGGAGATCATTTTTTATTGTTCTCAGTGGTGTGGTGGGTGGCAACTTGTGGTGGGGAGCAGGGATGGTACTGAACATCCATAATGCTAAGAACATTTTATCCAGCAAAGAAGGGTCTGGCTCCAAGTGTTGAAAACACTGAGACTCAAAACCTCTGGCCCCCTATGAAAGGGACTTACCTGGGTTTTTGACTTCAGCTAGGCTAATTTTGTTTCAATCTGACAGGAGAGTGTGACTTTCAAACTGACCTGGGTTAGTTTGAATCTCAGTTCTTTTATTTACTGAGTGCCTTACTATCTTATCTGTAAAATGGGACTAATTCTAGCATCTATAGCATAAGATTGTGTGGGTATAAACATAGGGAAAACATGTATAGATATATGTATTGTACCAAGCCTGGTACATAAGAAGTCTCTGTATGCTACCTATGACAGTATAAGGTTGTGGCTATTTCTTTATAGATGCCTCTCAGAGACTTGGCAAATATAATTTCTCCAAAACCTCTTTCTTCTACCTGTAATCCCTTTGATTCTCTCCAACACACACACACACACACACACACACACACACACAGACAAACACACACACACACACACACACACACACACAGTTTGTCCAGTTACCCACCTCCCCCCCCGAACTCAGTGTAAAGGTCTTTTCTTTAGAGAATGTCCTCTCCCTTATAACTTTTTCATTCTATCAGCCCTGACATATTTCCTTATACTTGGCTGATCATGACAACACCCCTAGCCAAAGTGTAAGTTTGCTCAGGGTCACAGGTATGGCTGGTCTCACAACACTACCACCATCAACCACCACTGTAGAAGCTCTGTAATGCTTAGCAGAATTACTAGATAAATTAACCAAAATGAATACTACCAGGTAAGCACCAAGTGTGTGGACACACACGGAATGGGAGCCCCCTCCTTTCTTAAGAATCAGATTGGTTTCTTAGGCTATGAGTCAAAAGACAAACATTCAACAGATACTGAGAAAGGGAAAATATTTCACTATTGTAAGAACCTAAAACAGTTTTTTTTTTTTTTTTTGTGGAACTGGGGATTGAACTCAGGGCCTTGAACTTGCCAGGTAAGTGCTTATTCTACTGAGATATCTCCTCAGCCCCTAGAACAGTTTTTTTTTTTAAATTTTAATTTTTCAGTAATTTTAGAATTTCACAAAACATGTGAAGACAGTCCCCAAATATGCCACCTCTATTATTTCCTATTTTATTCTCTTATCACTAAAATATTCAGTAAGGTACATATGATATAATGGAATTCACATTTATTCATTACTATGAATTAAAGTCTTGGCTTTGATCAACTTTTTGTTAGTTTTTTTTTTCTTTTCATGCTTTAGTTTCTCATAAAGAATACCACACTCCCTTCAGATGCCTTCTTCGGCTTCTTTTAGCTGTGGCACTCAAACACTCTTTTTTGATGATTTTTACAGTTTAGGGGAATACTGCTCAGGTATTCCATAGAATGCCTTCCAGCTGGAACTGTTTGATTCTGTTTTCATGAAGACCATCAAGAAAAAATGCTATTTCATCACGTATCAAAGGCACATAATACCAGTGCGGCTTAACCCTCTTGATGCTGATCTTGGTCACTTGGCTGGCATAGTACTTGTTCAATTTCTCCGTTATAAAGTAGTTTTTCTACTGTCATTTTCTACAGTGTACCCTTTAAAAAGAAGCTACCCTGTGAAGCCCTAAGTTAGGGAGTGAAAAGTTATGTTCCACCTCTTCCAGGCTATTGTGTCTCCTAGAATTAGAGTCCTTTTGCATGAGGGATTGTTCCCTTCATTTTTCACTTACTCAATCATTTATTAATATCAGTATGAACTTGTGCAAATTGACTTTATACCTTACACTGTAATTCAGCAATAGGTTAATGCTGTTTCTTAAAAGTTCCAGCCTTTTATATCCCTCTTTTTTGTTTACTTTTGGGTATTCCATTGCCATTCAAATAATATAGGTGCTTGAATTCAGCAAAGTAATCCAATATAGTTCAATAGTCCATAATAGTAGTGGGACCATTTTGTAGTAAAAAATATATATATGTATCTGCATATACAAAATAGGATAAATATACAGCTACTTTCTCTTAGTTCAATGAGAAAAAAGATTTGTACTAATAGTGTTTAAACAATATATCATATCTGCATCTTGTACTATGAATAACTACTATGAAGACAATAATATGCAATGTATTAATTATTGTAACTGTCCTACTAACTTGTTTTCAAACTGTCTCAATGCTATTTCTTTCTCAATAAAATTAATATGAAAAAGTTCCAGCCTTGCCTGTGTCATGAGCCCCTTCAGTCAGTTTCCATGTCTCTTTCACATTATAATCATTATGCATTGATTCTGTTTTAGTTCCAAGTACTTCCTTAATTTTTGGCCTTTCAAAGTGCTCCAGAATCATCTTATGCATTTCCTGGCTCTAACCAAGAATCGGTCTTTATCTCCAAAGGTGGTCAGTGAATTAAAAAGATATACCAGAGTAAATGAGACTGCAATTTCTTGCACACATGAGCAAGAATTAAATTGGAGAGGGTTTCGTTCCCCAGGGATAAAACTCATGATTTCAAGGAGGCCTGAATAAGGACTTCAGAGCCCAAGATGGTGTGATGTGCATCTTGCTAAAGGACCACCATACTGGCAGGTGTGACAAGAGGGCTTGGAGAGTGGACGGTAGCAAACCAGGAGAAACAAATGGCCATTTCAAAGTACTGAGCAGGAAGTAAGAAGGCTTGAACTTGAATTGTGGGGGAACACCATATTATGTCCACACACACAACACTGGGATTAGAGCTAATGGGACAAGGCTAATCACACATTACACTAGATGCCTGGCCTGAAATCAGGTCTCTTTATCTTTTTGTTGTCAGCTGCAACTGCCTTTAGCCAAATCAGTAATAGCTAGTTCTGTACTTCATGAAAATACCACTATTTTTAAAGTCACCACTTGACTTTAATATAAGACTGGAGCAACCTCTATGATTGAAAATAGCACAAGGCATGTGAAAGTTCTTATGATGTGTTTTGAATCTTATTTGATTTACAGTCAAGCCAGCAGACACAATGACAGATACCCCAGATCACTTTAGTTCTTGTAGTGCTCTAATGCATATGGACACCTGGATGGCCACTGGGGGACTAAAGCTCATTCCTTACAGCATAAGACACATGAACATCTTTGTGCTATTCTCAGAGCCTACTTCCATTTACTGAGCTCTCCTTTGAGTTATGGAAACTATACATGGCACTTTACCCGCATCAATTACAAATGTCCCAGGTACTTTAAGAGACATTGTCTTCACTTGTAGATGAAAAATAGAGGCTTAGAGACATTGAATAACTTGCCCAGAGTCACACAAGCATAACTCTGCTCCATTAGATTCCAAAACTCATGGTTTTTCATCTTGTCACAAGTAGTTATTCTTTGTTGATGAAAAACGTAAGAAGTCTGGTGTGTGCTTGGGAATGGTTATCAAAGCTAAGCATCCACGTAGTCTCTTTTCCAACCATAGTGTCTCTGACCTCATCTGCTCCACTTTTCTTCATATGTCCTCCAGGGACACTGGTCACCTGGCCAGCTGTTGCTTTAACATGGCAGACACAGTTCCTTTCTAGGGCTTTTGTATTACCTGGGATACTCTTGCTCCAAGAAGACTTCTGGTCCACTCTCTTAATTCTTCATCTTTACTTAAATGTCACTTCATCAGAGGCATAATGCATCATTCTATTTAAATAAATCACAAGTTTCTCAGGTGACACTTAAGAGCTCCCTTACTTTGATCTACTTATCCTCTCCTGCACTTTCCAGAGCACTTACCACTTTAAAATGCAGTGTATAATTTTCTTATTTACTTATTGTCTGTGTGTTGCATATTGGAATGTAAACTCCTCAAGGACAGGAGGAATTTTATACAATTCCTATGGTTTTACATTTTATGTATGTCTTCCAATTCTTAGGGTTTAAAAAGGCTCTTAACAGACATTCATTTAATTTTCAGTATTGTTTAAAGATAGAGATAGGACTGTATTTTCATCCATAATTTCTGGGAAGGGTGCACATTTTGAGCAAGTGCATAGCTATATAATTACTTCTGGAGTTTCCTGCTACCCTGCGCCGGAGGGACCAGTCCCAGCCCAGGCGCAGCGTGGGCCGGACCCTCTCCCAGCCCCTCGGGCCGCCCCCCCACCACTCCGCAGTGCCTCCCCCACCCCGC
>NW_004524606.1:6275290-6286589 GCF_000260255.1 Octodon degus | reverse complement strand
AATTAACCACTAAGAAGAATATATGCAGTGTATTATTTGTTGAAACTGTCCTTCCGTTTTGATTTGAAACTGTCTCATTGCTATCTGTTTGTCAATAAAACTTTGAAAAAAAAAACAAATACACTAGAGGGGTGGTGAAATAGCTCAGTGGACAAAATCCCTGCCTTGGCAAGCACAGAGACTAGGGTTCAATCCCAGTCCCACATGCTGCACTCGCCCTGCCCCCCGGCGCACTAAGCCAGCAACTGAGTCCTGGCATGGTTGCATGTGCCTGTAATCCCAGCTCTGGGGAAGCTGAAAACAGGACGATCCCTAGGAGTCCAAGCTGCTTAGTGAGACCCTGTACCAAATACATTGTTTTTAAAAAAGCTAGACTAGTGACTAAGTTAGAACAGAAATGAGAGGTTATGGTCAGTTTGCTTTTGGAGTAGAGCTGTTAGAAGAAACCAACTTTGTCCTTTGTCTTACTGGCTGGAATGGAAGCATCACGGGTAGAGCTTAAGCAATCCTGTGGAGCCACAAGGTAGAAACTCGATGTTAAAGCTAAAAGGCAAAGAGCCTGGGTTCTCAGTGATGTGGAACTGCTGTTCCTCTTCAAGGCAGCCTATATTTATGTGAGAAACTTATTCAATAAACTTCTATTTATCTAAAAAAAATAATTACTTCTGAAAATAGTATTAAAAAGTTAAGCATTTATTGCATTTTACCATGTGCCTAACACCATAGCAGATATATCGTAAATCTTAAACTCATTTTATTTTGTTTTTGGCTTGTACATATTTTCAGTATAGTATGTTTACATTCCATGTGTGGAGCTGGCACATGCACATAACACGTCTTAATTCCTTTTTTATCCTCTTTCTCTCCCTTCCCTCCTTCCTCCCTCCATGTCTTGATTTCATTTCCCTTTGAGAAAGATTCTGTTATCTCTCTCTTTTTTATTTTGCTCTTTATTTATAATTACAGTTTCTCAAGCAAGAGTAACCAAGTGACATTTAGGGTTATGTGTATAATTTATTTCACTCCGCATTTTGGTCTCAAGGTATATCCATGTTTTACAAATGAGTCAAGTTATCCTTCTGTAGAACAGTACTCAACTGTGGGAACAGCACATTTGCTTTATTCATTTAACTGTTCACAAACATATAGACTGCTTCCAAGATTTAGCTATTATGAATTGTGAGCCAAAATACCCAACACCTAAAGTTAAATGAGGAAAGGTTTATCTTGGCTCACAATTTTTAGAGGTTTCAGTCCCTAATTGGCTGGCTGTGCTGCAGATGGTATCACAGTGAGGTCTCACAGAAGAGAAAAACCAGCTCATGATGTAGAGGGTGGAAGAGAGAAGGCAGCAAAAGCAGCAAACAGTGAAGTAGCAGCAGCAGCATCAGCAGCCAACCTCTCTTTCTTATCCCTTCTGGGTGACCTCTTTGAGTGGTGCCACTCATTCCCAGGCTAGACCTTCCCATCACCCACTCCCACTACTGTACCACATCAATCAGTAGGCTCATTTAGTAATCACACATCCTTAATCCGAGCAGAACAGATCCTAGATCTAGCCACCTGTGAAAAGCCTCATCTATGATTATATGAGACTTTGGGAGTTTGTCTAGCTACAACCTATAACACATGTGCTAGTTTTCATTACTATCACCAGTGCAAAAGGATTCCTTTTGTCCTGAAGCCTTGTCAGCATTCATTATTTGATTTCTTGACGATCACTACACTTGCTGAGGTAAGATGGAATGTCAATATTGTTTTCATTTGCATTTCTATGATGCCCATTGATATGGAGCAGTTCTTTGTATATTTACTGGCCATTTGTAATTCTTCTGTGAGGTGTCCATTTTACTTTCTCATTTTTTGATTGGGCTTTTCATTCTGCAGTGATCATTTCTTTCAGTTCTTTATATAGTTTAGATGTTAGCCCTGCACAATGAGATTCTTATTATACCCATTTTACAGAAGCAACATCTGAGATCAACAATGACTTGTAGATCTGATCAAAACTGAGTATTTCAATAAAAATTTTTACAAATAAAGGCATATTTATATTACTCTCTTGAGAAAAAAAATACCCTCACTTCAAATCACTTATTCCATGGTTCCTACCACTTGATGAAGCACTTTACAATTTATGTTTCTGGGAATTTCTGTTGAATAAAAACATATGTGTGTACTCAACTATCCACCTTATTCACTGGATCTGATACTATATGACTTCTGGCTCTCATCCAAAATCAAAATGATCACAAAAAGTGAATGACTTGATACTATTAGGACATCAGAGCAGTCATAGTAATACAACTAAAGACATTTACAAAGACAAGGACTTCCAGAACTTCTTTAAGAGCAGTAAAAATGATGGGATAATTGTGTCTGAAGTGAGGGGATATATTTTGTGTGGGACTAGTGGCACTGTAATGAATTAAACTTGTATTGTAATGAATTAAACCAATTTAGCTTTCAGAGCACTTTTAATGACATCTTGTTAAAAACTTGCCTACATTTTATCTGCCAAGTCCCTGGCAACATCCAGAGCAGACTCCAGATCCTCTGACCCACATACACTGGTTTTCCCTCATCCTTCCCTGAGAAAATGTGCTACCATTCTTACAGAAAGCAAAGGAGAGTTCAGTAACTGAAAATTCACAAGTGGGTAATTTTAAATAAAACTCTGCATATAACAAAATCAGTGACCTTTGTCCATATTTCCTTGGAGTCATAGATGATATATTTGAATAAAGGGAAGACTCATTTGGTTTTGATAAGTTGAATTATGGCTTCAATTACACCTCCTGCTTGGGTACATTGAGGCACAGTCTGCCCGCAAGGGTCCCAGTGTTTAGAAGATCTCATAGAATCAGCCAACTGACATCTTTTAGTTCCAAAGGTATACATTTTTGACTGAGCAATATTATCTTTTAATCTACAATGTGTCCAGGCAGCATTGGTCCTTGGGTTCTGCTGACAAAGTGAAAGGCTTTCCTTGACAGGGAAGGCTTATCGATGTGTGCAATCCCTTGTTTTCAGGTTAGGCTTTGTGGAGCTCTATGGATTACTTGAGGTATCTAAGTTACCTTCAGTGGAGGAAAGTACCCTGATGTTCTCGTTATTTATCTTTAACATACAGTTTAGTGGTCTGTTCTCCAAAGTAACTCTGCTTCTAGAAAAAGTGAAAACAACTGCACTTATCTGATTATCAGCTCTATAAATCTACTATTAAATTACAAATATTTGGTTGTTGAATAGTCATGAAATATACCTGGAAAGGCTGGATGACTTTGACATAGTATAGAGCTTATAAAACCTAGCCCCACTCCAACTATTCCCATAATTTTTACCTCTTGGCATATCTTGGGTCTATATTTACCTTGCCCCTTTCAAGATACAGTGAGAAGCTGGTCAAATTCTGTGAAAATCAAAGCTAGAACTTCTACTTTAATCACTTGAGGAAATTTCTAATGACTCTCTAGAATTGACTCTAATTACTTATTTACTGTTGTACCTACTAACCTGCTGGTTGGGAAAGGGACATGGAAACCAAAATTTGTCCCCAGTAATAAGGAAGAAATGGTTTATAATAACACTTTTTGAAAACTAGCAATCTGTACACTTTAACCTATTTTATTTGTACTTAAAATTATCTATAAAACTATCCTTTCAAACCTAAGCAACTCTCTTTTGAAAATCATAGTGGTAACACTAGTCAGATAATGCATTGTGGTCCTCCATTTTTGGTGCCAAGTTTAATGCATCTTAACTTTTGTCTCACCCTAGTTCAAAATGATTTTAGGAGGCTTATGCCTTCTCAAATCAGAGTTGTTTAATTGTTCTGCAAATTGAGTTTCTTTTTTTTTCTTTTTTGCTTATAGATTATCTAGAAAATGGCTGATTCTGGATTTTACTTAGCATTTGTATACCTAGCAAATAAGATAGATGAGGTAATTGATAACTAATGGCAGAAGATGTGGCAGGAATAACATCAGTATGAATGCGCTACTTGGATTTTACAGATTATTGCTGCTTTTATTTCTTTGTTCAAAAACTCATCTAAGATAATATGTCAATAGGAAAGTAGCCTTATATCCTAAGCCTAGCTCTATACAGCATCCCACTGTTTTATATTTTTTCAGATTATAGCATAAATAAGAGTAATTATTTGGCTAATGTAGGCCGACCTGAAAAAGTTTGATGTGCTAGTTCTGCAACAACTGCCTAGTTCTTGCACTACCACAAAATTTTAAAACAATGCTCTTGCCTTGCTTTCCTTTGACCTCAGTTTGTCTAGGCAGAGGGGAAAGTTTCCCACAAGGAAGCCCCATGGGGCATCATCCTGGTTTCCTTCTTCGTCTTTCTCTTGGGCTGGTCAGAGTCCTAAGTACATTTTCAAACATGCTTTTAACAGGAGAAATAAGTCTCTAATCCCAGGAAGGAGAAAAAGGATAGCGTTGCACAATGACTTCTGGCAGCAACAACTCTTGCTGAGGTGGAGAAGTTAAACCACGCCAAGCATAATGTACTCCTAGCAGTGATTCCTCCTGCCCAGCTCAATACATCACTATTTTACACTACACAAGTGCCGAAGCACAGAAAGATGGATTGCTAAGGATAATGTTTCTTTTAAAAGGCCTCCCCTCTGATGACAATTATGTGTCTTGATGGAAAGAGAAGGATGAGGTTAAGAAGCTCTGGCAGGGAGATGGCTAAAAACTGAGGGTTGGCATCATAAACCATAGTTTTGTCCTAGAGTGGATATACACTGAGACTACCTTGTACAAACCAATTGGCTCATTCGGGGCCATGAGCTGGGCTGCATGTCTGGAATGGGCACCTGTACAAAGTCACTTGTGTCTAGGCCTTCTCTGCCAAGGAATTGGGCTTTTTCAGGAGTGTATTTTGGTGTTGAGTTCACATCCAAGACTAAACATAGACAAGCAATTAAAAGTTATCATAACAGCAGGTTTTCTGCAAAAAAAGAAACTATGCTAGGGGAGTTCATATGTTGAAATAGAGATAATTGCTTTGAAAAAACCAAAAGGAACATAAGTTTGAACCCTGTATTTGGTGTGCATATGTACTTTATGCATGTTTGAGTGTGTGTGTGTGTGTGTGTGTGTGTGTGTGTCCATTTCCATACTCCTTATTCAGGTCTTTCTGTGATCTTCCCAACTCATCCTACAAATTACATTCTCTTGTCATATGATTCTTTGTCTCACACCATTCTTCCACAATGTTATTCATATTGCATGATTTAGAATTTTTAAATACTATCTAAACTTTATCTTAAAAAAGGAAGTTTTGAACTAATAGTGTTTAGACAAGATATCATGTCTGCATCTTGTAATATAAATATTACAAAGACAACAATATGCAATGTATTATTTATTGTAACTGCCCTACTAACCTGTTTTGAAACTGTTTTATTGCTACTTATTTCTCAGTAAAATTAATATTTTAAAAAAGTGAAAGGGGCAATTTTTCTGCTTTACCATTATGCCTCCAGTATTAAGCTTGGAATCTGGTACATATTTGGTCTGTAAATATTTGTCAAATGTACATTTACTTCATAGTATAACTTTTGACACTTGTGATGGTCAAACTCAACTGTGTCAAATTGATCAGCTTGGGATCAGTGAGGTGCTGACTTCCGGGTATGTCTGGAGGCATGACCTCAGGTTCTATATCAGGTCTCTTACTCCATTCTCACCTGCACTCTTCCTGCTCTATTTACTGGCTGTCATCAATGAAATATCTTTCTGTCACAATGGATCTGCCTTGAAGCCAGTTCACCATGAACTGAATCTCCTAAAATCATGAGCCAATTTAAATCTCTCCTCCTTTAAATCATAATGTTGGGGGTAGTGTGTTTAAGTTAAAGGAAAGCTAATGAATATAACCCTCACTTCCTGTCCTCCTGGAAAACTAGCTTTGTTTTTACCACATGACTCCTAAGTGGAACTTTTGGTTCATTTCCTGGTCACTCAGTTTTGGTACACCCTCTGTCATAGTAGCTACCACATCTTGGTACTTCTTTATCGCTAGTGTTTGCAGTAACAGCAGAAATGTACACATTCTTGTGTACACTGAATATACGACTGCAAGTGGAAAGAAAGAAGCAGAAGTAGAAGACGGAAAAAGAGGTAGATGTGAAAAGAGAAAGATTAAAGAATAACAGAAGAAATATTGAATATAAATTATTCATTTTTGTGGAACTTTCCCTGAGTATTCATTATGTGTTCACTTTTGAGGTAGATCTTGAATGATAAATGTATTTCATGCAAAGAAGTGAATTTCCAATGTACCATCTAGAAAAATTAAATTACAACTTTAGTTTTTGGGTGAACTCAAAACACATGAAGGAAAAGTTAAGCATGCTAATTGAAGTAACTTAATAAGAAATAACAGGGGCTGGTGAGATGGCTCAGTGGTCTAAAGCACCTACTTAGCAAAGCACAGAGACCGCGGTTCAATCCCCCAGCACCACATGCCAGCCAGCCAGCCCTGCCCCCTGGTGGGCTGAGCTGGCCACACACATACACAAAATAAATAAAAAAAATTTAAAAAAAAGCTTAAACATTAAAAAGAAATAACAGTTAAAATACCCACAAAAGAGCATTGGTTCTTAATGATAGTCAAGAAAAGATTTATGTTGGACTGGAGAGATACCTTGGTAGCATAAGTGCCTGCCTGGCAAGCACAAGGTCCCAAGTTCGATCTCTAGTACCATATACTGTGCTAGACCCAGAGCCAGGTATAGGGGCACACGCCTGTAATCCCAGAACTAGGAAGGCTGAGACAGGAGGATCACTATAAGTCCAAACTGTGCAGCAAGACACTGTTTCAAAAAAAAATTCAAGAAATAAAAGATCTAAGTCTATATTTCAGGGCAGATTTTGGAGAAAATGTATCAAATATAGATCAAGTAATGCAAAGATTGGCATGACTTTTGGAATATTTTACATTGTCATTTTATTTAAAGTGGTTCCTTTCTTTAAAAGCTGTAATATTTAAGAAAAAGCACGGGAGTTTTTGATGTTCATTTTTAAAGAACTTCTTAATCAAGACCTTAAAAATAGCTCTCTTGGAATCTATTGTTGTGGATGTCAGAAACACATATTTAAGATTGTGTTAAAATTGCTTTATTGACCCAATGGACTGGAAAGAAGCTCTGAGCATCTTTGTCTGTAAGTCATTGACAAGATAGACACTAATGGATCCTTAAGTATGTCCTGGTCGAACAGGGAAAAAAGACTGCATGATTTGTTTATACTTGAGATTGAATAAATAAGCACTCTCTTCCAGGGCTCACAGGTATATAGAAAATTGACAAATGTGAAAAAAGAAGAAAAATTCTGTACAGGACAACCATGTTTGAGTCAATATGCCACAATAGGTAACAGCACAATTTCAAGAAGCTGGCTGCCAAGACTCAAGAACTGGATATCTTTGTTGCAGGCATTTTTACTTCACATTTCAGATTTTCATCTTTAAAATATGTATACTATCAACTGTATAGGGTTGTACTGAAGATGAGATTCTTAGGAGAATTAAGTAAGCATAGGCCAAGAGAATATGATAATGCCTGACTGAGGGTTAAGCATTAAAAATCCCTGACATTACTAACAGTATTGGAATTATCGTCTTTGACTAACACTGGATTATTGGTGAAAAAATGATCTTGCTGTATTCCATCTTTTCATCAACGTGCACCATGATTTACAACTGTCTTATCACTTTTATCTCAGGTACATGACTGGGTTGACTATATTTAGATGTCAGTGTTGACTTGAAATAAGATTGGAAAAATCAGCATAATATCAATCAACTCAACTCTCACTCATCACGTTTCCTTAATTTTTTAAACAAGTGATCAGCATATATATTAGAAATGTTGAAACTCCACCTCAGATACCAATTTTAATTAGTGTCCTACCAATATGGAAATAAACTTCACCCAATGATGCACAAATAAGATTATAAGGAAAACATTTTTAATTTTTTTTCCTGGCTTCAAATAATGTGAGGAATCTTTAAATGTGATTCCTCCATTTTACTTCCCTGTAAGTATGACAGATATTAAAAGAAACATGGAGACCTAATCCTAGCCCAGGCCTGGTGAGTGTGTGGGAGAGCTTCCCGCTACCATGTGCTGGCAGGACCTACTGGTCCCAGCCCAGGCACAACGTGGGTGAGACCCTCTTCTACCCCCTTGGGGCATGCCGCAACACTCTGCAGCACATACCTCACCTCGACCGCAGAGTAGGAATTTCTGCCACATTCTGGGAACCCCCAGACCCAGTCCTAGCCCAGGTACAGTGATTGTATGGGAGAGCTTCCAGCTACCCTGCGCCAGTGTGACCTACTGGTCCCAGCCCAGGTGCAGCATGGGTGAGACTCTCTTCCAACCCCTTGGGATGCCCCCCACCACTCCTCAGCACCTCCCCTACCCCGCCTGCCCAGTAGGAATTTCAGCCATGTTCCGGGAACCTCCAGATCTAGTCCTAGCACAGGCCCAGTGAGTGTGTGGGAGAGCTTCCGGCTACCTTGTGGTGGCATGACCTACTGGTCCCAGCCCAGGTGCAGCATGAGTGACACCCTCTTTCACCCTCTTGGGATGCCCCCCACCACTCAGTAATATCCCCCAAATCCCGCCCACAGAGTAAGAATTTCTGCCCTGTTCTGGGAACCCCCAGATCCAGTCCTAGTCCAGGCCCTGTGAGTGTGTGGGAGAGCTGCCTCTCCCCCCTACTCCACCTTGTCCCCTCAGGCTCAGCTCAGGCCTGGCATACAGGCCTGGGGTGAAACCCTGCAGCTGCAATACCTGCAGAGAGAGGAGGGGACAAAACCACCCAGCAAGTACAGGAGCAGAACATCTTGCCAGAGGGGCACAATAGGTTCACCCCCAAAGGCAGCAGCAGGAAGGAGCTGAGCACAGCAGCCAGACCCAAGACAGACACAGCTGGATAAATCCAAACTTTGCAGATCTGCACCTGAATTTCGGTAGGTGCTAGGGTTATAACTGCAACAAAGATCTACAACAAAGGTCAGAAGACAGTGCTACACAAAATGATGAGAAGGAACAAAATGCAACCTCAGAACCCAAGCCCACCCATAACAAGTGCAGAGGACATTAACACAGAACAAATTGGGAATCACACAGCTGAAAGCAATGAATCAACGGCTTCATAAATAAAGAAACAGCTGCAGAAAGGTATAGAGGATTGGAAATGAAAAAAGAAATCCCAGAATTAATAACATCTGCAGTAAAGAATCAAATGCAAAAACTTATGGAGGAAACCCAATGCCCACGCAGAACAAGTGCAGAAGACACTAGCTCAGCTCAAATGTATTAATTCATAGCTTTGATAGTAAATAAGCAACAGAAGAAAGTCATAGAGGAACTCAGAGAGGAATTCTTTTCTACTAGCTCAGCTCAAGTGTACAAATTAATAGTGTTAACAATAAATAAATAACAGCAGAGTTATAGAGGAACTCAGAGTGGAATTCTTTTCTGAAATAAAAAAAGAACTCTCAGAACTCATAGCATCTGAAGTAAAGAATCAACTACAGAAACATAGGGAGGAAACCCAATCTGAAAAAAACACTGAAGTAAAAGAATTTATAACTGCTTCTAAAGAAGACATTGATAAAAAAAAATAGAGGAGATTAGAAAAATGACGGATTCCTTGAATGAGCAATATAGGAAAGAAATAGATCACATGAAGCAGAATCAAAGAGATATAGAGGAAATTAAAATCTCAATCACAAGCTTGCAAAACCGTTTAAGTGAAAGTGAAGACAGAGTTTCAGATCTTGAAGATGCTGGTGCAGCTAGTGAAAAGGTAAGAAAGGATCTCTTAAAAACAACTAGGATGCAGGAAAGAATAATCCATCACTTGCAAAATGATGCAAAGATGAACAATGTGAGAATAATAGGCATCAATGACAAAGACAGAGTCAATACAAATGGCATTAAAAATATGGGCAGAATTAATAGCAAAAAACTTCGCAAATATGAGGAAACAATCTGACATTCAGGTAACTGAAGCATGTACAACACCAAGGAACCTCAACCCAATTAAAAACACACCGAGACATACAATAGTCAAGATCCCAGAAATTCAGCACAAGAATAATCTACTGAAAGCCGCTAGAGAAAAGAAGCAGATCACATTCAAAGGAAAACTCATCAGAATTACAGCCGACTTCTCTTCACAAACAATGAAGACAAGAAGAGCATAGAGCACAGTACTTCAAGTTCTCTATGAAAACAAATTCCAGTCCAGACTACTATACCCTGCAAAACTCTCTTTCAAGTTTGATGGAGAAGTGAAATACTTCCATGACAAAGAACAGCTAAAGAATTTCATGATGACAAAGCCAACACTACACAGACTAAAAAGATGTTCTAGAGAGGCACCAAAATGATCAGAACTCCACGAATGAGATCAGAAGCAACCAACTAAATAGGGCAAGCAACTAAACACAGGAGAAAAAGTAAATGACAACAGGAAAATAACATGTCAATCGTAAGTCAGTACATCTCAATTCTAACCATCAGTGTAAATGGACTCAATTCACCAATTAAGAGAAATGGACTGGCACAGTGGACTGGGAAACAAAATCCTACAATGTGCTGTATACAAGAAACACATTTAACTCATAAAGACATTCATAGGCTGAAAGTCAAAGGATGGAACACAATACTACATGCTCCAGACCCTCAGAAAAAAGCAGGGGTAGCAATTCTATTCTCAGACAGTCTCAACTTCAAACCACAATGATCAAGTGAAATAAAGAAGGCCACTGTATACTGGTTAGGGGAAAAATTCAAGAGGAAGAGGTAACACTCATAAATATGTATGAACCAAACACGGGAGCACCAAACTATATAAAGCAAATCGAATGGACATGAAAAATATAATATCCAATACCACAGTCTTAACAGGGGACCTTAACACCCCCTTCTCCCAAAAAGATAGGTCAACGAGAGAGAAACTTAGCAAGGATATAATAGAACTGAACCAGAGCTTGAAACAAATGGACTTGGTGGACATATACAGTGTTCCACCCAAACAGCTGAATACACATTTTTCTCAGCTGTGCATGGGTCATTTTCTAAAATAGACCTCACAATGGTCCATAGGTCATTTTTAAGTATATGTAAGAAAACAGAAATTACACCATGCACATTATCTGACCACAGTGCAATGAAACTGGAAAGAAATGACACAAGAAATCAGAAAAAAAACCCTTAAATACATGGAATTTAAATGACACACTACTCAGCAACCAA
>NW_004524606.1:6272374-6273380 GCF_000260255.1 Octodon degus | reverse complement strand
AGAACCAACATTGTGAAGATGGCCATACTCCCAAAATTGCTGTACAGGTTTAACGCAATCCCTATCAGACTACCACCAACATACCTCACAGAGGTAGAGAAATTATTCCTAAAATTTATCTGGAACCAGAAAAAACCTAGAATAGCAAAGGCAATCCTGGGCAATAAAGACAAGGCAGGAGGCATTACAATTCCTGACTTGAAATTATGCTACAAGTCTACTGTGATAAAATCAGCATGGTACTGCCAACAAAATAGACCGGAAGATCAATGGAATAGATTAGAAGATGCTGAAGCCCCTATGAACACACTCAGCCACCTTATTTTTGGGAAAGGGGCCAACCATATGTACTGGAAGAAAGACAGCCTCTTTAACAAATGGTACTAGAAAAACTGGCTCTCTACATGCCAAAAACTAAAACTTGACCCGTGTCTATCACCATGCTCTAAACTAAAGTCAGGATGGATTAAAGATCTAAACAATAAAGCAGAGACACTAAATCTCCTGGAAGAGAAATTAGGAGGAACTCTTGAAGACATAGGGGTAGGCAAAGACTTCATGAACAGAAATCAAATCTCACAGAAACAGTTGAAAGAATTAACAACTGGGACCTTCTCTTACTGAGAATTTTTTCCTGGGAAAAGAAATTACCAACAAAGTGAAAAGGCAACCCACAAATTTGGAAAATATAATGACAAATAAGTACTCAGACAAAAGTCTGCTCTCTAGAATTTATAAAGTACTAAAAAACACTAGGGCCCCAAAATTTAAAGGCCCAATCCAGAAATGGGCATCCGAGATGAACACACACTTCTCAAAGGATGAAATTAAAGAAGCGAATAAATATATGAAAAAAATGTTCCACATCACTAGCCATCCGCAAAATGCAAATGTTTTAATTTGCATTGCGATATCATCTCACCCCACAACACTGAGATATCATCTCACCCCAGAAAGAATGGCTATCATAAAGAAATCACCCAACAACAAATGTTGGAGAGGCTGT
>NW_004524606.1:6235964-6260868 GCF_000260255.1 Octodon degus | reverse complement strand
AGAGAAAACATTCTCTCAGGCTTTCACAGAGAGCACATTGGCCAAGCAATGGCCATAACTCATCCACATGGCTGACACTGACAAAGGTTCTACAACCTGAGTTATAGGATCTCACGAAAAATCCTGAGGAGATTTCATTGACCTTATCAATACATTGCCAACAAATGAAATTTCAGAAGAGACTTAGTGCCAACCAGGAGAGACTTCCAAAGTCTGGGTAGCCGCTAAAACAGCTAGAAGGGAAGGTTCTACTTTCAAGAGTCATATTCACTCTAGAAATCTATGTCTGTCTCTAGAAATTGAGTCACAGCACCAATGGTCTAAGATAAATAAGTTGCTTTCTACTACTGGGATTAGGACACATTTGAAAGGAAATGAAGCTTAGAAAATAGCTATAACTGCAGTTCCACTATACAGGGTAATACTCTCAGTCTAAATCTTACTAGAATCTCCCTTGGCCTTATACATAAATGAAGCTTATTGGTCCAGCTAAGCAATAGCTTGTCAGGTTTCCCGTCTTCACAAGCTAGATATCATAAGAAAACAATTTGTAGAAGAAAGATTGGTGGTCCTGTTTTATACAATCAACTTTTTCTGGTTATGTTAATTTTTTTAGAATTATGTGAAATGCTGACAGGAGAAACAATATATTAATATTGAAATGATCCAAATAATCAGTATCAATTGGATTACTACCTGTTTGAAGTTGAAAGCAATTTGTAATATTTTAGCCTAGGCCCCTCATGAATAAATGCTTATTGTTAAGAGATGTTGTGTGCATTTTCATCATATATGGAAAATAATTGATATACGAAGCAGCATACAAGAGGTGTTTTACAAATAGCCATAATTCTTGTTAACATAAGTATAAAAAATTAAACCTGTCTTTAAAAGCACTTTTGGAGTTAGTTTTATCTGATATAACAGGAAAGAATGAAGAAACATAGAAAAAAGGCACATTTGCCTTCCTGGCTCCAGATCTCTCCTGAATGCCTCAACTATGCACGTGATGATAGACATCTACTATGCTCTTTAGGTTGCATTCTTGATTCGCCTACTTAGCTCTTCATCTTTGTTCTTTGTTTATTTATGACATGTATTTAAGGACATGCAATTATGAATACAGGCCAAGAAGGAAGCTCAGCAGTAATCATAGATTTCAAACATTTCTTGAAATGTGATTCTTCCATTTTCCTTCTTGGTAAGCATGATAGATATTAAAAGAAACAGGGATATTGAACATATACAAATATCATTTGGAACCACGAAGTTAAGCCAAAATTTTTTTTAAAGAAAACAGTGAAGGCTAGGCAGATAGTTTGGCAGTCTAAGCACCTGCCTAGCAAATGCAAGGACCTGGGCTCAAGCCCTGGTACTGCATGCCATGTACCCCTGGAACCCAGGACACAACGTGCTAGCTACTGAAACCCGGTGTGCTAGTGTACACCTGTAATCCCAGCTGAGGAGGCTGAGATAGGAGGATCACTAGGAGTCTGAGCGGCGTAGTGAAACTCTGTAACAAATAAATAAATAAATAGTGTTTTCTAGTCTAGTGAAACAGTGCAATTATACTAAATATATCACCTTTAAACCATAACTATTTTATGACATATTTTTCCTCCATCTATATGGAAAGCATGCCTATAGGAGAACATGCCTATGTTGGTTTTGGGTATAAAGACAATGTCTAAACAAAATTTGAGATGACAGGAAAAATGACTACAAAATACAGATCCCAGAAAGTGGCATTCTCAGTTTAGGGACGGATGCCCATTGGTGAGTCCTTTAGCTGGATCTTAAATTGCAGGATCTTTCTGTAGTACTCACAGGGAAATGACACAAAACTCCAGAGAAATATTTTACTTTTATTTACAGGGATGATAGCTAGAAAATTCCTAAGTGAATTACCCAACATTTTGGAAATCACTATTTTTCTCATGTCTACCAAATTCTGTAAGTAAAGGTTCTGTGTGGAAGTGTGGTCCATACAGTATTAATGGTTGAGACTGTTCCTTTAGCCATAGGGTGCTGTTGTCTATTTCAGATGATGGCCTCTCCAGTTCTTGCCCTGAATAACTCCTAAAACTACTGTGTTAAATTACAGTAGATATATTATATGGTCAGGAAATAAACCTTTATTGTTCTAAGTCAGTGAGACATGGGGTTGTTTACTGCTGCAATAGCCTGACCTATGTACTTTATTTATTTTTTTCCTATGTACTTTATTAATTTTTAAAATGATAAGATTAAATAGGTGTTGGGACCTCTTTACGATTTTAAAAGTGCTTCCATAGCTTGAAAAATATGTTTAATTAAAATTTTGATGATGGGTTGTAGACATCTCCAAGACTTTTGGCCAGCGAAATAAGGTCCTTCAAGTCTTTGCCTTTTCTGAAGAACTTGAACTAGACAATTCTGCTCAATTTTTGCCTCTACACAGACACCTTATTTAATCCAAGAGTCTGGCCATTGTCATGTTGGTATTTTTATTGATTTGGCTGAGAGGCAATAATAAAAGTGTATATTTATATTGTGAGATTGTGCTTTACATCTACAGCCAGAAAACAGACATTTAAGGGAAAAGAAGGCAAACGGAAACTCTGATTTGTGTTACACATTGTAGAAGTCATTAACTATGACTCAGGTAGGAAACTTATTACTTCTCTTTTTGACAGTGATGACAGTTTAATAGTATTTGACTCTACCAAGCTGCATACAGCATCCAGAGGCATTGAAAGAGACTGTTTATCAAAATGATAAACAAGGTTTCATTTCCTCTCTGGATGCACAGATGTGATCTGAAGTCTAAGGCCATCTGAATTCACTTAGCCTGGCCACCAGGCAAATGCTGGGCTACTGGGGACCATCTGCACTTGATGGGAGCTTCCTGCGATGGACCCCTTCTGAGCAGTCAGCAGACACAGGGGTACCTCTGCATGAGCGCATGTGCATGCAGGCTATTAGAGTGGACATGGGGTCCCATGGAAAGATGTTAGTTACTTTAGGAGCCTGCTCTCTATGAATCCCATATATACTAATTTCAAACTATACAGCTAGTTTTGCCTACTGGGTGGGGTAACTATTTTAAAGTAGATTTGTGTTTAAATCAAACCAGGCACAATCCAATCTCAAGTGCCATCCTTCAGGTGGCATTCCTTAGCTTCTTGATAGGGTCAGTTACACCCTTGATCTTCTCATTTGAGACTTTCAGGTGAGTGTGAACTATATTTCAGTATATTCACAGCTACAATTTTATATGTATTTATGAATTTTTCAATCATTGTTTGCTTAGTGTAAGAAGAAAAAAAAAAGCCTGATAAAATAGTGGCCATGTATGTGTTCATAGTTCAAGTTCATGTTATCTTAGGTGCCCAACACATTGCCTGATGATGGGAATCACTATTGCCAACTTAAGATACCGTCCCTTGGTATTCATGTGGAATTGGTTCCAGAACCCCTGAAAACATGAAAATTTGTAGATGCTCTAGTCCTTTGTACAACATGCTTATCCTCCATGCTTATTTATTTATTTATTATGTATTTGGTACAGGGTCTCACTAAGCAGCTCAGACTCATAATTGTCCTGTATTCAGCATCCCCACTGCTGGTAATACAGGTGTGTACCACCACACCCAGTCTCCTCCATGCTTATTATAAATCATATCTAGATGTTTATATCCTGTCTGCATCTTGTACTATGGATAACCACTAAGAAGATAATGTGCAATGTATTAATTATTGAAACTGTCCTATTAATCAGTTTTGAAACTCTCATTGCTATTTGTTTCTCAATAAAATAAAAAAAAGATTGTTTATAATGGTAATGCAACGTAAATTCCATGGAAATACTGCTTGTATTGTTTAGGAAATAATGATATGGAAAAAAATCTGTTCATGTTCTGTATGGATGTATTTAAGAATATTTTTGGTTCCAATTTGGTAGACTCTATGGATCCAGAACCATAAATATGGAAGGCTGACTATACCCACTCTTTTTCCATATGGCTAGAACACTCATATGCCTAGGCATTCAAAAATAGTTTTTTGTGCTCTTTAAAACTATGGATGAGTACCTGAAAATTCTTATCAATGGGATAACATGAAAGTCTTCTGAGGCCATTTAGGAAGATTGCATTTTTGACACAGTTACTGCCCCTTACTATTTACCACTTTTGCTGCTCTCTGCCTGAAATTCAGGCTGAATTGCTGGAGCTAAAGTAGCAATTTTCTGTCAGTGAGAGAAAGAAGCTCAACTAAAAAAGCCAAGAGAATTAACATGCTTTAATCTTAACAGGGTTGGACCACTGAGCAATGTTACCAACTCTCTACTTGTAAATCTTCTATCACATGAGGAAAGCATACATTTCCTATCCATTTATTTAACCCATCATGCACTTGGAGTTCCTATTAAATACAATCAGAACAATCCCAACACATGGCCACACATTAAATAAAATGAAGGAAGGGTGTGGCATTGGAGACCTAGTCAGAGCAACAGGACTGAGGGAATAAAGTCCTTTATTTTAAAGTAGAAAATAATAAATGTCTTATAAATGTAGGAAGAATTGCTGGGGCATTCTGAGGAATTATGAGACACTACTTTCATAGTAATGCATCAGTGAAGACATGTTGGAATAGGAGTATTTGACTCATGTCCTTGAAGGCCCATCAAACATGATGAGTTTAGTGATGATAGACATGGACATTTTAGGTAGAAAGTATGTTGCATAAATGCCCAAGGATGAACTTGTTACTCTTGAAATGAGGTGAAATTGTATTTCACAGATGATGCATTGCTACTCTTATGGTTACTCGTCTATAGCTGTATCATTTTGTGTCTTTAATCAGTTTTTCATTGCTGGACTAAACTCAACACTCAGAACTTTTTTTTTTCTCTTTTTGATACAGGGTTTCAATATGTGATTCAGTCTGGCCTACAGCACACTTTATAGCCCAGGTTGGTCTCAAACTTACAATGATCCTCCTGCCTCAACCTCTCAAGTGCTAGGATTACAGGTATGTGCCATCATGCCAGGCCTTTAACACTCAGAACTTAAGGAAGGAAACCTTTATTTGGATTATGGATTTAGAGGTTTTAGTTTATAATTGGCTGGCTGCAAATGAAAAGCAGTATGGATGAAGGGCCTGAGCAAAGAAAAATGACTATATCACAGTAACCAGGAAGAAGTACATAAATGGAGATCCCAGGAAGGGAGATATGCCTTCTGGATCAGAACCCTAATTACTGTCCAGCCTCCAACAAGGCCCCACCTCCTAAAAGCACATTAGCTATGGATCCATCAGTAGATTAAAGAACTGATGAGCACAATACCCCCAGGATCCAGTCAACTTCCAAAATTCAAACCTTTAAATGCAGGACTCTTTGGGGCAACATTCCAGATCTAAGCCATACATCTTACAAATATGTATTAAACAGATTCTTCATTGCTGACATTGAAAAAGTAAGCTGTGACACTTTGAAGCTATATGCATGTGACAGAGAACTACAGGTAGTCTTGAGCCCTGCTGACCCTGGCCAACAGCCAGGAAGCAAATGAGGACATCAGCCACAAATTCACAATGAGAAGAATTCTAACAACTATAGAAGAAGCTTGGGTGCGTGTACCATATTCCCCCAGGGGGATGACTAATAGGACCATAGCCAGAGAGGACGCTGGGGATATCACAAAGCCCAGAGCTTCTCTAAGTAATGCCAAAACTCAACCCAGAGGCACTGTGAGTAGTCAAATATGTATTGTTTTAGTTACTACGTTTGTTGTAATTTGTTATGTAGACAACTAATACAGTGGCTAAATAAATCTGGGTGTCTATAGTCTCATTACCATTTATTGCAATTCTCCAAAAATGTTTAGTTAGAAATCAATTAAGGAAATTCTGTGTATAAACATTCAACAAGTTTGATATTAAGGTTTAGTCACTCAGGGTATCTTCCAAGAATAAATAGTATTTATGATTTATATAACTATGAAAACAGATCTCATACACTTGTTCAAAGATGAAAACAATTTGTAACTTTTTTTTCTGTATTTAGGACGGGGTCTACAGGGTCTCACTATGTAGATTGGACTCTAGTGATTCTCCTGTTTTCAGCCCCCATGCACTGGGATTACAAGGCAAACACCACCACCCCCAGTCTCAATTGCCATTTCAGTGCACCTTGGAGATGGGGCCAGCACAGCAGGCTAGGGATGGACCCCGGCCGCTGCACTGTGCTGAAGCAGGTGCTTTAGTCCACTAAACTACCAGGCTGGCCCAAGAATTTATATTTTCTACTTTACCAAGCCTAATTCTTTTACTGTAGTGTTTAAAAAGTGTTAAGAAAGGTCGATTATGAATCAGGTTTGGGACAAATGGCAGAAGAAACAAATCTCTCTTTTTAAAATTTAATTCAATTTAATTTTATTGAGAAACAAATAGCAATGAGACAGTTTCAAAGCTAATTAATAGCACAGTTTCAATAATTAATACACATTGTTATCTTCTGAGTGGTTATCCATAGTACAAGATGCAGGAAGGATATCCTGTCCAAACACTATTAGTACAAATCTTTCTTCTCATTGAATTAAGCAAAAGTAGCTGTATATCTATCCTAACTGTTCTGTATATACAGATACAAAATGGTCCTTCCTTTGTATCCCCTTTTTTTGTTTAGTCCTGTCAGAGATGAGTATTCCATTGGTATCTAAATCCTATAGGTGCGTGAATTCAGCAAAACAATCCAACACAGTCTAGCAGTCCACAAGAGTAGTGGGTTATTCAGAGAAGTTGTTGATTTGAGCCTTTCACAACTCAGCATATTAATATGACTTTACTTTATATACCTCATTTTTATACTTTTCTGCTGGATAGTTAAGACCAAGATAAAGCAAGACTTATATAACAAGAAATGTAACTTTTGTATCTGATAAGGTCAGTCAAGTACCCTCAGGATTTATCCTGTAACCCTGTACCACAGTGTGCAGATCCTTTGTGAGTGTCAGCCATGTGGATAAGTCATGGCCATTGCTTGACCAATTTGCTCTCTGTGAAAGCCTGAGAGAATGTTTTCTCTCCATGTTACTCTCCTAAGGTGCACACTACATCATTGATCACTTTCCTCTGTGGCCCAATAATCTCCTTGATCAGAAAATTTGGGACACAACTGAGTTACAGGATGTTACAATATAGGTTCTCCTATGTCTTGAGTCTTCACTGACCTTGAAAGGTTAGGGTCATAATGTTGGCTGTCCTTGCAGCCCTTCTATTTCTCTAATTTTTGGTCTGCAAACTTAGGTTGTTACCCCTCCAGAAGAGAAGCATATTATTACCCTACAACATATGCAGTTGGGTTTAACTTCACTATCTGTCTGAAAATCAAACATCTTAGGCATAACATGGAACAAATAATACTTGTATTTTTCATCAAGTATTGATATGTTAAATTTTAAGTCCCTACAGAACATGGAGAAAAAAATTTAAAAAATGAAAAATATTTAAAGAATATGAATAAGGAATTACATATTTTTACACAGAAATTTAGAAATCTAACCATATACAGCATTGTAGCAGGACAGTCTTGTGACATTTTTTCTTGTGTCTTTTTTTTTCATTTATTACCCTTTTTAAACAAACAAACAAACAAAAAAAACATTTACTTGAGAGATAGTACGGTAGTAATTGGTATGTCCTGACAAGATGTATGTATTTAGAAGACCAGAATGACAGGCATTCCAAGTGTGATCCTTCTATTACACATTGCTATCTTCAGTGCAGTTACTTGATTCACAGGTATCAGCATATATAGTTAGTCAGGGTGAGAATCCTACCAATTAACTGCTAGTTTCAAAAACCTACTGATGTTGCTCAGGATCGTTGCCTTGCCCATCTTGTGCATATAAATGTTTGGCTTTGCCCCTGTCATGAGAAACAAATCTCTTTTGCAAGTCATTCTTGTGTAGACTTATATATTAGGGATGCACTGTAGGGGTGTGATTATTTTGAGGGTGCTTGGGTAGATATGGGCTTCATGTTTCATGACTGGATCATTTAAATCCATCATGATTTTTGAACCTTAATGTAGTTGTTTGTTAAGTAGGAATAAAGATGGCTATCACTGGTTGTATTTAAAACACATATTTATTGTTTTTCTGTGTCTTACTCCCTCTTATGGTTAACAACCTATCCAGTTTCCTTTCCCACTTTCAGTCCAACTGGTGTACATGATCAAGGGCTCCAGGGGTTAGACTATGACCAGTACCTGCCAAACAGTATGATCTTTTCTGAACCACAATGAGTGCATCTACAGTGGTCTTTTTATCCAAGTTGGTTCAAGCATTAAATCTGAGGGCTATGTGGAAATACTGGATTCAACGAAGCTTTGTTTCTGTTGAACTTGAGAAGGTGAGCTGACCTTTGGAAGGAGTCTATGTGAGACCAGGCTGAGAAGGAGAAAAGTGGAGAAAAGTGGAGAAAAGTCATGGAGCAGACTGAGCCTTGTGGAGCCTTTAAGCTCTAGATTCAGTGCTACTGGTTCTTTTTCTGAAATTTTCACTTCAGTGTACTGATAACATCGTTTTCTTTTATTTTATTTGCTTAATCCATTCACAATTGGGCCATTGAGCAGTTTCAAAGATTGAAAGTAAAAATGAACATAAAGCATTTACTATGCCTAATATCTAGTTATTTCTATCATTGTTGCTATTATTATATCCAATATTATAAAAGAACTGGAATTTTATCACACACACACACACACACACACACACACACACACACAGGCCTGAATAATTATTAGCTGTCTTTAAATTAACTGAGAGTAACTGAAAGCAGTCAGTTGAACTGACTGCATGGTTAAGTCAAATACATGGTGAAATGCACGATTAAGCCTTGGTTGTTATTAAGAAATCCAAGACAGCAGACACAAGAAATGATTGGCAAAATACTATAGTGAAGTCATGTGAACTCTATCATCTACTAAACTTGGGTTCATATTCCTGCTCTAAAACTCATGAGTAACATGGTTACATGGTTGCATTACTTAAATTCTGAGTTTTCTAAAAGGGGTGATAAGAACACTTCCTTCATAATTGTGAAGAATCAATAGATAATAAACATGAACTTGTTAGCACAGCCCGAGTCAGATGATCAAACATTATAGTCATTATAATGTTTGATGTTTTAGTTACATTGACTGTCACGAATAAACTAGTTCAACATCAAAGTGATATAAATTAGACCTTTATATTTTTATGGTCCAAAATATTGATTAACTCTCGCTTCAGCAATTTAGAGGCAATGTGTAGAACTAGAGTAATTTGGACATCAATTTGACTGGAGTAAATAAAGGTATCAGCATATATAGTTAGTTAAATGAAGCAGAAAATTTTCCACCTAATATAGAATAATGCAAATTTTAAAACACTAAATTTGTTTATACAGGTAAGCAACAAAGTATGAGTGACTCTGCAGTGAGACGTCTATAAGAAAATAAACATTACTTCTTGGTTGGATGTTGGCTTGTCATCCAGCACTTGATGAGTGATAATGTGATGAAGAGAATATTATTAGTGAGGTTTTGAGTTCCCTGAAGAAACATTCATGTAAGTTAATGAGGATAATGAAATAACATTAGGGAAAAGCTGGCCGGAAAGTACATACATTTCAACCTAAGGCTAAAGTTTCTTGCTTCAGAGAAAATTATATTCAGGTTAATGGGGTTAACATGGGAATTGGAACAATTGAGGAGGCCCAGTTGGCTCAGATTAAGATTTCATATCAGTCAATAATGCATGAAAGTCACTTGGAGAGAGGCTGTTTTAGGTGGTGACTGAAGAGGCGAGGTCTTCATAAAAAGTATTAGAGAAAATACCCTTCCTCTTTTTTTCTCCCTAGTTTTGCTTGAAGCTTGTTGGCAAATAAAGGTTTTGCTCTCCATAAAATGATAAGTAGTTCAGTACAGCTGGAAATTATAGTGCTGGGGTCAAATGAGGACAGGGTGTTGGTGGAGATGCCAAGAAGGGAGGTGGTGCATGGTAATTAGGTATAAATTCACAGTGGGCCTTGAAATCCATATTAAATGTTGTCAGCACATTTAAACAACATAGAGAAGCTTTGGAAATGTTTTAACAGGTAGGACAACATGATCAAAGTAGGATTTTTAATAAAATTCCTTAAACATCTTTGGAAAATGTTTACCCCTTTCCTAGGCATATAACCAAGTATAATGAGATATTCATCCAAAACCATACACAAATGTTCAAAGTTCTTTATTCATTATAGTCCCAAACTGCAAATAACTCAGATGTTTATTAATAGCAGAACTAAATTTCAGTGTTCACACATCATAATAATATACAGCAATGGAATAAGCATGTACTGCTACATGCAACATCAATGAAAGAAGTCAGATACCAAAGAGGGTATAGTGTATAAATCAATTTTAATAATTTTTTAAAATACAAGACTAATCTACATTTAGCAGTTAAGACAGTGGCTTCCTTATGGATGAGTCAGATTTCTCATTGCTGGGACAAGCTACCCATCACCAACAGCTGAAAGAAACAGAGCTTGACTCGGCTCCAAATTCCCATCCTAACATACTCAGAAGTGTACTGAACTAATCCTTGAGTGGTCTTAAGCCAATCAAGCTGACCATCCAGTTTAACCTTCTCAACTTGGTACAGGTAGTAGTGACTGGGAGGGGTCCCAGGGATGCTTCCATATTGGTGCTAATACTGAGGCTCTCGATGTGGCTTGTATCATCATGTGTTCAGTTAATGAAAAATCATTGAACTGTTCACTCATGATGTGAATGCTTTTCTCAGTGCACATTATATTGAAACTTTAAAAATGTAATTTGAAAATGAAGCAAACAACAGGGCTCCTACTTTATAAGATCCTAAGTACAATATGCCTGTGTCTTCTAAATTTTTAAAAATGAACAAAAACAATATCTTCATTTATAACAAAGAAACATAAAGTAAATTGAGAAATATTTTTCTTCAGGTGTGTCAGACAAAAACGAAGGCTAATATCTAAATTTGAGGATGACATTAAACACAATGAAGAGAATACTAGCAGAAATTTTAAAATATAATTTGGCCCAGACACTTTCACTCTGGTTCAGATGTTTAAAGAACTGTTAACCCATTCTTCCTTAAGCATTCCAAAAAACAGAAGAAGAAGGAATTCTTTCAAACATTTAATGGAGATAGCATTACCCCAAGAAGGCATTCTGCTGCCTAACTTAAAAACATATTACAAAGCAGTAGTAATCAAAACATCACATAAATGCAGTTACAGAGACCAATCAAATAGAATAGAAAACCTGAAAGAGAGACAAATTTGTACAGCCAGTTGGTCTGAGACAAGATGGTAAAGACAGGCACTATTCTCAACAGATGTTTTGGGGAAAACTGGATTATCCCACACAGAAGAACGCTAGCCCCCTGTCTTTCACTAGCTACAGAAAACTCAAAATAGATTAAGTACTTAAATATATGGCCTGAAACTCTTAAACTACTAGAAAAAAATAAGATAAATACTTTGGGACATTAGAATGGGCAATCTTTTTTTGACAAAGCCAAAAAAATATAGAAAACAAAAACAAAAGCAGACAAATGTGATATCAAATTAAGCAGCTTCTGTACAGCAAAAAGAACAATTAGTAAAGAGAATGAAAAGAGATAGCATCTATAGAAGGTAGAAAATATTTGCAAGATCTTTGTGTACATCTGACAAGGAGATAATATCTGGAATATATAGGCTACTTCAAAAACTCAAGGGCTGGGGAGATAGCTCGGCAGCATAAGCATCTGCCTGGCAAGCACAAGGTCCTGAGTTCGACCCCTGATAATAAAGTAATTTTAAAAATGGTCAGTAGAACTATCAAATATCCTTCAAAAGAAGATGCACATAATATTTGTGTTGCATTTATATTTAAAAGAAGGAAATAAGTATGTCATAGGGATATTTATATGCCCATGTTCAGTGCAGCAATATTCAGAATAAGCAGAAAATAGAAGCAATGTAAATGTCCATCACCTGATGGATGAACTCTAAAACATGGTACATATACAGAATGGATTACTACTCAGCATAAAAAGTATGAAATTCTGTCATTTGTAATGGTATGTACAGAACTGGAGATCACAGTGTGTGTCAACTTGAGTAAGAAATGCCCGGCTTTTACGCTTGGCACAGTTCTGGGCATGATTGAGTGATGGACTCAGTGAAGAGGAAGACCCATGCTGGATGTGAGTGGCATCAGTCAATAAGCTTGGACCCTGAATGGGACAAAAATGGAAAGAAGGAATTTGTGCTTCTCTTTCTTCAAAGGACTTTAAGTATTCCCACCATGCCTTTGGACCCACGGTACTGATTCCAAAGGCCTCTTATACCATTACCCTTGCAAACACATACAAAGGTGTATGTAAGAATAGTTAATGTAGCCTTGTTCATAGAAGACAGAAAATATGATGGTTATTAAAGATTACATATGAAAGGACTGAAGTATTTTTGGTTATAAAGAAACCAGGCAAATAAGATTTATGTTTGGCCAGTATTTCCTCTGTTAGACACATGAGTTTAAAAAGTCCTGTCAAGTGCTTACCATGTTTAACATTAAATGGGGTCATTTATAAATCTATATGAAGTATGTCAATCACACACAAATATATACAGAGTCTACTGGTAGAGAGCAGAGATTGTCCAGGTTTGTTTTTCAGCATATCAACCTACATGCATAACCTTCAAAAATATTGACTTGTTCTTATAAAGGTAGGTCATACTAATTGGCAAATTCCATGTTTTATTTAAATTAAAGCTTTCTATACTCTTTTAATCCATAGTCTAAGGTAGTTTTATTATTTTATATAAATAAATTTCACAATAAAAATATGAACAAAATGACTTGTATCATAGTTAATTAATTTTCACATTAGAAAATTATTTTTCAAACCTTCCATAAAGTGACTCTCTTGGAACAGTTTCCTGGGTAAATATTACTTCACAATGTCAAAAATTATATCCTTTATATATAAAACTAGGCACAGATGGGTAATCACACAGAAATCTGTCTTTTACTTTAATAGTATTATTGGCCAAGTGCTAAAGTTTAGAAAGACCATTCAAAAGGCCCCTTATGCCCCTTATTTTCAAAAGAGAGCCAATGGCCATGAAATCCTTGAAAAGAAGGATGTCTTATTAAGAATGATTTGGTCCAGTAGAACTTTAAGTTTTAGCGTTTTAAACCTAAAGAGCTCCAAAGCAATTTCGTACAATAAAGATCCAGTTGGTAGATTATCTAAATCTTGTAGATTTTGGAGACTTATTAGCAATGGCAGGTAAGATCCAGAAAGAAATTAATGGGTTGCATAATAATGAGGTAAGTACAACAAAAGGAATGTGCCAGAAGTAAGTCTTAGATATGACATATTAGAAGAGAAAGTATGGAAGTACAACTCTAAAAGAGGCTTGATTAAAATGAAAATATTTTTAAAATGAAAAGCTTATGCCAGTGCCTTCAGAATAAAGCCTTTGAGTGATATGGTTACTAAAACTGCTAATGGGCTTTTGCATTTCATTAGTATATGTTTTGTTGAAAGCAAACAGTTCAATGAGTACAACCATGTCTTTCCTTAAATCCATACTACCTTTTATAAATGTCAATTTTAAGTCTAACAATTTCTAGTACACAGCCTTTCAGTATAAGTACCGTGTGCTAACCCACTGCGCCACTGGAGCTCCAGTATGCAGCCTTTCAGTACTACATTCTCCACTAACTCCTTTAAGATCACTATTTTTCCCCATGGTTATGCCAGCTAGGTTTTTTACTGTTCCTTTTATAATTTGTATTTGTAGGAAGAATTTTATTTTTCTTTCTAAAAATAATGCATTGAATACTGAATATGTGCTTTACAAACTTTGTAGAATATACTTACTATTAAAGTTTAACACTCATAAAGTAACATTAGCTCCTTTGGGAAAATGAATATATGTTCTTAAACTTGAGAATTTTTAATTTTACTGATACAGTAAGAAGGAGTTAAAAATATTAATGACTGCATTTTCTATAAAAAGGTATAACTGAATGGAATGTATAGCATATATTACCTTTAAAGGCCAAGGTCTCAGAAAACAACCATGGTTTTTTTTTTTTGTTTTTTTTTTTTTTTTTGGTGGAACCGGGGATTGAACTCAGGCCCTTGCACTTGCCAGGCAAGCACCCATTCCACTGAGCTATCTACCCGGCCCCCAACCATGGGTTTTTTAATTAAAAAAGACTGTTCTGTTTGTCTGTTATCACCACTAGAAACTATGCATAATCCTGATGACCCCATATGAGAATCCTTGACTAGAACAGAGGACTGTTTCTCAAATAATTTCCTGAGTGAGAGGAGAAAGAAGAGTTACTGAATAGAAACAAAGCCTGAGCAAACAGGTCAATCTACTGCATCCTGTTCTTATTTCCTCAGCATCCATCGTGGTACCCAACACAGAGATCTCAGTAAATGTTGAAGGTTGAACAGAAAGTAAACTCATACAAAGATTCTCCATTGAAATTACTTGTGCTGCGTTGGCCAAGCAATGGCTGTGACTCATCCACATGGCTGCACTGATAAAGGTTCTACAATCTGAGGTACAGGTTCTCAGGACAAATCCTGAGGGCATTTCACTGACCTTCTCAGACCAAAAAGCTACAACTCTTGTTGTATAGGTCCTGCTTTACCTTGGTCTTAACCATCCAGTAGAAAAGTATGAAGACGAAATATAAGAAATAAAGCCATGCTGTTAAGTTGAGCTGTGGGGGACTCAGGTCAATAATTTCTGACATTGCCAGTTAAACAGAAGACTCAATGCTATTATGGGCTACTGGACTCTTTTAGAATATTTTGCTGAGTTTACACACCTATAATATTCAATAATGGAACTTAGAAAAAATGGGGTATACCGATGAATGTCCATTTTTTTTCAAAGTTTTATTGATAAACAGATAGCAATGAGACAGTTTCAAACCTAATCAGAAGTACAGTTTCAACAAATAATACACTGCATATCTTCTTCTCAGTGGTTAATTGCTGTATAAGAAGTGGACTTGTGATCCTATTTACAAACACCATTAGAACAAATCCCTCCATTCATTAAGAGAATGTAACTATATATCTATCCTAACCACTTTGAATACACAGATACAAAATGGACATTCATCGGTATACCCCATTTTTTCTAAGTTCCATTATTGAATATTATAGGTGTGTAAACTCAGCAAAATATTCTAAAAGAGTCCAGTAGCCCATTATAGCATTGGGTCTTCTGTTTAACTGGCAATGTCAGAAATTATTGACCTGAGTCCCCCACAGCTCAACATAACAGCATGGCTTTATTTCCTATATTTCGTCTTCATACTTTTCTACTGGATGGTTAAGACCAAGGTAAAGCAGGACCTATGCAACAAGAGTTGTAGCTTTTTGGTCTGAGAAGGTCAATGAAATGCCCTCAGGATTTATCCTGAGATCCTGTACCTCAGATTGTAGAACCTTTGTCAGTGCAGCCATGTGGATGAGTCACAGCCATTGCTTGGCCAATGTGCTCTCTGTGAAAGCCTGAGGGAGTGTCTGTTCCCCATGTGACTCTCCTTAGGCACACTCTACGTCATCGATCACTTTCCTCTTTGGCCCCATAATCTTCTTGATCAGAAAATTTGGGACACTACCGAGGTACATGACGTTACAGTACAAGTTCTCATATGTCCTGAGTCTTAATTGACCTTAGAAAGTTAGGGCCAAAATGTTGGCTTTCCTTGTAGCCCTCCTTTTGAATGTCCATTTTGTATCTGTGTATTCAAAGTGGTTGGGATAGATATATAGTTGCATTCTCTTAATGAATAGAATGATTTGTTCTAATGGTGTTTGTAAATAGGATCACAAGTCCGCATCTTGTACAGCAATTAACCACTAAGAAGAATATATGCAGTGTATTGTTTGTTGAAACTGTACTTCCGATTTGATTTGAAACTGTCTCATTGCTATGTGTTTATCAATAAAACTTTGAAAAAAAAAGAAATTACTTGTGCTGAACATTAGTACATTTTTCTTTTTCTTCTTTCTTTCTTTCTTTCTTTCTTTTTTTTTTTTTTTTTTTTTTTTTGGACCAGGGATTGAACTCATAACCCTGCACTTGCCAGGCAAGCACATATTCTACTGAGATATCTACATGGCCCTAAATTTTCCATTTTTGAAAGTTGCCTGGATAGCACTATGCAATATTTCAAAGGCATACACAATACACCTTAGGCCTTATACACATATGCAATCAACAGCACCAAAAAGATGTTTTCATGTAATGGGAAACTCCCAACACCACTGAGCAGTGCAATAATTTCTTTGTTTCTAGAAAAGCCTCCTTTTCAAAACTGAACTGCAGACTGTCATTTTGAGTCTAGCATGGAGAATGCCCAACCAATGAGAAACTTAAATATCACTGGAAACACAGTATCTAGATTTATAGCCTCAACATTTTCAGGCCTGCTTTCAGCCAACAAGGAAGACAGCTATTTGAGAGTTTGGATTTGTGTTTCATTCTGTTGCACTCCTCTATCACTTTAGGGCTTCATTCTTAAGAAAATGTTTCCATGTAGATGGTAAAAAATAATATTAAGGCTCAGAGTATATAAATTTAATTTCTGACTTTACAAAAACAATTCTGAGCATGCTAACAATCTGGATGTAGGGCAATTGTATGTATTTCCATTTCAAACCAACATGTACATAAGGGAGTGATCTTTGTTTCTAAAAAACTTGCAAATTGATCTCATGGGACCTTTTTCTTAGGACCTAATTCTCATTCATATGTTTCACAAATTAATCAAAGGAAAATGGAATCATCTCAAACAAAATAAACTGTGGCAGGCAAGTCTTTGGATACACACATTTCAAAAGACTATATACCAACTAGCTATACTGAAGACATCCAAGAGGCTAACAGAAAAGAAAGCCACAGTTCACAAGATGAATTCATCTGCTACACAGCTGGCCTTCTGGTGACAACTCTGTGGGTGAGGGGAAAGATCCCTCTAGGAGATGGTTGTCATAAAGATGGTTGTGGTAAAACATATTGGTAGCCAGGCCAGTCTCACCCAGGAATGTCAGGTTAGATTTTGTACATAACATCTTACAGGTGTTCTCAGGGCAGGTGAGAAGGAATTGATCCTTTTGAGTATAGATGTTCCAAATATGTGCTTGTCATGCCAGACCCTTAAGAGATTAGCGATGGAGTAAACAATAACTAATTGACTGCCCAGTCATTATACCTATCATCAAAGCTATCTAACCTCATCTAAGACAGGTGATCAGGAATATAGATTTTGGAATCAGAGAAAATAGATTCAAGTTTCATATTTGTTTGTTGTCAGTTGTGTGACTTAGGACAATTTCCAGAATCTCTGAGTTTTGCTTCCTCATGAAAAGCAGTGATCATAACAGTGCCTATCTAGTGTTGTTGCCAGAAAACGCTCTTCACATGAGGACTCAACATAGTACACTGTCTTACGCATAGTAAAGGCCAGCAAGCTTTTTCTTTGAAGGGACAAAACTAAATATAAGAGTCTCTGGGGACAGTTGAATTGTCAGGGCTGCTCAACCAGCTCTTGTAGCACAAAAGTGGACACAGAGGTTATGGAAAGAAGTGGGCAACTGCAATTCCACAGGACTTAATAAAGCAGAAGGAGACCTCAATTTGGCTCACAGTCTGTAAATGGTAGTGGTTAGTAGATATGCTTAATCATATTAATATGACTAGGCCAAATCATAGCAAATATTTAACACTGATGACAATATGCCACAATCCATGTTGTGTTTCACATGTATTGGTTTAGTCCATCTTCAACTTCTGTGTTGGGAATAGACACTGCATCCATGTTAACAAGGTGAAACAGCCTCAGGACCTTTAGCCTACTCAAACATAAACTGCTAATGAACTGAGAAGTCAGGATTTGAATTCAAGTCCTCATACTTTCAATTTTATTTCCTTAGCTACTCATCACTGGGTTTAGTGAAGAATTTCAGATGTACGCTAAGCAAACACAGTTGTTTATATAGTTGTTAGATTTTTTAAAATGACAAGATTTTCCCTGTTATGTGGAATGATGAAGAGAAGAGTTATTCTCCTATTCCCTATAATACCCTAGCAGATTAAATTATCTCATTTAATCCTAATTCGGGTGTGCGCATGTGCACACGTGTGTGTGTGTGTGTGTGTGTGTGTGTGTGTGCAGGGGGAATACTCAGAAAGGTATTATCATTTCTATTGGACAGATAAGGAACTTCACATTCAAAGATGTTAACTGTCCGGTCCAAGGTCACATCACTTATAAATTATAGAGTTAAGATAAAATCCCAAGATATTAGATTCCAAAGTTAAATGCTGAGGCCTTAAACTCTGCACTGAAATAGCACCTTTACACTCAGAAATATTATATAATTGATAGGGGTTGAGGACTTGAGCCCTAAAGGCCTACATCTTGATTAATTGAAGGACCCTTGGAGAAGGGCCAAGATGCCAAAGACTGGTGGAGAGACCACAAAATGTACAAAAGGTAAAGTGTGGGACAAAGAACAGACCCAGGAAACACCACTTAACACAGAGCTTCTCGAACATTCACTGGATAGTCCTTAAACATCACTCAGTTTCCCCTTCACTGGAACACAAAAACTAACACTTACAATTTAAAGGAGCAGATTTAATTTGGGTCACAGTTCTAAGGGGTTTCAGCCTTTGGCTGGCTAACCCCAAACTGCAAACATCATGGAGAAAGGCATGGAGGAGCAGAGAATTTGTGATGATGGAGAAGAGCAGAGGAAGAGTGTCAGCAGGGAAAAGTTCAGGGACCTTATGTAACATTCGAACCCATACCTCCAAGACCCACCTGAAAACAATGAGCAATGTGCCTCACCTGTCCCCTGGGTAACCCCTAAGTTGATCAAAGTGGCCCTCATTCTAAGTGCCATGTCTTGGTAGGATCTAAAAATGCATAAATGCTTCATCTGTTTCTCCAAAGACCCTTAGTTGGTGGAGCTAAAGCAGAAGCTTCTCCCTTGACTATGGATAGAACCAAGGATATTTACAAAGAAAGTTGGGCTAGAGTACTAATTGCTCCTTTTTTATGTGGTACCAGGGATGGAATTCAAGACCTTGTGCTTACCAAGCAGGTGCTTATGCTGCTGAGCTATCTCCCAGCCCTAGAGTACTAATCTCAAATCTGAATACAAATTTGGATCACTTATTTATGCAAAGTACTTATTACAGAGTCTAATGCACAGAGAACACTTAAAAATATTCATTCATTAAGAATAGTAAGCAGAGGGCCAGGGAGATAGCTCAGTAGAATAAGTGCTGGCCTGACAAGTGCAAAGAGGGCCTGAGTCCAATCCTTGGTTTGCAAAAAAAAAAAAAAAAAAAGAATAGTAAGCAGAACAAAAATAGATTTTATAATTCTAATGGTGAGTTTAATAAGGAAAGTGTTTCACAATGGTCCTTGGAAATCATAGATAAGTTAATATGATATTAAATTTTCTGAGACTCTCACGGTGAATGGGCTTAATTATACATAGAACATATGGGACATAACTTCCATCTGGTTAAGGACAACACCAGAAGCATCTCCTTCTATTTTACTTAGTGATGTATACATAGTGAGGATGCCAATACATACATTTTGAATTGGCTCCAAATCATAGTTAAGTCATGACCGATGATTTCAATCAATTGCTTTTTAATCAAAATAGGTAAAGTAATGAGTTTGAAGGTAATAGAGATTCCTCACAGATACTGTTATATAGTGACATCATCTTGGAGTGTGATGCACAGTAGAAGCCAGTCTTGTCTGAAACAAAAGTGAGCTCTTGCCTTTAGTGACAAGAGCTGTTCACCCAGCAAAGTGACAAATAAGAGGCAAAAAAGCCACTTGTTTCAGAGGATTAGAGTTTGGGCAGAAACATAGAAAAGAAATCTGGTAGGATCATGTCCAAAGAGAATCTTTTTAAAAAAGAATTTTGTTGCAATAAGATCAATATCAGACAAGTGCAACCCCAAATACAATTATTCTGCAATGTAATTAGCCTATGGGGAGTTGATTCCATCACTAAGAAAGTGTTTGGAGAATGGTTTCCTTTTACCTTTACACTGGAGGATGAGTTTGCAGGCAGGGAGATAAGAGGAGTTGAAAGTAATGTGATCCATAAAGAATGTATAGAGACAGAGTGCCTGAGATCACTGAGATAATATGAAAGGGCTGAGCTGGAGTTCCTAGTGGGGAGGTAGCCATTTATCTCACAAGAAACCATAATAAGTAACTAACTAGGAAACCTAGAAAGAAGAAGCTTTCATCAATACAAAAATCATCAGGTGAATTCTTAGTGTGACACATTTTAGAAATATATAGGGTGGGTGACAGGATGCAAAATGGTTATAGGTGTTTTTAAGAGTCAATTTATGCATGAAGGCATAGAGAATTCTGGAGCAGGCCAAGACTCAGTGTATTGTTATAAATATTGATCTTCTAAAACCTTTGTAATAAAAAAGTCACCTCAAACTGCATCTCTGCCTTCGATTGTATGCAGTAGGGATAGTGCATACAGGTAGTAGTAAAAGGCTGATAGAGTGGTTAATTTCCTCAGAATTCATTTCTTCCCAGTCTCCTCTTCTTTATAGCAATAACCATGGCTAGCTCTACTCCATCCATATGGATATTCTCAGGGAAAGATGTGCAGAAAATTTGATTCTTCCCTACACACCCTAGCCTCAGTGGTTGCTCATGTCTGGGCAGTTGGACCCAGACTGGACCCTAAGAGCTGGGTATTCTTATATGCATTGGATAGGTGTCTTAAATAACACAACATAATCACAGAAGTTGTGGATGGCTATGTCTAACACATGGGTTAAAGTGCAGCATTGGTAATGACACCATGTACTATCTATTTCTGAGTCTCAGATAGATCCTGCCCTAAGGCTCTAGGAGACACTGTATTTCCTGCTGATAAATTTCTTTCTTGAGTTTTATTCTTGCCCAAGAGAGTTTCTATTCCTGTCAAACAAAAGCCTGAACCAGTACAGGAACTGTGTCTAGCTGTTTGCAGGATCCATTCACTTTTACTTGTGAGTGAGAGGCCTAACAGAATGAATGTTTGCTAGGCAGAGTGACCCAAGTTTGCAGTTTGAATACTAATAAGCACTTCCCTCACACCAGAGTTAGATTTGAAAATGTGGTCTCAAATTAAGATTGGCATATCTGGTCTTCCAGATGGTGACTTGTGTCTTGAAGGAAAATGAAATGACTTCTGTCTCTTAAGGTAGCTCTGACATCAACATTTATTATACAGCCAGCCAGATTGTGCTGGTGGCTGCTGGATGAAACCTGAGCAAAATGCACTGTTTGTCAAGGCCATCGATGGGATAAACAAAGTCGATAAATGGATGGGGTACAGCAGAAAGTGTAGAGGAGTAAGAGCAGCTAACTTGGATTTAAATCTTCTGCTTCTTTAAATAGCTTGAGTCACTCTCCCTGCTCTTATTTGGATGAAACTAAACAGAAGAATTTAACAGCATACACTTTTGGGGTAAATTTGCCACAGGTTCAACCTCACTTCCACCACTCACTAACTGTGTGACTGTAACTAAGTTACACATGCTTTCTTTTTCTTTTTCTTTATTTTTTTAATTTTTGGTATAGGGTCTCATTACACAGGTTGGACTCCTGGTGATCCTCCAGTTTTCAGCTTCCCCTGTGTTGGGATTACAGGCATGCACCAACACACCTGGACTCAATGGCTGGCTCAGTGCACTTGGGGTTGGCGACAGTGCAGTACTCCTGCTTTCTAAGGCTCAGTTTTCTCTGCTATTCAGATAAAATTATACTGTGCTCCTGTTTAGCAGAATTATAGTAAAAGTATCTCAATGACTGGGAGCATGGGAAGTAGCCATCATGTAATGGTTACCATTTTTAAGCCAAATCAACTATTAGGTTTAATTAATTTATTTATGTATTCATTCATCCTACAAATATTTTCTTCCTTGTGCCTATTACATGGCAGGCCCAAGTCAGGGGTTAAAATTGTGTCAGTCAAAGGAAGTGACACCAGGTCTTCTCATTGCCTTTGTCTCCTACATGTTAGAGACATGCAACACTGGTAACGTTTCAGGACTTGCAGATATCATCCTGAAAGTTCCTGACTGAGCAAGCTGTGGCCCCTCTGCTGGCCACCATTGTAAACACAATGTTCATTGCAGACTCAGTGTTCATTGAAAATGCAATTGTCTCATGCACATTCTTCAAATACCTGCATAAAAGTTTAGCCATCTGGGCAACATTCTACTGGCCACTGTTTAGAGGACTACGATCTGGATCTTCATAGTAGCCTGGTACTCAATAAATGGTAGTAAGAACTTGCATCTTAAAACTTATAGGATATATTAACTGTGAACTTTACATATTCAGGGACAAAGTTTTTCTCTAGTGAGGTTGAAGCCAAACAAATTCTTCCATTTCCAGTAGGAGGTTTGCCTGAGGACAGACTGAGGGCCGTGCACACTGCCTTGCTTCCTTTATAAACATCGACAGCTTTTCAAATAAGTTTTGTATTTTCCAGTGGGTTTCTAGGCTTAGCTTCTTTTTTTTTTTTTTGGCGGAACTGGGGATTGAACTCAGGCTCTTGCGCTTGCCAGGGAAGCGCTTATTCCACTGAGCCATCTCCCCAGCCCCTAGGCTTAGCTTCTTATTGGGAACTATTCTTTTGCTCCATTCACTTCCTTTTAAAATATGAATTTCTTTAGTGCTGAATTTATTTTTTCCATCCAATTGGTTGTATTATTTCATTTTATTACTTCAGTCTTTGTCGTACGCAGGGCTTTGCATTTTATTCCTGAGCTGTATTTTTCCAGTTTAGGTTTCACTGGCCTCTATCTGACAACAAGGCAGTGCTCTATTGTGCCTGAAATCTCTTCCCCCTGCAATTTCAAATCACCTGCAGGTTCAGTAGGAGGCTATCTGTCATGTGATTAGCAATTAGCACATGTGGCACTTTGGAACACATGCTTAGAGAAGTATCAAAGATTGGTGGTCCATCTTCCAGCCCACCTGGCTCTCTTCATCAAACTGCTCATTAGCTGGGCTTTGGGCTTCCATGCTGTCAGATCCCAGGTCTGAGTGTTCTCCCTCAGAGTCTGTATCGGCCCTCCTGAGGCTCTCATCTTCTCCTTCATGAACATTTTCAACTGTCACTCAGACATCACATTGCTAACAGGGTCAAGTGGAGCCCAGAGAGTGTAAGGTCATGTTCTCCAGAGATTTATGGCCCTTTAGGCAGACTCCAAAACTGTAATCACTGTCCTTGTCATAGTTTTAAAAATGCATGCATGACAACTACTTTCTGTGATCCTGTGTGTGCTTTTTATTTTAACCTGTGGGGTTATTTTAAATAATATAATTATTTACTATTCTATGATTTTTTTTTTTGAACCAGGGATTGAACTCAGGTCCTTATACTTTCCAAGGAAGCGCTTATTCTACTGAGCCATCTCCCTGGCCCCTATTCTATGATTTTGATAAAAGTGGGAGAAATATGGAGATACTTTCTCTAAATGCCTTATATAAACCACATAAAATACTTTCGTTAAATACCTAATGTTAGACCACAGGTCTCTAACTCTCTATAAGGTATTTCCCCATTAGGAACTGACTTATTTTGGGGGTTTTCAAAAGTGTAAAATAATTACAATATAATTTCATATAAGAATCTGTATTTATAGTTTCTCTTAAAAATATCCAAAGGTGTGGTAACTCTGGGTCCTCACACCCTCACTGGCAGAGCTAGCTCTCCTGATTGCTAGAGGCACACTGGCAGCCTCATTCACAACTGAACCCAGCATGTTCACACCATCTCCCCATCGTCTCCACCACATGCTCTGCCTACAAAATGACAACACTTGTTATTTTTAAGTTTTCTGTACCTTGTATGCATTTGAGGTAGCAACACCAGCGTAGGTAATTTCTAGCATTTTAGCTTCATAGAAACCAAGAGAAATATATACCATCTGCAGTTTACCCATGAACAGAGGCTCAGAAAGCTTTTGTTTCTAGTTAACAGTGGACCCATGCTTATTCATATTGTAAGTCCTAGAGAGAGGAAAATATTCCAAATCTTCTCTTCTCTGTAGAAGAGCTAGTAAGTGTTTCTGGCTTGCTTGGACTGTTGCTGTAGTATTTTTACTGATTTCTAGATTATTATTCAAGAAATAATCAAAAATAGCTAAGGGTAGGAAAAGGCAGAGCAATATTTAGGAAGATTATATACCAAAATATCTTCTTTAAACCAGAAAATTCAACCAAATGAGGCTAATTTCTTCAATTGGTAGATATTTTTTCCTTCTTCCACCGGACAAGGGTGGCCTACCTGAGTCTTTATTGCCAGAAAAAAGAGTGGCCCAGCAGCTGCCTGACACCAGGGAAGAAGGAGTAACGGTGGATGCTAAGAATCAATTCTAAGCTCATCCAGCCTTCTTTCAGGTACTCACAACATATTTTCAGTGATTATGGGTCCTATACAATTAAAAAACAAAGCAAAACAAAACAGAAAATGTCCAAGGATATGCTACAAAATGCAAAATATTTTTCAATTATGAAAACTCTGCATTTTAAAACAAATGTCTATATAGCCATTGAGTCTTTCAAGTTTTTGAACACATATGGGTCTTGTTTTCTATTATCTTAGGAAGAATTTTCTTATCTCTCTCTGTCTGTCTCTGTCTCTCTCTGTCTGTCTCTGTCTCTGTCTCTCTCTGTCTGTCTCTGTCTCTCTGTCTCTCTCTCTCTCTGTCTCTCTCTCTCTCTGTCTCTCTCTCTGTCTCTCTCTCT
>NW_004524606.1:6213379-6235864 GCF_000260255.1 Octodon degus | reverse complement strand
TGTCTCTCTCTCTCTGTCTCTCTCTCTCTCTCTCTGTCTCTCTCTCTCTCTCTCTCTCTCTGTCTCTCTCTCTCTGTCTCTCTCTCTGTCTCTCTGTCTCTCTCTCTCTCTCTCTGTCTGTCTCTGTCTCTCTCTCTCTCTCTCTCTCTCTCTCTCTTCTTTTTTGGCAGAACCGGGAATTGAACTCAGGGCCATGCGCTTGCCAGGCAACCAACCGCTTATTCCACTGAGCCATCTCCCCAGCCCCCTCTTCTCATTCTAGAGAAAAACACCTGATTTTATTTTTAATAAGAACAGGAAAATGTACATACAATTTAAAAACAGGAGCACTCTTGTTTAACAAGTAGAGTATTGGGGGAGCTAATATAAGAGTCAGCATAAATTATATTTGAGATTGAAAACAATGTGAAAGTGAATGACAGTAAATCCCTAAGAAACTGAGTATTCACATGTAACAAAAGCTGGAAAAATAAGATGGGGCCAGGGAAGAATGTGATTCAGGAACAAGGTAGGACAAAGTTTTCCTCGAACTGTGACTATTTTGGCTTACAACCAATGGGGTATCCTGGGCAGTAGTACTAATTTAAAATTTTTAGTTTCCTAAATATTTTCTTAATTTTTATAATTAAAAAATACATATACCTTTTATCACTCTCCCTTAACACACTTGTCCTGGTTCTAAAATGGAATAATTTAGAGGAGAAATAGCCAGAGAGAAATATGGATATAAATGATGAATTCAAAACATGCTTTCGAGGGCCGGCAAATAGCTCAGTGGATTAAACCTCCTGTTTAGCAGATGCAGGGGCCAGGAGTTCCATCCCCGGGCCTGCAGTGTTGGCTCTGCCCCTGGGGCATGCTGAGAGGGCCATTGAGGCTGGGCATGGTGTCGTGTGCCTGTAATCCCAGCACTTGGGAAGCTGTAAATAGGAGGATCACTATGAGTCCAATCTATGCAGTGAGACACTGTAGACCCTATAGACCCTGTCCTAAAATACAGAAGCCAAAAAAAAAAAAAAAAAATGCCTTTGTCTGATGCTGTCTTTCTTCTGAATAGTACACAACTCCATGGATTTATTGCCCCCCCATCCCCTGGCTGAGTTGGGGAAGATGTTGGCTGCAAAGATGGAATGGGAATTTATCTTGTATTCCTTGTTCTTGTTTTACCTGTTGAAATGTGTAAATTTAAAGATAATACTGAGGAACTGAAGGGCAAAATGAGAAAGGCAATCTAGAATCACTATGTTTTCTTTCGCTCTTCTCTATTATGAAGAACACTTAAAATTTCAAGATGGTCTTTGGCTATTTGAGAAGCCTGGGTGATGGTGATTTGCAACTTGACTGAGTTACGAGGGGCCTAGCTGCTTATTGAAGCACACTTTAGGATGTGTCTTTGGTGTGTAAAGTTTACTGATATGTGGATCAGCGAGCTGAGGGGAGAGACCCATGCCCTGTGTGTGGCACAATCCAAAATGAATCCTGCTGGAGTAAAAGAAAAGAAAGTTGACTTGCATTTAAAAAGTTGCATTCTGCTTTACCAGATAAATCTTCTGCTACTATCATTGCCTGTGGACTCCAACTCCTTTAGCTTTTTAACACAGACTCACTCTAGCTGTTTTTCCAGGCCTTCACTCTCTGACTGGTGCTCCCTCCTTGATTCCTCTTGTTTTGTGACCTCCATCTTGGTCTGAGAAACAACGAGATCCTCTGGTTCTTGAGTGTGAAGACAGCTACTGTGGACAATCAGACATCAGGCCCTTTAAGCCTAGCCCAAAAATTCCCTCATACAAATATATGTTTTCTATGGATTCTGCTCCCATAGGAAACACTATTACAGTCTGATATTTCAGGTATCTTTAGGAGTTCCCTATGATGAAGTTCTTCTTGCCTTAGAATCGGTCATCTTTATGAACCAGAGAGATGCAGATCTTTGAGGCCCATTAAAATTATTCTATGGGGCCTGCTTTGGCAGAACACCTATTTAGAAACATTATTCTGTGGCCTGGAGCCACTGCAGTTGCGATCTCAAAGACGGTCCTGCAATGGGAATGGAGAGATATTCTCTTCACTGCACCAAATTCTAACTGCTTAGTACTTCCCTTTCTTACAAACTCTAAGAAAAATTAGTAATCACAAAAAACATTATGTTAATCTAATATTAGTTTACTAGATTTTGCCTTATAAATTTAGTTTTAGAGATTATGAAACAGTAGCATAGTTGAGCATATTTTCAAGGACTATAGAAATTGTCTGTAAAGTTGATATGTGTGTGTGTGTGTTGGGGGGTGTTCTTTGTTTTTTCACTTGAGCATGTGGACAAAATGGAAATTCCAGGCAATTAACTGGGAGGACTGTATTTATACATACACATGGGATGGTTTATTTTTCATTAAAATTAGCTTTTAGGTCATCACTAGAGATTCAAATAAATGTATGGGAATATGTATATATAAATAAGCCATTTAAATTTGAGTCCATGTGCTTTTCTGCTAGATATAGGCAGCAGCTAAATGAGCCATTAATATTAAACATTAGTGTTATGGCAATAGAACTGTCCCTCAGTGTATGCAGCTGTCCTTTGTTTTTCTGTATCCATCCTAAAATCTGCCTTATTTTTATTTTGTTTCATTTTTAACCTTGGCTGAATGTAAGAATTATCTGGGAGATTTATAAGACATAAAATAAAGATGCATAGGTCCTATCACAGAGAACCTTACATTGTGTCTGGGTCATATTTGGTTTGTATTTTTTAATGTACGATATAACACATGCTTGAGCATCATTCCTATGGTTTAGATCTACACTATTCTCAGATATTTGATCTTGGAAGGTGCTTGGACCATAGCACACTGAAGCTGACTTGCTGTAGGGAGGCAAGGCCTGTCTGCAGTTGGGTCACTGGGAGAACAACCTGGAAAGGCATATCTTGTCCCTGGTTGTCTCTTCTCTCCTTGTTTGCTAGTTGCCTTGAGTTGAACACTGTTTTCTTTTCCATGACACCTACTGCCCTCCTGTCTTTGCCTTGGAGCAGGCTGACTGTGGTCTGAGACTATGAGCCAAAATCCACCTCTCTTACTTTAAGTTGAGAGTCAGGTATTTTGTCCTAGTAATGAGAAAGTCTAGGACAGCCACTAAATTGTCATATATGTTTCACCAGATGTTAGGATCATCATTTTGATGAACATGGCTCACTCCAGTGCTGTCTTCCTATCTATAGGTGATTTTTGTTGACTTTGAATGCTTATGCTTTTCCAATTATAAATTTTAAAGGACATTGAAGGCTGGTACTAAGCCAGAGGACAAATACTTTATTGACTAATTTTTCTTTCTTTTAGCCCCATTTTAATGACACTCCTAAAACATGTTAAGGCTTATTTTTCATTTTAATTAGATTTTAGGGCTTCGGTAGCAATGTCTTTACACACTTTGTGAGGTCTCTGTTCTTGTTCAGTAAGGGGCTGCTAAGGGGTTTGGCTATTACTCCACAGCAGCTTGGATCATTTATGGAACTCTGGTTTCCTACAGGAGAACTTAAATGCATTGCTTGCTGAAAACCTTCTGTTCTTGGATACCAGCTTATAACTTCAAGTGTGACTCAAAAAATAGACAACAGCACTATTTGTGTGCTATTTAAGGTCCAAAGTACTTATGTGTTGTAATTCATTAAATGTTTAAATTACCCTGTGAGGGATATACTGTCACTACCCTGTTAACAAGATGAAGTTAACTTGAGGTTAACCAGAAGTTTTAAATGAGTCACAGTCAGTGCCCAGTGTGTAATCATCAACAGAGAAGTAGAATACAAGTGCTTTTGAGCACTATCAGAGCTCTGAAATGTGATTTCTGCTTTCATTCTAATCTTGCTTCTAATAATGACAGGGTCTATTTTTGAGCCCATGCTATGCAGCAGACACTTTACTAAACACATCATACTCTTTAATTCCTTTAATCTCCATGAATCCTTTAAGAAAAGTGAAATTATTCCTTTTGATGTATAAAAGAGAAAATTTTGAGGTTAGAAAAGTTGAATAATTTGCTCAGAGTTGGGGTTGAAATGTTTGACCTCAAATCTCTTTTGTGAAGTTCTGCCTCATATTGTTTTGCCTTAGGAAAAGGGCTAAATTCATGGGCATCTGCCCTTGAAACAGCTTAGTGGTTCCTTCTGGAGAGAACTTTCTGTCTCAGCTCTAGATGCTCCCATCTATGATTTTCTTTGTCAATATCCCCCTCCCCCTTCATGTTCAAAATGTCCTGTCTCACATAGTCTATGGTCTCAGTGGCCAAGCCACTTGTCTCCTGAAATTTGGAAGTTCCACAAAGGCTTGAGGTGTAGACTTTCCCTCAGTGCCATGGTGCTCACATTAGGAGTCCTACATAATTTGGTCTCAACTCTTCTAGAAATATTGATACTTAAACAGAGAGTAGAAATATTGTTTCATAAACAGCAGTAAGCAGAGTGGCCCCTGAGTGAGGCTGGCATTCTGACAGATGCACATGCAAAACCTAGATCTATCCCTGACTGACTGTGTGAGCTTATGAAAGCTAGTGAGGCTCTTAGGAACGAAACTTGGTTTTCTCCTCTTCAAAAGGAAGCTCAGCACACCTCACTGGGTAGTTCATTAACACCACAATGTCTTAAACAGTGCTGCTTAATATACTTGAGCTGTTCCAACCAAGACAATATACGTATTCCTTGGCTACTCCCACCCGCAACAAGGAATTCTTTTAGCTATATGATCAAAGCTAAGTGCATAATCTCCTTTATAGACAAGAGGATTTTCATCCCAAATAAAAGGCCTATACAGCAGAGACTCCACAGCTGATATCTGATTTCATATCTCTCTTTTTGTACTGCCTGATAACATGACCTTTAATAAACCTTTCACAACTTTTTTGTGCTTTAGTTTCTTCACTTATAGGATGAAGAAATAAACATAGTATCTATATCATAGGGATATAGTGAAGATTTAAACATTAATGTGAAAGCTAAATATGGAAGTCTTCAGAAGCATGCATGGCACATACTAAGCAGTATTTCAGAGTCAAATGTGCCTGTGATTATTTCAGTTAGTTTCACCCCAAATTCATAACGATGAAAAGAACTGAAGAATGTATAGTATATGATATATATGCATGTATGTGTATATATATATATATATATATATATATATATACATATATATGCTTCCTTAGAATCCTCTGTTTATAGATTATAAACATATTTCTTCAAGTTTTTTAAAAATTTTTTTTATTTATGTGTGTGTGTGTGTGTGTGTGTGTGTGTGTGTGTGTGGTCAGCCCAGCCCACCAGGGGGCGGGACTGGCTGGCATGTGGCGCTGGGGGATTGAACCGCGGTCCCTGTGCTTTGCTAAGCTTGTTCTAAGTAGGTGCTTTAGACCACTGAGCCATCTCACCAGCCCTCTTCAAGTTTATAAACAGGTTTACAGACATATAATTTTATAACATCTTTCTTTACAAATATAGTTCTTCAAAAATGAGCCTTTCTCTTTATTATCCTTGCCTTCTTTAATTCTTCTTTCTCAGTTCCTCTTAAAAGTGTTCTTGTAAATTTTTCTTTCTAAAATTTTGAAGATGTATCTCCTGAATCACATTTAGCAGCCAGGCTATGCAATGTGTATATATGCGATGGGTCATTGTTTTCTAATGTCCCCTGCTAGGAATCACTAAAAGTGCTTGTGCAGATTTCTGAGCTTCTTTCTAAGAAATACTAACACAGCAAGTCTGATCAGAAGTTCAGGGATATGTATATTAAACAAATAGTGCAGAATATTTGTTAGGCCAGCTTCCTTCATCCTAATCACCATCTTAAAGCTGAGTCTGGAGACAGAAACAAGGCCTCCAACTATATTTAATTCTGAGTTCACTTTCTCTTGACATTGCCCCCAACCCCAGAGGGTAAATTTCTCAATTTTTCCCTGTGAGTAATTGCGCTCCAACACACTGTGCAATCTCCATTTCTGAGCTTCCTAACCTCTAGCAGCTCCTGCTTTTCAGCCACCCAAATTCATCAGCTGCAAACAGTGTTTCATGGCATGTGGAGCAGACAGAGGCAAGGTGACCCTGAGACTCTGCAGAGTAGGTGCCTGGGTAAAATGTTGGCCTCATCCTCACCTTGAGAGATTCAGCATGGCCACCTGTCTCTTAAGTTTGAGACCCTAGAAAGGAAAATGTAACTTGCCTCCCATTAGCAGATTTAACTGCTTATTCCAGGCAAGCAAGTGAATCAGGGCATGATTGTCTACTTCAAAAAGAGCCAAGGTGGATGTTCTAAAATAATAAAGCAGAGGCATTTTACAAACTGCAGAAGTTTTTCTTACCTGTTTCTTTCAGTATCTCAGCAAATGGTTAGTGGAACAATGAGTGTTCTGCAGCTGCTTTGGATAGGGCAGTAAAGCCTGAAGATCATGCACATGTGTGCTTTTCACTCAGAATTTCCATTTTTTTTAATGAGCTGTAAGACCTGAGAAAACTTACCAACTTCTTTTTGTATTAGCTTCCTATCTTGTAGTGGTAACATTATTTACCCCTTAAGACTTGCTCCAAAAACTGAGGAAATAATTTACATAAATATATGCCATCCTGAGCTCATTTTCTCTACTTTGAAGTTGTTTTCTTCCCATTGCCACATGAGCAAACCTCATTCATGCTCTAAGTCTCAGTGCAAATCCTTCCTTCTCACTGCTCTCAAATTAAAACATGTTAAGCACCTACTATGTGACAGGCAGGCATTCTAGCACCAACTTTCAAGCTTTGTAGTAATAGAAGCCAGGGGGTAAGTGGAAATCATAAACTAATAGAAATGACAACAAGAATTCTTTGTTAATTTATGATATTATCCAAAATCTAAGAGTTCATTTTGATCAATTTTAGACCCAGAATAGTTGAACTATGTTAGAAGAGACTGCAGGGAGAACTTCACATTATTCAAATGGAGAAGTGAACTAGTTTGGAATTAGGCTGGTTTAAAATCACATATATTCGCATTTTATTCCTCATTCTTTACTAAGACATATGTATGCCCCATGTTTGATTTCAAAGTTAAGTATATTTAGAATTACATGCATGTGTAGTCTCTACTTCCTAAATGGTCTATTTCTTACCTGATGACTATCATCACCTACCAGTCACTTGCCTTCCAGAATTTTGGCCCCACCCACTTGTAGAAGAGCTGTCAGGTGTAGTGTGCTATCATGCAGTCCCTCCTTACAAACACCTCATGGTTATGCATTCACTACAGAAGTGATTTGCCTGCCCTGCTGTCCTATTCCCATAAGAAAGTAAAACTCTGGCTTTTTTTTTTTTTAAGGAAAAAAAGTGGAGGCCTGACTTTATCTATGCTGTCTCTGAGTCTGAAATATTATTTCCTGCTCATCAGTTTGTGAGAGTTCCACGCTTTGCATCAGGTTTAGCCCAAATGCCACATCTACCATCTTTGCACATCTTGAGAAGTAATCCTGGTGTTTGTATCCTCGTAGTACTCATGTGAATCCCCACGACAGTTGGCACTGCCCCTCCTTGCAGTTATCTGAGACCTGTGAATGGACAGGGAGGAAGCCACACTTCCATCCTCCCCAGAAACCAGCACAGAACTTTGCACAAGGAGAAGGTTTCCGATAGGTGTATGCTACATTAAAGCCACAACTTGATACCAACAAATTCTAACTCATTATTATAGTTTGATTCTTTATTGAGGGAAAGATGTAAAATATCTTTAGCTTCCTCTACCAGAGTTATTCTATCATTTAAAATCATTCAGTGCTAACCTGGGGACTGGCTGGAGCAGTTAGTAAGTGAGTGACAACATGTTAATACAAAGTTTATTGATTTTAGAATTATACACAGGCTTTGCGAATTCATTACCATTCTAGACACACAGTGTCACCTGTGAATGGGAAGAAGATGCACCTCAGACATCACAAGCTGTATTAGTGACTTTCCCATCAGAGAGACAGATTACCTGACAGTCACAATTTAAAGGAAGAGAGAGGTGATTTTGGCTTATGGTCCAAGTGGGTTCAGTTCATGACTGGCTGGCTCCAGGGTGGAAACTCCATGATGGAAGGGCATGGACAGAGGAAAGCTGTTCACCACATGGCCACCAGGAAGCAGCAAGAGAAAGGAGGAGCCAGAAAGACTATGCCTTCTAGAGCTTACCATCCACCCCCTCAGTCAAGCTCCACATCCAAACATGAGAGTTGGGGGACCTTTTAGAGCTAAGCTATAACACAAATATATATTGCTCAAAACCTCCTATACCATGAGTTACAAGTAGTACATACTGTGAAATACTGGTTCTGTCTTTGCTCTTTCATTCTCCTCATTATCTACCATTTATTTTGCCATGATTTAACTCTGTTTCTTTGTGTTCAAAACTTATTGGAATTAGCCAATACATGTGGACCTCCTGCTTACATGACAATTCCTTTAGCTTTGGAAGACTACCACAAAATCAGTCATCATATGACAGGAATTAATTTGAGTTTTTGGCAAGGCAGTCTTTTGCCTTCTTGCTTCTTTTACATGATATTGTACCACACTTATTCATCAAAATATAAAAAACTAGAAACATAACATTTACTCCCTATGAATATTAAACAGTATTTTAAAAGCCTCTCACCAACTCATTCTAGTATCTGATAAAAATAACTAATATTAATAAATTTTAGTTTTCATTAGAGTACAATAAAACTTTTCTCCTGGTTAGGCAAGCCCAGGGACTGGGGTTTAATCCTCAGTCCCACATGGCATGCTGGGGTGCGCTGAGCCTGTGACTGAGTTCAGTGGTGGTGGTGCATGCCTGTAATCCTAGCCCTGGGAGACTGAAAACAGGATCATCACAAGAATGAGCCAAGTAGTGAGACCCTGTACCAAACACATAAAACAACAACAACAACAACAACAACAACAACAAGAACAACAAAACCAACCAACCAAACAAAAACTTTTCTCATGGTTGCTGTATGTTGACAGCATGATAATGTACATTTCAGCAATTTCTGTTCTGCATAAAATGTGAGCACTTTTATATGAATCAGTGATTTTAGTATTGTTGTGTCTTCATGTAAGGACAAGCTGTGAATTTAAATAGAAGCGCATGTCATGCTTAGGTATATAGATAGTATTTCAAGTGACTACTATGACAATATTAGAGGCACCAATTTGAAATTTTCAACCCACAGAGTGAATATTTGTGATTGTTAAAAAATAAAATAAAAACTATACTATATAGCCAGTGAATAGTTAATATGACACAGTTTTTCTTCTACTCTGGCTCCTTTGTTTATAAATGATGAGTTTCAAGTGAAGTTGGCATCCTGCTCTGGGAAGAAAATTTGAATTAGGTGTGCCCAAAACAGAATATGAGTGCCATACTGTCACACATTCTGGCCATCACGAGGCAAACAGCCTCTTCGACAGGATCAACACCTACCTTTTGCTAGGTGTTTAAGTTGTCAGCCATAAAATGCTTGCATTTATTGAAGTGATTGCTCAAAGGGCAGTCATCAGAAGTACAAAGGGCTACCCAAATGTGAGGCTTTATGAAGTTAGGTAGAATAAACATGATCCACCAAGTCACCATGATGTGTAGCATCAGCAGGTATGGAACTGAAGAACCACTGAATTTAGTTGTTTACTCTTATTGCTCAAGATGGAAATCTGAACCAATATTGCAATCTTAGCTGAAAATAATAACTGGTATACACTGATCCTGATAAATATATACTGTGACCTAAAACTCCCAAGCACAATGGTGAAACCACAAATCTACATAATGTAAGAACTTATACAGAAGAAAGACTTGCATTTTTGTTTAATTTATTCATTTTTTTACTATGTCTCATATTAAGATCTTCACTAATAGATTCTATACCATGGCTCCCTATGGCAATTGAAAGGTAGCTCCTGGGATGGAAATATTTATCTCTAAAATGAAGTTTAGTCCCTACCATTATTTAGCCCTCCATAAATCATTATTTAGTGATTCTTTTTTATTATTGAGACAAGGTCTTACTCTACAGCTCAGGCTAGCCTTGGGTTTACTTTGTGGACCTGGCTGGTCTCAAACTTTCAATGATCCTCCTGCTTCAGCTTCCCAAGTTCTGGAATTACAGGCATTTTTTTTATTTTTAGAGACACGGTCTCATCAAGTTATCCAGGTTAGCTGTGAATTTGTGATCCTCCTGCCTCAGCTTTCTGAGTAGCTGGGATTAGAGGTATGCCCAGCTTGTTGGATATCTTAGTTTCCTAATGGCTATTGTAATATGTTTACAAAAATATGGGGGCATGTGTGTAGTTCAGAAATTTGGCATGAGTTTTATTAAGCTAAAGAGGTTGGAAGGGCTGCACACCTCCTGGAAGGTCTTCCTGTTTCCTTGCCTTTTCTGCCATTTGAAGGTGTGCATGTTCTTTGGCTTGTGGCTGAAAGCCAGCAAGGGCAGGCTGAGACCTCCTTTCCTCACATAACTCCAGTATTTCCTTCTACCTCCTTTTCTTCATTTTCAAAGGTCCTTGCAGTGATCTCAAAACTTAGAGATAAGCACCTAAACTTCAACCCACACCACAAAGTATCAACAAGGCTTAAGCCTTACATTTTAGTTTATGAAAAAAAAATCCCCATACATTAACATCTTTTATCTTAAAAGAAAAACAGGTAATGTGCAAACAGTTGGTTTGCTTTTCTTGCTCAAGGCCAACTCATATAAACTCAGACAATCTCTCTATATTAAGTCAACTGACCAACAGCCTTAATTTTGCCTGTGCTTCTGCAGTTTCCATGGAAGGTGGCCTATCGACACATTCAGAGAATGAAGAGACCAATAATTGTGAGGAGGTCATTATTCTGCCTAAATCAGGGGCAAGTGCAAGAGTTATTAGAATCTGCTGTGCAATTTCTGACGAACATGTTTCAAAGATATTTGTCTCTTGCTATGGAACATATGGGAAGAACTTGACATACTTGCCAACAAGTTCATACAAGAAAATGGCTTTTTTGTTGAAGTGGTGAAAGCTAGACATTTATCAGTGTTGGATCAGCCATCATCTTAACAGAAGAGGATACTCAGTTCCTTCCCTTCATGAACTCATTTATGCTTTAGACAGGATTAAATCTCTTAGGTAGATTGACATCTAGAAGCAGAAAATCAATTCAAACCACTTAGTGGATGCTGAGAGTTTAAAATGTAAGTTTTGGGAAGATTTTTGTGATCTCCATCATGCTAATGCAAGTTTTCCATACTTATATCTAAGAACCATAACATTATTCTTAACACATGCCACACAAGCTCTGTAATTTTGAAGACTATATGATCTTTAAAAGAGGAACAGTATTCATTTATTAGCAATCATTCCAGCTGATGAGGAAGAAAAGGAGACTGAAAATTAGGAAGCATGGAAGAAGATATTCAGGATTGGGTGAGTCCAAGCTACGGGGTGCTTAGTAGGAAAACCACTTCATTGGAAGTCCATGCTGATGAGATGCATCAAGTATCATAAGCTTCTCTGTAAACCAACCAAAGTGCAAAATAAATAGCAAACGAAATTTTAGCTCAGGCATGAGAAACCCATCAACTAATTTCTAACTAGGAATTTCCACTTTAATCAATCAAATATATTTTCTTTGTCTTAATTCTGGGAACATCTTATAGTAGTTTTCTTCCTCTCCCTCCCTGATGTAATCTGATGCTGTGGACTCATGAAATCCTGTCTACTCAAATGAAATCAGAATATACTTTATGTATCTAATTTTATCTTTTAATGGGGGGGTAATGAGACATTCATATAATGGAATATTACTCAACCATTTAAAAGGTGGAAGGATGAGACAGTGGAGTGAGTCCACCAGCTGCTTGTCCTCAGGTAAGTTCCTTAATCTCCCGTGGTTTCAGTGTGTTACTGAGACTTAGAGATCATGAGGGAAGTGGGACTGGGCTTTAGATTGCAATGCTGGTGAGATAACTGATATAAATACCTTAGTAACTGTATTTGGGTCTATAATTATGAATACTATTGTTGTCTTATGGATACACAGAAAGATATCTAGGTTTTAAAAGTAAGACCATTTAATACGTAGAACAATTCTCTCTGTAAAAAAATTAAAATTACGTTCACAGTGTTAACATATGCACAGAAAACTATCTACAAGTACACATACCTAATTGTTAAAAATGACTTTAGGAGTAAGATTGAATACAGATATTTTGACAAAAGAAAATAGCTCTGTTGAATACTGACCCCTTGAAAAAAAATACCACGTAAACCATCTGCCAACAAGACAGTTTATTCAACAAATATATAATGGGGGGCAACAAGCCATATGAACCAATGCAAATCTGTCTAAGTATTTTTGTGCACCATTTGAAGATTTTAATAAACTTTTGTCACTGAATCATCTTTAAAAGATCAATCTTTTACTTAATTTCTAAGAATCTAAATCTAACATAAGTGGGTCATCTTCTTCTAGAGCTCATAACTTGGGAACCTGAACACATGTACCTAGGAGTTCACAGGTTCAAAAACATATATATTTCCAGAAATGACCTAAATATGCCAGGTCATTCCACCCAGTAACTATTAGCTGCAAAGCAAACAAGAAAAGGAACTTGGAAGGAATTTTTTCTAACATTCTGTGTATGTCAAACTGTAGTCTGAGCAACACTTTTCTAACCAGTTTTTCATTTAAGTGGAGATTTCTACATGGATGACTTATCAGAGAAACAATATATTTATTAGTGTAGAAATATATATTTTTGGGGCCAGGGAGATGGCTCGGTGGAATAAGCACTTCCCTGACAAGAGCAAGGGCCTGAGTTCAATCCCCAGTTCTACCAGAAAAAAAAAGAAAGAAATATGTATTTTTACAACAGAAGAGGTAGAGATCATCTAAAAGTAATAAATGTTCACATAATACTTTTATAAATTAACAAAATGAAGCAAAAATGATTGGTGGTTCTCCATGAGCCAAATATGGTCTACCTTGTATCTAATCCTAGTTATCTTCCTGAGAACTAACAGACCCTACACCTTGGCTGAAGGCATTTATCAATAACTAAAGTGGTAACAAATATGTACACAATGAGCACCCAGTTTGCTTTAAGACTGGCAAGGTCACATCAAAGTGATTTTCCATGTAAGAAATTTTTCTTGGCCAATGTGACATTTTAGAAGATTTACCTTCTTTCAGTTGTACAAATAGTTGCTGAATTCTTGTGTGCTCTGTACAGTTCTGGGAGACATTGCAGAAACAAATATCGTATACACAATTTTTGTCTCCTGCAATCTGCCAGTGTTATTGGCAAGGGGATACACATACACAGCATCTTTATCTCTTTGGCATAAAGGCCTCAGCGATGTCAACCACTATAGATTTTTCTTACAAGGAAGCTAGCCTTAAAGCCCAATTGTGAAATGCCCAGTAATAGAGAGACTTAAGGCCAAATATAGGTTGTGACAGTGCCTGAGAATAGGCTGTTAATCTCAACACTTAAATCTTCAAAAAGACCTTACCTGTAAAATATCTTTAAGGGTGCAATGAGATTATGCATTAATGTATTTAACATAACATCTGTATGTATGTGCAGATATGCAGTATTCCACATTCCTGTTTATAAATTGTTTCAGTATCAGAATTAAATGAGATAATACATATGAGGAGTTCAGTTCCACACCCAGGGCATGACTAGGTACTCAGCTGTGACAACTATCTATTTTGGAAAGATCCTGTATTAGGGTTGTCCAGATAGCTCAGCAGATTAAGGCTCCTGCTTAGGGGGATACAGGGGGAGGAATTTGATCCCAGTCTGTTGTGCCAGCCCTGCCCTCAGGGTGCACTGAGATGGTGAAAGAGACGACATGGTGGTGCACACTTGTAATCCCAGTGCTTGGAAGGCTGAAAATCAGGAAGGATCACTATAAGTCAGACCTGGGTAGTGAGACCCTGTAGACCCTGTACTAAATACATTTTTAAAAAACACTGTATTTTAGTATGTTGCCTTGGCATATTTCCTTTCTTGTAGCTGAAGGAAAGAACCCAACATCTGTGAACCCTGCCTTGTGTCATAAGCTAAAAATCAAGCTAAATATGAGCTCTGTACAATTTCACTCATAATTATCCTTAGGGGAAGTTTTAACTATACCGATATAAAATGTGAGGCTCAGAAGTAGGGCTTTGCCTGGGCCATGCAAGAGTCTGTCACACAGGAAAACCTGGACAAGTATTTCACTACTCCATAGCCCAGTGTTCTGACCTTTCCCTAGGATCTGGGTTGGCTGTCCTGTGTCAAGCATCCTACTACCGTGGAGTTTCTCAATATAACCTTCTGTTATAATGGAAGCACCTATATCTGTCCTGTCTAATTAAGTGCCCCAAAGTGAGGTGTGGATCTTGCTATCAGCACTTGAAATGTAGCAAGTATAATGGAAGAGCTGAATTTTATTTTATTTTTTAAACGGAATAAAAAATAGTAAAAAAAATTGGGATACAGAATTTTCATTTTTACAAAATAGTAGGAATTCAACCATCATTGTTACGTTGCATAATGTCTTCAACTTAGTTTAGATTATGACATGTAGGCATTCAAAATTGGTTTTAAAAAAGTTGTAAGAAATTAAAAAGAAGAAAAATGTAAGCAGTAACAGCTCCTTTCAGCAGACCAGCAGAAATCAGCGCTGTAGTTATATAAGCTATCCTGTATATACACATAAATATATTGTTGCCTTGTTTCTTCCTTTCTTTTGGCCTTTTCCTCATGCCAGTTATTTCTTCCTTTGAAAAGATTCTTACCCTTTTATGGTACCTATTAGACCTTTCAGATTTTATTTACTCTTTCAGGTTCCTACATTAGTGAGACAATTTGATGTTTGTCCACGTGGGTCTGATTTATTTCACTTATGAGTATGGTCTTTAGTTGCATCCATGTACTTTCAAAAGCCTCAAGTGTATCTTTTTTTTTTTTTAACATTTATTTATTGTGTGTGTGTGTGTGTGTGTGGCCAGCTCAGCCCACCAGGGGGAAGGGCTGGCTGGCATGTGGTGCTGGGGGATCGAACCGTGGTCCCTGTGCTTTGCCAAGCTTGTTCCAAGTAGGTGCTTTAGATCACTGAGCCATCTCGCCAGCCCAAGTGTATCTTTTTTATACCTGAATAATATTTCACTGTGAAAATACCGTATCTTTTTATCCTCAGTGGATGGCCATTTGAGTTGTTTCCAAGATTTAGCTATGACAAATTATGCTCATATAAACATTTATCACTGTGGTATAATGTTCTCAGTTCTTCTGGAAGAATACCCAGCAGGGGAATAGGTGAGTTGAATAGACCCTCCAATCCTAGTTTTTTGAGGAATCTCCACTCTGATTTTCATAGTGGTTTTACCAGTCCACATTCTCATCAACAGTGGAGAAGGGTTCCTTTTCCCCAACAGCCTCTCCAGCATTTGTTATTCATTGACTTCTAGATGATAGGCATCTATCTGAGGTGAGATGGAATCACAGTGTTGTTTTAACTTGCATTTCTTGAATAATTAGTGATGCTGAATGTTTTTCTATAAACTTACTTGCCATTTGTATTTCTTCATCTGAGAAGTGTGCATTCATCTCAGATGCCTATTTTTTATTGGGTCTTACAATTTGGGGGTCTGATTTTTAAAAATTCTTTATATGTTCTAGGTAGCAGTTCTTCATCTGAGAGATAGTCTGTTAAATTTTTTTTTTTTTGCCAATTCATGGGTTTTCTTTTTATTCTACTGGTGATTTTTATAGAGATTTATTTATTTATTTATTTATTTATTTATTTATTTATTTATTTATTTGATAAGGGTCTTCATATACAGCTCAAACTCATAGTGATCCTTCTGTCTCAGCCTCTCCAGTGCTGGGATTTTAGGTGTATGCCACCATGCCCAGTTTTAGTGGCCAGCATGGCATGCACTATTGGGGATTGAACCTGGATCCTTGCATTGGTCAGGCAGGTGCTTAGACCACTGAGCTATCTACCCAGCCCCTGTTGGTGATTTCTTATGATGTGCAGAAACCTTTTAAAATGATGAGATCTCAGTTGTTGATTCTTTGAAGTATTTCTCATGCAGCTTGTTTTTTTTTTTCATGAACTCTCTACTTATGCCCATGCCTTTAAAATTTCTACCTACTTTCTCCTCTAATGGCTTTAGTGTCACTGTTTTAATATTTAAGTCTTTATTCATTTTTACTTCTGTTTAGTGCATGGTGATAGACACAGGTCTCATTTCATCTTTAGGCACATGGAAAGCCAGTTTTTCCAGTATCACTTATTTAAGAGGCTTTCTTTCTTCCAGTGAATGTTTGATTTCTTTGTAAAAGACAAGATGTTTTGTTATTGTGTCTGCATCTTCTAATATGTTTCACTGATTGTTTGGTCTGTATTTTTGCAAATGTCATGCTGATTTTATCACAGTAGTTCTGTAGTATAATTTCAAGTTAGGGACTGTGATGCCTCCTTCCTTGCCTTTCTTGACCAGAATTGCTTTTGTTTTTCTAGGTCTCTTCTTGTTCCAGGTGAATTTTAGTAATATTTCTCCAGATATATGAGGCATACTAATGACATTTCAATCAGAATTGCATTGAATATGTGCCACAGTTTTGGGAGTATGGCCATTTTCACAATGTGGATTCTTCCTATCCAGGAGCATCTTCCCATTTTCTGACATCCTCTTAGATCTCTTTTTTCAGAGTACTGTAGTTACCACTGTGTAGACCTTTTACTTCCTTTGTTCAATTGATTCCTAAGTGTTTCAATTTTTGGAAGCCATTGTGAAAGTTTTGCTTTCCCTAAATTTTTCTGTTTGTTGTTTGCATACATAAATGCTGTTTATTTTTGAATGTTGACTTTGTATACAGCTATGTTACTTAATTTGGTTATTAAGTCTTCAAGACTCTTGATGGAGTTTTTGGGCTGTCCTATGAAAATTATGTTATCTACAAGTAATGTTAATTTGTCTTTTTCCTTTCCTATCCTCATTCCTTTTATTTCTTGTCCTTGTGTAACTACCCTGGCTACTGTATCCAGAACTATATTGAATATAAGTTGTGACAGTGGACATACTTGTCTTATTACTGATTTTAAAGTGGAGGATTTCATTTTTTGTCCACTTAATATGATGTTGGTTGTTGGTTTGTCATAAATGGCTTTTATCAAGTTGAGATAAAGACCAGATAATCTGATTTTCTCTTGGTTTTTTAACATGAATGAGTGCTGGATTTTGTCAAAAGCTTTTTCTTCATCAATTGAAATGATCATGTGGCTTGTCTTTGACTCTGTTGATGTGGTGCACTATATTCGTGGATTTGTGTATATTGAACCATCCCTGAATATCTGGGATGAATGCAACTTGGTCATGATGTACAATTTTCTTCATAATTTGCTGTATTATCTTTGTTGGTATTTTATTTATTTATTTATTTATTTATTTATTTTTGTGGTACTGGGGATTGAACTCAGGACCCTGTGCTTGACAGGCAAGTGCTTATTCTATGAGCTATCTCCCTGGCCCCCACTTTGCTGGTATTTTATTGAGGATTTTTGCGTCTATGTTCATTATGGAGATTGACATATAATTCTCATTTTTGTTTGGGTCCTTCTCAGGTTTTGGTATAAAAGTAATACTTGCCTCCAGAAATGAGTTTGGGAGAATTGCTTCCCTTTCAACTTCCTTGAAGAGTTTGAGAAGAGTTGGCATTAGATCTTCTCTAAATTTCTTGTTGAATTCAACTATGAATCCATCAGAACTTGGGCTTTTTCTTGTTGGTAGGTGTTTTTCATTACATTTTCTATTTCATTGATTGATATTGGGCTATTCAGAATTTTTATATCTTCTTGATTCAGTTTTGGTAGTTCATATGTATCTAGGAATCTGTCCATTTCTTCTGTGTTTTCCATCTTGTGAGAGTAAAAATTTTGAAGTAAATATTGATGATTTTCTGAATTTCTACAGGATCTGTAGAGATTTGATCCATTTTATTCCTTATTGCATGAATTTGATTTTTTTCTTTTTTATAATATTGACTAGGGATTTATCAATTTTGTTTATTCTTTCAAATAAACAACTCATTGCTTCATTAATTCTTTGCATTTTTTTCTATCATCTTGCATTAATTTCTGCTCTGATCTTTATAATTGCCTTCCTTTTTTGGACTTTGGACTTGACTTGTTCTTCTTTTTCTAGGAGCTTTAAGTGTATCATAAGATTATTTACCAGGGCTCATCCTGTTCTGCTGATGTGAAAATTCCCCACTATAAATTTCCTTCTTAAAACAGCTTTCTTACATCCCTCAGGTTCCAGTAAGTTGTGTCTGCATTTTTACTTGATTATAAATATTATTTAATTTCTTCTTTATTTTCATCTGTGACCCACTGATTTTCCAGGAGGGCATCATTTAATGTTCATGTGCTTATGTAAGTTTTGGTCTTTCTTTTGTCAATAATTTCCAGTTTCATTGCACTGTTGTCAGATAGTATGCATGGAACAATTTCAATTCCTATGCATTTACATTAGCATGCTCTATATGCTAGTATATGGTCTATTTTGGAGAACATCTTATGTGCAGCTAAAAAGAATGTGTATTCTAATGTTGGGTGGAACATTCTTTAAAGTTCTACTAAATCCATTTCTTCACAAGTTTTATTTAGTTCTGTATTTGTTTGGTGATTTTTTGCTTAGTTGATCAATCTCTTTGCAACAGTGGGGAGTTACAAGTCGCCCATACAATTATGCTATTACTCATTTGATTTTTAATGCCTGTTAAAATTTGTCCTATGTTGTTGGGTGCTCCTACTTGGGTGTATATATATTTAAAATTGTTGTCTTTTCCTCTTGCAGTTGTCCTTTTACAAGCACAGTTACCTTCTTATCTCTTTTAATCATTCTTAGTTTGAAGCTCACATTGTTAGCAGCCAAAATAGCTACTCCAGCTTTATTCTGGATTCCTACACATGGAATATTATTTCCTATTCTTTTATTATCAGCCTATGAATTCCATTTTGAATTAAATATGCTTCTTGTATGTAGCATATTTTTGGATTTTGTTTCTTGATCTACTCTGCCACTCTGCTCCTTTTGATGATGAATTGAGGCCATTTACTTTGACAGTTATAACTGATATTTATTGGCTTATCTTTGTCATGCCATTTTCCTCCTGTAAATTTCTATTTTTCCCCTCTGTTTAATTGCTTGCTCTGCTTGGTGTTTCCTCTCTGTCATTGTTCTTGAAGTTGTGGTCATTTTTTCTCTTTCTAGACTATTTGTCAGTGCTCATTGTAGGGTTGGTCTGGTGAGCATGAATTTCTTCAGTTGTTCTTTGTCATGGAAGTATCTTACTTCTGCATTAAATTTGATAATTTTTCAGGGTACATCAGTTTCAGTTGGAAGTTGTCTTTTTTCAGGACCTGAAATACTTCACTCAAAGCTCCTCTTGACTTGATAGTTTGTGTTTTGAAATCTGCCATGATTCTGATGGACTTTCCATTATAGGTTATCTGTTTTTTTTTCTCTGACAGTTTTTAGTATTCTGCTGTTTTGTGGAATTTCTGGGATCTTGATTATTATGTGTCTGTGTTTAGATTCATTTTGATTATGGCTAACTGGAGTTCTATGTGCTTCACTTAACTGTATGTCAGACTCTTTTCCCATGCTTGGTAAATTTTCTGCTGCTACTTCTGCAAATATTCTTTTTGTGCTATTTGTGTTGACTCCTGCTGTTTGGTTAACACCTATCACCCATCTTATATTGTTTTCCTTTGCATCATCTTGCATCTGTTTAATTGTTGTTTCTTGTTTCTTTCTTTTTTTGTATTTAGTACAGGGTTCTCACAAAACAGATCAGACTTGTAGTGATCCTCCTGTTTTCAGCCTCTCAATTGCTGGTATTACAGGCTCGAGCCACCACACTCAGTCTCAACTGCTGTCTCAGTTCACCTCAGGGGCGGGGCCGGCACAGCATGCCTGATATTGAACTTCAGTCCCTGCATCTGTCCAAGCAGTTGCTTTATTCTGCTGCACTAAGTGGCTGGTTCTCTTTGTCACTTTTTTTTTTTTTGATATTTTAGGGAAGGATCTACAGGGTGTTCAGGGTCTCACTACTAGATCAGACTCATAGTGATCTGTCTGCTTACAGTCTCCCAAGAGCTGGGATTACAGGTGCAGGCAGCACTCCCAGTCTCATTTGCTGTCTCAGTGTGCCCCAGGGGTGGGGCTGGCATGGCAGGCCTGGGGATCAAGTCCTGGCCCCTGTGCCTGCTTGCAGGTGCTTTAATTCACTGAACTATTTGGCTGGCCCCTTCCTTGTCATTTTAAATAGATCTTTCCTTTCATGATCACTAGCTGCAATGCTTTCTTCAATTTCTGAAAGTCTATCTTCAGTTTTGTTCAAGTGGCTTTGCCATCTTTCTATGGAATAGTTTCCTGTGTATCATTTTGAACATGTTTCATGAATTCTAGGATTTTCCTGTATTGTTCATTCAATTTTTCTATCACTGTTCTATTCTTCTCTACTTCCTTATCTATGTTCTTTAGATGTGCTGAGCCACTCTTTCATGACTGCTGTCATTCCTTTTTTTTAAACCTTAGATATTATTTCTGATCTGATTTCTTCTATAGCTCAACAGAGTTTTTTTCTTTACTTCAGTTGCTGTCATTTCAGCAATTTCAGGTGTGTGACTTCCAAGTTTTTCTATGTCTTCCTGGACTTGTTCTGGGTGGGTTAGAAGTCTGTGATTGCCTTTTTCTCCTTCATTTTGACATTTTTGAAGCTCCCAATGTTCACTTATGCTCAACAGTGATGGGGGAAGGGCAGGGTGTGGGTCAGCAATGCTCCCATGACAGTAGGGGGCTGGGGTAGTCTCACCAAAGCTCCTTTTGTCTGTGGTTCAGTGTGGCTTCCACAACAGTTGCGGGGGGTTAAGACAAACCACAGCTCTTCAAGTCTCTCTTGATGTTGAGGGGTGCAGAGTAGGGCTCATTTCCTGCAATGGTGGGGTATGCGGTGGGTTGTAGTTCAGAGAAGCTCTCTTGATGGTGGAGACATTGGGTGGGGCAGGGTTCATCAAGGCTCCTTAGCTGTCTGGGGCTCACTCATCAATCTACATTAATTACCCTGTGTGTGTGGGAGGGGACACAGTTCTGCTCCTCTCCCTTGATGGTTGGGGTGTGGAGCAAGGCTCACCAGAGCTCTGTTCAGGGGCTCAGCCTGACTTTTGCAATGGTGAGTGGGAGAGTGGACCCCAATCGAATTTTAAAGGTATTTAACTTTATTTTTTAAATTGATGTGTTTCAAATTGTTATTTATTTGTTTATTTTGCCCACATTATTTATTAGTACATATTTGTTTTACAGATTAATGAGTTTCATTTTTGCTGGTTAACATACTTTAATCATTCCTCCTTATACCCCTTTTCCTGCTCCTCTCCCTTAGCTTCACATTTGGTGTGTGTGTATGTGGGGGTGCAGTGTATTTTGATCATACTCTTTTAGATGGTGACATGAAGTTTCTGGTTACCCATTTAGATAGTGCTTGATAACATGTTTATCCACGATCATCTAGTCATTTCTTGAGCACCACAAATGCAAGGTTGTCCATCACCTTACAGCCTATTTCATTGCTTTCGACCTCTGAAGATGAGAAAATGCAACATGATGTGGAACAATCATCTGTTTCCTACTTACTTTTACTTACTTGGTCCGAATTTCTCCCAGGAGCCACATAAAGAATGCTCAATCAATTTCACAAAACAGTACGTGCTCGTACTTCTTACTATGTGCAAATGTTGGCAGTTATGAAGTAGTCTGGGCTCAGGTTTTTATAAGGCTGCTGTGTGGATTTAGCACCCTGGGTGATGATGGGATGGTGGTGATAACAATCATTCCTACGTGCCAGGCACTCACTGTGTGCCAGGTATTAGTCTACAGCTTTCCCCTTTATCAGTTTGTGTACTTAGTATAATAAGCCACTAGCCAACATTATAGAAATGGGGTAAGACAAATGGAGGTTATGTAATGGACAACAGTCATGCTCCTCAGAAGGGATAAAGCCAGAATTTGAACCTGAGTGGTTTAAATTTTAAGGCCTGCTGCTACCCTGCGCCAGCGGGATCAGTCCCAGCCCAGGCGCAGAGTGGGCCGAACCCTCTCCCAGCCCCTTGGGCCGCCCCCCATCAATCCACAGTGCCTCCCCCACCCCGCCCGCTGAGTAGGATTTTCTGCCGAGTTGGGAGCCCCCAGACCCAGTCCTAGCCCAGGTCCGGTGAGTGTGCAGAGACTTCCTGCTACCCTGCGCCAGCTGGACCAGTCCCAGCCCAGGCGCAGAGTGGGCCGGACCCTCTCCCAGCCCTTTGGGCCGCCGCCCACTACTCCACAGTGCCTCCCCCACCCCGCCCGCTGAGTAGGATTTTCTGCCGAGTTGGGAGCCCCCAGACCCAGTCCTAGCCCAGGTCCCGTGAGT
>NW_004524606.1:6205403-6206209 GCF_000260255.1 Octodon degus | reverse complement strand
TAGATCTTTAGCTTTTCCAATAGTCTTTCTAGTTGCCAGAGTAAAATTTTACATTTCTTTGGTAACTGTTATGATTCATATTTTATTCTTTTGATGCAATAATAAACAGAATTATTTTCTAAAAAAATCAATAAAACTTTGAAAAAAATTAAATTTTAAGGCCTATCTTTCTGTTTTTTCTTTTTTGGAGGAACTGGGGACTAAATTCAGGCCTTTGCATTTGCCAAGGATGTGCTTATTCCACTGAAGGGCCTATCTTAATTGTGCTTCATTCTGATTTCTAAAGACCAGCGTCAAAGAAACCCCCAAATAGCACCATATTAACCTGGGGCTGGCAGCTTAGAAGTCCCACACTAAGGGAGGGAGAACTTCAAGAGAGATTTTCATAAAGTCAATCTCATAGACCCTCACACTGCCTTCCCTGGTGAGCAAACAAGTGTATCAGATGCTCCCAATGACAGGAACAGGAAAACATGCTCTTGCCCAGGTATTGCAACCCCAAATGCCTCTAGGGACACAAAAATCATGGAAAGGAGCAAAGTGGGTTGGCTATTTAAAGGTACTATTTTTGCTTCCTTAAATTTGTTCTTGCTTATTTTTTTTCTGGGACTGTATAGTCTCTTCAACCTACATTTTTATGTCAATAATTTCTGACATTGCCAGTTAAACAGAAGACCCAATGCTATTATGGGCTACTGGACTCTTTTAGAATATTTTGCTGAGTTTACACACCTCTAATATTCAAACGGAACTTAGAAAAATGGGGTATACAGATGAATGTCCATTTTGTATCTGTGTATTCAAAG